>NC_134112.1:61672878-61975909 GCF_040939455.1 Microcebus murinus
GATTTAGTGGTCAAGTTCATTTGAAAATTTGGCCTGACTCCAAAGCATATGTTCATTCCTCTATGTCAAGCTGTCTCTCATACCACCTACCACCTCTTCACCATCCATTTTATATGCACTTTCTCCTTAAATCCTCACAGTTCTATGTGAGGCGGGCATTATCGTCTTTATTTTAAAGACTAGGAAAACTAAGATTTAAAGAGATTAGGCAGATTGCCAGGATTTAGCTCCAAAGCCCACATACTCTTTCCAATGTATCATACTGTTTTCAGATCTAACATTCTATAGATCTATCACCACAAGATGATCCCTTCCCTTTACAGGAAACAATGATACTGTACAGAAAGATTAACCCAGACATCATCTTTCTCTCTTCGCATATCCCCATCACCTCACCCAGCACAACGACCAGACATCTCCTGGATTTGCGTTACTATCCATCACTCCCCCTACCACTCACACAGGTGATCTTAAATGCTGAACGAAATTAGAAGGAAATCTTCCCTCCAAGAAAAGGTCACTGGGACCACTGTCATAGTCTGCTACACTCTGACCGGTAACCTTACTCCATCCAAGCCCAAGGACCAGGTCAAGTTTTGTGCATTTTTTAAATTAAAAAAATAAATATTTCCCACTGTCATTTCTGTCTTGTGTCATAATCAGCTGGTGGATGACAGGCAACATTTCTAGGCTGGCTACTTCATCTATAAAATGAATATGATCTCAAATGACCATTCCACTTTAAAGCTCTAAGTTATCTAATGTACATCCCCTGTTCCTTTACCTACTTGTGATAAAGAAACTGAAATTTTACTGGTGGGGTGGGTAAAATCCCGAAGTAAAGCCAAGTATTTCTAGGTTCTACTATACACAAAAAGACCTACTCACAGGCACACACAAAGTCCAATCTGAAACAAGCAACAAAAAACAATCTAGAGCTTGTGTTTGCCAACCTAAAATGAACCATCTATTTTTAGCTCACATCCACTCCAGAGAGGGCCTGGGCTCATCTACAACAGCAAGCTGAACAGGGCTCACCAATGAGTCTGGAGGAAGCAGGATCTCCAATCCTTAGGAGTGACCTTTGGCTTGACTACAGCTATAAATTGGACATGAGAACGAAAAGCTATGAAAGCCTAAAGCGTGCCAAAGAAGGAGTACTGAAATGTAATTCTACTTCGGTATTTTATTTATTCTGGTAGAAGGTAAGGCCAGGGCTAAAAAAGCCTGGACACATGTACATTCTAATCTTAAATCTCTACGTCTAGACGATGACATTTCACATTTGAAGAGCCTAAGATAGGATCAAAGGTGGCAAGATTAAAATTAAAACCCTAAAGTCATGTGCAAAACAACCTTAAATAATGAATGGTGAATTGAGGGCTATAAGGAAAGTTGAGAATTTTAAAGACTCTGAATTTGAAGGCAAGGCAAAAAAATTTTTTTAATTTCACTTATAAAGGTTATATTCTCTTTAAATCATAGCATATTAATAAATATCTGCAGTTTAGCAGATATTTAAATTTAAATGTGACAACTGGCATACACAACATTTTGTCAGTCCAATGCAGAGACCTGTGCCTGGGGTTCTGACTGCTGCATCAGTGAGAGGGAAGAAAAACAGCACCAGCCAGATGGGTTGCCTAAGTTGCAGTCCCAGCTCTGCATTACTCAGCCGGTGTTCCTCCAAGGCTGTGGCAATTCAAACACCAAGTGGTACTTCCACAAGGAAGGAGAACTATCAAAAAGAAGCCACTGGGGCTGAGGAGCTGGCAAGGGCAGCAGGCCCGAGTCAGCCATTTGGTCAGGAGACTTCTCCAAGGTACCCCACTCCCAGCCAGCCAAACCCACACAACTAGCTGGAGACCCCACTGCAGGCAAAGGGAGCACAGGGAGGTTAGGTAAAGCAGCTCTGGAAAGAAACACCTCACAAAGCTGTTTAGAAGAGAGTAAAACAAGAAGATAGTTGTCCAATACTTGCTAATAAAAAAGACAAAATTTTTTTTCTTAGAGAACACTTCCTTACCAATTGGGAGAGAAATACTTATTCAAATAAACATCTGTGTCTACTATATGGGCCAAAGGATGTGCAAGGCACCCAAACATGAAGACAAGACAGGGAAAGCTCCTTGTCTCTCAGCCTAGGGGGTGACAGGCACTGTCCTCAGAACAGGAGTATAAATGGTGTCTCAGAGGCAGAAGGACCTCTGCAGTGGGGTGGGAGGGCTCACAGGGCAAGCGGCATCTGAATGGCGAGGTCCAGGAAAGGGGAACACACATGTCATGAAAATAAAAGAGTCAAAGATCCGGAGATGACAGGAGAGGAGTCTGCCCAATCTTCTTAAGCAACACCACATCTCTTTTAGGAATGTAACCCTGGAGATGATGCAAAGGGCGCAGGAGGAAGGGAAGAGGCTGGTGGCAGTCAGGAAATAGACTGGGCGACATCTGAGTCCAGAGGCCAATAATGGCTGAATAAAAGCAGTACCGTAAGTTCAGATGGCAGCTGATGGGTTTGGGAAGAACTTCTGCAAAGGAATCAGCAGGATCTAGTGAGCAACTAGGTGTGGACTATGAGGAAAAATGAGGAGACAAGGTAACATTGGGGCTTATGAGTTTAGAGGCATTTTTTTTTAAGAGACAGGGTCTGGCTCTGTTGGCTGGAGTGTAGTGGCTATTCACAGGCACTATCATATAGCACACTGTGGCCTTGAACTCATAGGCTCCAGTGATCCTCCTGCCTCAGCCTCCCAAGTAATGGGGACTACAGGCGCACAACACTGTACCCAGCAAGACACTCTGAAAAATTAAAATGAGCAGAGAGACAAAATTTTGGAGACAGAAGGAAGGGGCAACCCCAGGTCACCACCCAAGGCCAGGTAAAGGCTGTGGGTCCCACTGTTAGAGCCTGGCAGGCAGAGAGATGACAATGGCTCCAGCAGGTGCTGCAAAGAAAAGCTTGACCATTAGATACACACACCAGCAAAAATCCTTACTATTTGCTGGGCAAACATTAGGGAACTTTCCTCTATCCTTGCACAGACCTCACGAAGCTTCCTGTCACCTTCTACTTTCTTTCAAAGATATTTATGATGTTCATTTAAACCCACAGGGGCAAGTCACACATGGGGTAATTTTTGTCACTGACCCCAGATCCCGAGGATAGCCATTAAACAAAATTTATTTTTCCCTCTCCCCAGCCCTGCAACCACATTTACAAGAAAGAAAAGTGAATAGGAGCACAGATTGGCCATATAACCTATCTATCAGTACAGTCAGGAAGGATTAGACAAGATAATGAGTTTGGTTTAGGGCCAGTTAAATTTGAGATGTCAAGAGACATTTAGTGATGATGTAAACAGGTGGACAGACACATCTATAGCTAAGGATGGAGAGCCACAGATATAAATGTGGGAGCCACCAACCCACAGATGGCATTAACACCATGGAAACAGATGAGAGCATCTTCAGAGAGGATGCAGACAGGAGAGCAACAGATCTAGGATAAGAGACCCTGAGGAAAGGCCAATATTAGAATAAAGGAGAAACCAACCAAGAAACTGAGAAGCAAGACGCTTAGTTGTTCTTCTCCTCTCTCAATTTCCTGGAGATATTAAAGTATGTTCATATATATGTATTCCAGTGCCAGGTATATTTGAGTACTGAAGACAATTAACCACAAGTTTTACCAATTTCAGTAAGTTGCCAGTTAGTGACAGTAATCTTTCATTTGCCCAGTTGTCAGGAAAAAAGGATTCCACATGGACAACATTTCCTGATAAGTGACATTTCCAGATAAAGGAAGCTTTTCCCATAATGTTTAAGATTCACAGCCCAAAGGCCTTCAAGAACCTGGCAGATGAATGTGAAGCACCAAGATACAGACAGTAAATGCTGAGTCCTGGTTATACTAGAGTGGGCCTGCACCTCCTAACGACATTCAAATCCAGTGTTTTGTAGAAAAAAAAATAGAAGGCCCTTGTACTAAATACTTGCAGCACCATATGAAGTAGGAATCAAAACCATACCTCCATGGGCTTTTAAGTACTGCACAAGGCCACATGTTAAACTTTTCTTATATTTAATATCTCCAAGGTCTTTTCTCCTGCCATTAACATGTCTCTCCATAGATGAAGTCCTAATAAATTTTGTGGTGTAAAAGGTGGCACTTTTTAAACTGATCAGCTCCATGGCCTTGGGTAACTTAACTCCAAGTCTGAGTTTTTCTCCATCTATAAAATAGAGATAATAATACTGCTATAAGGACTAACTGAAGGTGTTTAAAAAAGGTTAGCACTCAATGAAAGTCTTTAATGAAGAATGGGGAAGAGGAGGAAGAAAACAATGAGTAAATGACGATGGCCTTTCAGTTCATCATTGATCATCAAAGTGCCAATAATGCCTCAGTGCCACACATACCAAAAAAAACCCAAAAAGTTAAACCTTTTGTTGGCTTCTTACTTTCTTGTTCAAAGTTTTTAAGCACTAAATGAACAAAATACAACATAACTTAATGGTGCCTAGCAAAATGTGTTAAAGTTAATAAAATGAAGTTTAAGTCTTGGTATTTGAATTGACTATACTGATGACATTTTTCAGCATCTTGTTTAAAAGGCTGCTACTACTTAAAGGAAGCAAATTTTATAATCCTAAAAAGTCAGAGTTACATTTATATTTAAATGCTGATCCCCTTAACTAAGAAGTTACCTAGTTCTCTTCAGAGAAAAAAAGATTTCAAATTAAAAACCCAAGTGTTATATAATAGGCTGAACAAGAAAAGAGTATAAGATAGCAAAACGTGAATTCTGTCCATATGTGCTAGACACATTTGTTCCCATCTCTTTGCCTTGAGACACATACATTGAACTCACTGGAGAAAAGACATGAAGAGCATATACTCTTACTACACACATGCAGCCTAATGCAGGACACCTTGTACATAAAAATATTCAACGTCTTTGTTATTCAGACAATGTACTCTGAAGCATAGGGGTTTGGAGCTGCAAAGCATAGCTTTGGAAGTATCTCTACTACCAACTGTTATGTGGTTTTGTTAAAGTCTTAAACTTACTGATTTTCTTACCTACAAAGTAGAAATAGAGCCATCAAACTCTGTATCTACAAGGACTTTTTGAAGAATTTAAATGGTGAACAAAAAAAGGTTCTGTAAAATAAATGCCATTTAAGTTATTTCTTCCCTGGCTAGAGCAGAGCTTTAAAAAAAAAGAAAGAAAGAAAACAAAAAGCAATGCTACTGTAATTGAAAATAATTATTTTTGGCTTTCTTAAAGAAGAGAAAAAACACTGGTCAAATCAATTCCTTTATACTATGTTCTAAGACTCGCATGTCTGAATTTCAAATACTGGAAGTTACTGGCTTATAGGAATCCTATTTGGAACCTTAGCTGAATCAATTCACCATTTGGGGCATCATTTTTTTTCATGTATGTAACAGGGTTGAAGAATGACCTGGATCTCCAAGTCCTCTGCTTGCTATCATGCTTTTTCATTCCATTTGCCACTATATATATATAAATTATATATATATATATATACACACACACACACACATACATACACACATAAACACACATATATATATACACACACATATAAAATACGTTTGCTTAGCTAATGGAAATGATTAAAACTCAGTTGCAGCATTCATAAATGCACTTTTACCTTCCATAATTTCAACTATATTAAAGTTAGAGAAAAAAATAATAATTGTCATAGTGTGATAATTCCTCCTAACATTTGTAAGTATAACCTGGAATGAAGATGTCATATAACTTGTAAATCTTGATTTCCTCATATGAGTTCATTGCCCAAATGTGTGTCTCAAAGCACAACCATTTATTTCATCCAGCAAAGTGTTTTTCTAGTGTTTAAAACACATTATTTTGTCCCACATGCCCTTATAAATGCAAACAATGTAAGAGAAGAAACACTGATGTGTAACACTTATGGGGGGACATGATGTCAGTCACTATATGGTAATTTCACATTTGAAGATATTAAATATATAGGGTTTTCCTTATATATACATGCAAGGTATTATGTCCCTGAATCCTTAATAGGAATTTTTAAGTTTAAAATTACAAAAGGTACCAAATCATATCATAGAACTAAACAGAGTCCGGTTTTCAGAAAAAGTTAACTTCAGTAGATCCACATTTTTTGCGAGGAGGGAGGGACCAGGTCTTGCTCTGTTGCCCAGGCTAGGGTGCAGTGGCATCATAATAGCTCACTGCAGCCTCAAACTCATGGAGCTCAAGTGATCCTCCATCCTCACTGGGACTCCTGAGTAGCTGGGTCTATAGCTCCATGCCACTGCACTTGGCTAATTTTTCTAATTTTTTGTAGAGATGGCAGTCTCATTATGCTGTTCAGGCTGATATTAAACTCCTGGCCTAAGTGATCCTCCTGCCTCAGCCTCTCAAAGTGCTAAGATTACAGGTGTGAGCCACTTTTATAACATTAAATTTGGAGAAATTTCTCGGAAAATTTACATTGATCTAAAAGCTCTTATACAAACAAATCCATAAAGAATATCTAGTCCAAAGAATCAGAAGACCTTTAATGTCCCCCATAAAAATCTATGATTCTATTAAACTGTGAGGTGGATGAACAGCCAGTAAGTTTTACCACTATGATAACCAGCTCCATTTTTGTCATTAGCTGTTAAATCTTTTCTAGCAACTTTGTTGAGGCAAGGGATAGTAACTTTATTTTTCTTCAGGAGCCAGGATGACTGCCAAACAGAACCTAAACTGCAACTAGAAACACACGGCTGATCTTAGGGCAGCAACAGCAGCAGAAGCTACTGAAGGGTACAGACAGTGAATGAATGAAATTAGGATGAAATGGACACTGCACAACTCAATACATCCAAACACAACTTTTTCACTTGTGTACTTTGAAATAAATACTTGTGTCAAGTACACCAGGACACCACTACAGCAATAAATCCATCAATATACTCTCTTCTTCCAACTACCAAAGCCCAGAGAAAATTGACAGTCCTAAACTGAGGGGAAAGTTGTATGTAACAGATCAGGTGTTTATTATATCACAGGCAGGCAAGGATTCCTCTAGAGAAGTCTTTCATTTATTCAAACACAGACTGTCAAATTATAATTGATGAATACCCAGTAAGAAAAAAGACAAGCATTTTTAATAGAAAAGATTGAGGTGAACGAAAAAAATTCTTTCACGATTCTATGTTTAATCCCATGAGACTTCCTTTTCATTCAATAAATGAATATAATAACACTAAACACAACTTAACTATAAAACTTCCTCAGCCCTGCATTAAACAGAGACTCCTACAGGCTAAGGATTATCCTGGCCTCACGAAAAAGATGTCCTTTTTTCATTCTGAGTCCAAAGAGTACTTTTAATAATCACTAGTAAACTCCCCTAGAAAAAAAAAGGCCAGTGAAGGGTACAAGAATTGAAATTAAAATCAGAATTTGGCTCAAAATGAATGGCAAGAAGAATAAACTGAGGCTAAATTCTGTATGGGGGGTGGGTGGGTGTGTGTGTGTCTGTGTGTATGTTATGAATACCATAAACTATAATTGATCTATTTACCTTTATCTCTTTTATCAGACATAATACAGAGTTGAATTTTACCTATATCATTTTATCTTTTCTTTCTTTTTTTTTTTTTTTTGAGACAGAGTCTTGCTTTGTTGTCCAGGCTAGAGTGAGTGCCGTGGCGTCAGCCTAGCTCACAGCAACCTCAAACTCCTGGGCTCGAGCGATCCTTCTGCCTCAGCCTCCCGAGTAGCTGGGACTACAGGCATGCGCCACCATGCCCGGCTAATTTTTTTTTTTTATATATATATCAGTTGGCCAATTAATTTCTTTCTATTTATAGTAGAGACGGGGTCTCGCTCTTGCTCAGGCTGGTTTTGAACTCCTGACCTTGAGCAATCCGCCCGCCTCGGCCTCCCAAGAGCTAGGATTACAGGCGTGAGCCACCGCGCCCGGCCCTATCTTTTCTTTTTAAACTCAACATTTAAGAAATTAAACTGCTTTTTATTGACTGTTTTTAAGTTAGTAGAACATTAAAAAGGGGACTCGGCATTTGGTATGTGGTATGACAGCAGATAATTAAACAAAATTTTTCTCCTTAAAAGAGGAAAGGAAATTATCTCCTAAGAGAACAACTCAAAATAACTTTATCAAAGGACAAATAAATAACTAGCGAATGAAATTTCCATTAAATTACTGAGTTACAGTAAAAGAAATAAGCCATTTTACCTGTACAATATAATATTGTCAGGATAGAATGAGCAAAAGAATAAGAAAATGCAATAGCATGGAGCTTAGGAAAGAATGAACAATTTTTAGAAATTCTTTTCTAAACGAAAAAAGAAACATAAAAATAACAAAGTTCATTGGCATTCTTGCCTGAAAACGAAGTTCAGTGGTTTTTGAATTTTAAAATTAAGTAAAATAAAAAATTTAATTCTTTAGTCATGCTACTAGCCACATTTGAAATTTTCAATAGGCCTTGTGGATATTATCCAGTCTTTTATCACTGCAGAAAGTCTACTGGACAGCACTGGCCTAAGATTTCTATAACAAATTGTTGACAGAAAATACTGAGACAATCATTTCAACTTCCTAATTTTAAATTGGGAATCCTATAATCATGATTAACCATATATATTATAACATAGAAAAAAGTACACAAAGTTTAATAAGCCAACCACCTGTCTTTACCTGTGGTGATCCATTTCAGTGTTTACTACTCCCAGGATCAAGGAATTCACCCACCCTCTGTCTCTCAAATAGTAAATGCTGTTATAATTTCCCCACCCATTTCCAGAGCAGATGAATAACATCTTGCCGCATCTTACGGCATTATTTTATAACCTTCCATACTAGAAGACAAATGCATTTCTTTAGACTTTCTTAAAAAGATCTTACTTTACATCCACAGTAGCATGTGCATGTTTTAAACATCCACAAACATCTCCCTTCCTAAAACCTTTCAGTGGCTCTTGGTAAAACTCAACTTAAAATTAAAAAACCTTTCTTTGCCAGCTGGGCACAAGATACCTCACTCATCTATTTTCTCTTTCTTTCCTCAATCTCTTTCCCTGCCTTACAAAATTATTTAGAGTTTCAAGATAGTACCCCAAGATTTAACCTTGACTCCAACTTCACATGTGCTGGTTCCTCAGCCTGGAATACTAACATGAGGAATTTGGACTTTAGATTCCAGCTGTCCTGAGACAGGACAGAGCATACCCCCACCACCACCAAAAAAAAGAATTCCAATTCCAGCAAGAAAAATGAAAAGGTCTTAACTACAAAGGTGTTAAATTTTACAATAAAATCAAGTCACTGAATACTTACTGAGCATCCACAAGGCCCTGGTATAACAAGGAAGGTAGGGACTAGATTCCTTCCTGTACATCTTTATTTGAAAAAAAAAGAAAGAAAGAAAAGAAAGCCAACCATCTGTGTTGAATGTTTTATCATGTGTCTAGAGTGAGAAGCTTGGATCACAAAACTTCTTGAAATCCTTACAAAAGCAAGCTTCATTAGCATAAAGAGAATACCCAAATTTGTTTCTCACTGATTATGTCACTTATTTGCTAACATTTAATCAATGGCACACCAAGTACACCTTCGGTGTTTTATAAATGCTTGACTGAATACAAGAATCTACTGCAATTCTCATATCTTGTTAAAGCGGCTTGTACTGACTCCACTTTAACTCATGCACACCCGATGAAACACAGAAAGTACCCACAGTAACATTTAGCTTTACTAGAGAAAAGAGCTAAAGAAGCAGGCTAAGTCAACACCGTCTAGCATATTGGTCAATGTCATCCACACAACACTCAAAAGGAGACTATTTTGAGAATTTCAAATGAGGGTGTAAGTAAAAAGGTCCTCATGCACTGCCAGCGACACTGTAAAGGTTTATCTTTCTGAGAGCAAGTCAACACTCCTTCCCAGAGCCTTACAAATTGGCTTTGCAAATCATTCCACTCCTACAACCAAGACTCAATAAATGAAATTATGGTACATCCATCTATATCGTGGACTTTTAATAACATAAGAAAAATTGCGAATGTCAACTGTAAAAAGCCAATTCCATAATCATTTGTCAGTATGATACTGGGGGTTTTATTGCTGGTGATGGTATTATTATAAAAGTACATCTGCTTTGTTTTTATAGATAGACAAAACAAAAAATTACGGTGACCAACTTTTAATGATAAAAAGCATGGTGCTGGCTGGGCGCGGTGGCTCACGCCTGTTATCCTAGCACTCTGGGAGGCCGAGGCGGGCGGATTGCTAGAGGTCAGGAGTTCAAAATCAGCCTGAGCAAGAGGGAGACCCCCATCTCTACTATAAATAGAAAGAAAATAATAGAAAGAAATTAATTGGCCAACTAATATATATAGAAAAAAATAAGCCGGGCATGGTGGCACATGCCTGTAGTCCCGGCTACCTGGGAGGCTGAGGCAGGAGGATTGCTTGAGCCCAGGAGATTGGGCTCAAGCTGTGATTGCTGTGAGCCAGGCTGACACCACAGCACTCACTCTAGCCTGGGCAACAAAGTAAGACTCTGCCTCAAAAAAAAAAAAAAAAAAAAAAAAAGCATGGTGCTTTGTGTAATCTTTTAATCTGAAATTTCTAAAATAAATAAGCATATGTGGAAAAAGTTATGTTAAAATAATAATAGTTAATTAAAGGTTTGGTTCTCCTAAAGAAACTCGTATATTTTCTTCTTACAGATAAAAACAGCAATTACTTCTTTTCTTAGTTTGGTTGTCAAAAAAATTAAAGCCAGATTTGTTAGTCACCTTAAGTAGCTGCACAGCAAATACCACCTACCTATCCGGGTGTATGTCTGAGCATCTTCCACCATAACCTTCTACCTTGACCTGGATTTTCTCTGACCCTTTTTTCTACTGCATTGTAGGTAGTCTTCAGACTAGCTTCAAACATCATTTTGTGGGAAGGGATAGGTAATGGGTGAAAACAAAGATGGAAAAGGGAAAACGAGAATATAGATGAGGTATAGCATTTTTACAATCAAAACACTTTTATACCTCTATAATTTTCATATTATTTTTGAAAGTCTAAACTCCACCATAGGGGGTACTTAAATATTTGCAGAACAAAAGACTGATATCCAATTTGATCCAATTTGAGAAATGCATATCTATTGTGAGCCTTCTTGTTCCAAACAGTTAACATTGTATTGAATTTTGTCATTTTCATATGTGGTTATTAGAGCAGTGATTACCATTGTTTATTACATCTGAAATGTCAGAAAAATCAAGAGACACACCCCACAGTATGAATATAATTTTACTTGTATGCCTTCAATCTAAAGATAGTGCCTACTAAGTATTCGCAGGATTTAAAAATCCCTTACAATAAGTCCACACGGGTCTGTGGCTCACAAATTGTGAATCAATGTGCTACAGCACAGAAGAAAAATGTTTACTGTGAGCTGAATCTGAATAACAGATGCTCTATCTGTAAGGCTATTATGAGTTTTTGTTTTTTTAATTTGCACCTACATTTAAAATGGGGAGATTGATATAAAAATCCAAATTTTCAACTTGTCCTAAAATATCAGAAGACCTGGCAAAACTTATCCTGTATTTCCACATGGCAGTAATCAGCAAAAGCCACCTCTTTAGAAAGGTTTCCCAGCTGTCCCTGAGAGTATCACTCGTTGGCTGTGCCGTTGGTAGACAACTGTGTTTGTAACCTCTTCCCCATACCTCTAATCTTTTAAAATAAGTTCCCCAGAAATGCAATTACTAGTTATATGCAATCCTCTTAAGGAGTGCCAAGGGCCGCCCATTGTAGAGTCACCCATGACAGTGTTCAGCATTGCATGCCAAGAAATGGACCAAGTTACATCAGGGCAAGCCACCCACCAACACATCTTCCATACAAATTCTGTACACCAATATTCTGTATACAAATCTCACATTTTTGTGCTGCCTTTGCAACTCCCTGATTTCCAAATCACTGAGTGGCTAGCATTATATAATACATAGCAGCTGCTGACAAATGTTGGATGGATGGTTAACGAATATCATCTACCAAAATTTTTTTTCTTTTTCTTTTGAGACAAAATCTTGCTCTGTTGTCCCAGCTAGAGTGCAGTGGTGTCACTATAGCTCACTACAACCTCTAACTCCTGGGCTCAAGTGATCCTCCTGCCTCAGCCTCCCGAGTAGCTGGGACTATAAGTGCACACCACCACACTCAGCTTATTTTTCTATTTTTTGGAGAGATGAGGGTCTTGCTCCTGCTCAAGCTGGTCTCAAACTTCTGACCTCAAGCAATCTTCCTACCTCAGCCTCCCAGAGTGATAGGATTATAGGTATGTGCCTGGGTCCCAAAATTAGTCTTAATTTCTTCCAGCCCCTGGTACATAAAGGATTCTGTTACAAAAAGAATCTGCACTATGATTGTTAAAAGAGTTTTTACTGCTGCCACTGTTATTATATTAATAATAGCTGCTCACATTTGTTCAGAACTTCCCTCATAAATCATCACAGTCTACCACTACAAGAGGAACAGGGGATCCCAAAGTGAAGAAGTGCTACTGCTAGTATGCAAATTGACCTTAGGTGATATTTGGGATTTGGTACTGAAATACACTGACTCACGTACTAAGGTTACTTCTTTTCCAAGTTCTTTTAATCTATCTGAGCGTATAACAGAGCAAGTCTCTCTCTGGTGCTTGCATGTATTTGCGTCCCTTTACGACACCAATTTAATTTCCCTGTAAACAGAGGGAGCATATGGCTTAGGCTTGAAGCCTTTATCAGACAACAGGATCTAGACAGAATTTAATAGTAACTGTTTTTCAAGGCAAATGATACTGGTTCTCCATTTCTGGAAGGAATACAAAGATTCCTTTTAAAGAAAATTACATTTTTAAAAGCATTACAAAACTATGTTATGTGTATTTTAACACAATTAAAAATAAACTAGGGGGGAAATGGGCATTTATTGAAACCTTAAAATCTGTACCCCCATAATATGCCGAAATAAAAAAAAAATAGAAATAAAAAAATAAATAAATAAACTAAAAGGCATGATATTAAGTAAATAACAGCATGGTGTGGAGTGCAAATGTGACAAAGAGAACCAACATGATATATACAAAATACTGGCATTTGGGAAATAAATGACTGGTTTGATGCTGCCATTCTAGCACAGCAACGGAAAATACTCAAATTTACTTTATTTTATTTTATTTTTTTTTTATTTTAGGTTTCTACTTCTGTGTGATCAAATTTACTTTAATTTCCATTTTATATCAAATGTTTTAAAAAGTAATAATGAACTGCGCATTTTATGATGATAGAAAAACCTAAGATTTATAACCCTAACACTTGATGAGTTAACAAATTAGCTTACGACTAATTTATTATTAATCTATGTCAATACCCTATAGACTCTCTATACAAGAATGTCTTCCCACAAAGTTCACAATTTGTAAACTGCAAATGACAATACTTGTTGTCATTTTGTGGTGAAAGTACTTCTATATATAAGATCATTAGTTGGGTTAACAGTAAGTAAACCAGTGAGTAGACCAAATGTCACTGATACTCCCTACTGTCAAACAGCAGCTGTGACAAATGCTACAAAGGAGAGGTACATGGTCCTAAAAGGGCTCATCACAGTGTCTGTAATTTGACCTAGGCAGGGCTTCCTTGAGATGGCAGGGATAGAAACAGGCAGATGGGATCAGACCACAGTAAGAAAAGTGTGAGACCAGGCTGGAGAGGGAGATAAGGACAGAGAACACAGGTGCTCACTGACCCAGATGTGCAGTTTACCTTTATCCCAAGAACAATGGGAAGACGGCTGAAAGGTTTCCAAGTGGAGTGACCAACCTGATCAGATTTGTGTTCTAAAATCTTTGCTCTGGCTATAATGTAAGCAACCTTCCAAAGAAGCATTGGGAAACAGAATCAAAATTAATAGCAAAATGACTTAGAAACTACTACATCTAAAACAGACAAATAGTGATCAATAGAAAAGCAGATCAGATACATGTCCAGATTTTTACCAGAAACTAATAACACTATACTTTAATTTAAATATACATATACGATAAAGAAATTTTACAGAGTAGGAACAACCTAAAACTTAATACTTCATTAGATATCCAAAATGTTATGATTTCCTGGTCAGACCTCAGGTGTCCAACTGAGGGCTTTCATAAGAGAACTGGGCCTGGGCAGAGGGGCTCCAGGGAGGAGGCTGAGCACCGATTATGTCCCCAATCCCAAACTGAGCTTTTTCTTTATAGGTTTTACATGATAAGCTTCTAATAAGGTTTGACTGAAGAAAGGTTTTGCTACTGAAACCAAGTCTGAAAACTAAAGTTAACACCTATGGCCTCTAGAAGCCAGCTGAAGGATTATAATCAGTCTGTAGGAAAGGAGTACCTCAGATGAGCACACCTTAGGGTCCCTTTCCGGTCAAAGCTTCTAATTCTGATCGCCTTTGTGAAAGTCAGCACTCAGAAATAGTCCCCTGTCTGCTTCTAATCTTCCTCAAAATGGTGCACACTCTGGGTGACACTGGCACACCAAGTGTGCCACCAGAATGCTAAGAAGGAGAAAGGAGGGAAAGGGAAGAGAGGGAAGGGAGTAAAGAAATACAGTACCAAGTTGCAGGAAACTGGAGCACACACAGTTGGCGACAGTATAGATCGGAAAACTGACAATATCCACTAAAACTCAGTAACTGCACTCATAGGATCATACTCAACAGAAACACATGCACGGGTTCATTTACAAAAAGACATGCATACAAATGTTCAAAGCAGCACTATTCCTAACAGCCAAAAACTATAAACATCCCAAATGCTCATCAATAGAATGGATAAATTACAGTATGTTCATATAATTAATAACTGTATAGCAATGACACTGAATCAATCACTGCACATAACTATTACTATAAAAAACAAGAATAAATCTCACACAGGTAGCACTGGCAGAAGGCAAGTCAAAAGCATATAGAGGGCCGGGCGAGGCGGTGGCTCATGCTTATAATCCTAGAACTCTGCGAGGCCCAGGCGGGCGGATCGCTCAAGGTCAGGAGTTCGAAACCAGCCTGAGCAAGGGCGAGACCCTGTCTCTACTATAAATAGAAAGAAATTAACTGGCCAACTAATATATATATATAGAAAAAATTAGCTGGGCATGGTGGCACATGCCTGTAGTCCCAGCTACTCGGGAGGCTGGAGGCAGTAGGATCACTTGAGCCCAGGAGTTTGAGGTTGCTGTGAGCTAGGCTGACGTCACGGCACTCACTCTAGCCTGGGCAACAAAGCAAGACTCTGTCTCAAAGAAAAAAAAAATGCACATAGATGTTTTCTATTGATAGAATATTCAAAAAATAGATACAACTGGATTGTCATATGCGAGAAAAGAAAAAAGCTAACCTCAACCCTTCCCTTAATACTAAAACCCCAAATGAATCACAATCTTAAATATTAAGAGCCTAAGGTACAAAACAAAATGAATAAAGTTTTAAAAAAATCAATAAACAGGATTTCATAAAGATCTATGATCTGTGCACTTTCCCATATGTATCTTCTGTTAAAAATATTAATAAAAATTAAATAAAAACAAAGAATTGAGTGAAGACAACACCATTACCCATTCTGCCATCTCATTCTACCATTCAGAAAAAAACACTTGTAAATTTAAATATGTCTATTCCTCAAATAGAAACGCAAAACCAACAGTGGCAGAGTAGGGTAGGAAAAAGGGGAAAATTGTTATCAATAACTGTCCTTATCTATTAGTTGAAATGGGGAGGGGGAGTTAACAATGAAGAGAGAATCTCTGTCTCCCCTAAAAGACACCTTAGTCCTAGATCCTTTTCCACTGAACATTCTTTACCTCTGTCTCTTTTCATCTGGTCCCTTCCTTATCTTTTTTAAATTTTCTCCTTTCCATTCTACTTATTCTTCCAAATTTCTCTTTTTGCTCTCTGCATCATCCACGCATCATTATCATGTGCCCTTTTCCTTTTCACTTACGAGGCTCCAAAATAGGAAGAGAAATTAAAATACACACTTAAAAATAGCTCAGATTCTTTACGTATTTTAAATGTCCTTATATTGGAGGAGAGATAACATACGATCTTTAACACTTCTCACCAATCCTGTTTATTCAGCATTGGTAGGCCACAGCATAAATATTATTATAACACCTTCTCCCCTTTCCCTTTCCTCTCCTCTCCTGAACAAGACAGACAGCAATTTGTGAATTCAGTATTTGCTAGCTATCTAGGATGCATCTGGGATGGTACTTCTTATCTATTCCAGCACAAGTATAAGGACCCATTTTTAACAATGACATATGTCAAAATTCCACAAACACACAGAAAGAAATGATCTTTTTAGTACTTGTTCCCTGAGAAAATGTAAACCTATATGGCACTGTTATTTTGTTATTAACTTTTAATTGTGAACTTCACTAAAACATCCATTTACATTTAACAATAGCAGATATGGGCAATGCTAAGTGTGAATGTAGATTCTCAGCTCTCAGATTTCCTCATCTCACAAATTCTTCAGCCCTCCCTGGGATTGGCCTTTATAGACTGGGCATCACAGCTATGAACACTCTGGGCTAAACTCTTCTTTACTAATTAAGAACTGTATGATTTTATTATGTGAGTTCACTGAAGTAGCCTAGCAAAAATTTGAGTAATGTGCAATACCTCTGTTCACCCAGGATCTTTCTAGAATGATTTGTCAAAAAGTTCCTACAAAAGCCCTTTCTTCTACAAACACACACTCACTCTCTCTCATACACATACACGCACACACACACACACACACACACACACACACACTCTCTTCCTCCCTTTTTTCACCCTCCTTCCCTCCTATAAAACACTGAGAACTGGTATCTGGGCTGTTTAATAAATGATTACACTCAGCCTTTTGCATCCACAGGTTCCACACCCACAAATTGAACCAATCACTCACTGATCAAAAATATTCAGAAGAACAAACCAAAAATAAAAGTCCAACAATAGGCCGGGCGCGGTGGCTCACGCCTGTAATCCTAGCTCTCTGGGAGGCCGAGGCGGGCGGATTGCTCGAGGTCGGGAGTTTGAAACCAGCCTGAGCAAGAGCGAGACCCCGTCTCTACTATAAATAGAAGGAAACTAATTGGCCAACTAATATATATAGAAAAAATTAGCCGGGCATGGTGGCTCATGCCTGTAGTCCCAGCTACTTGGGAGGCTGAGACAGAAGGATCGCTTGAGCCCAGGAGTTTGAGGTTGCTGTGAGCTAGGCTGATGCCACAGCACTCACTCTAGCCTAGGCAACAAAGCGAGACTCTGTCTCAAAAAAAAAAAAAAAAAAAAAAAAAAAGTCCAACAATAAAACATAATATAACTTAAAACAATACTGAATAACAACTATTTACAGAGCATTTACATTATATTAGGTATTACAAGTAACCTAGAGATGACTTAAAGTATCTGGGAAGAAGCAGGTAGGTTACAGCGAATACCATTTTATATGAAGGATTTGAGTATCTGTGAATACTCAAGTATTGGTGTTATGTGGGGGTCCTGAAACCAAACACCCACAGAAACTAGGATGACTAAACTGCCTTTTATCTAGCTATTATGGTTATAACTACTCTTCTTCCCCATACATGCTATGCTACACATCCCAAGAGTGTTCTAGCCAGGAAAGGGCAACAAGAAGAAACAAAAACTTGAAAACTTAGTTTTTCATCAAATATTCAGCTTATTTTATTACATGGTGGTAGACACCAAAAACTGTACCTAATATCATCTCTATCATGTTCAAGATAAATACATTCATTCAACAGGCACTCAATTAAAAAAAAAGAGAGAGAAAGAAAGAAAGAAAATACTTGTCATAGGATTTACTCCAGAAAGGTATTTTCTTGCAGCAAATGTCTTCCTCTTAACTGGCCATAACATACATCATTTTTAATTCATCATCGGGTATCTATTTTTTATTCAATGTTCTCTGCTCTTAATTATAAAAATGGGCATGCTAAAATTTTCTCTCTTCAAAATACAAAACCAAAAAAATAAACTAACTTTTTGGTTACTGTTACTTTGGTCCTATGAGTCAGCCATTCTGAACAGAAGAACTCCATACCTCTCCTACAAAATAAAAGTCTATGGACCTCCACCATTTTATTAAAGGTAAAAACATAATTTTAAATTTCAAGGTGGTACCGAGATTTGTTAGGATAACATGTTTTCTAATTTAGGCCCCCAAACAACCTTAAAAATTTCATTATAATTTTACTCCAAATCATATTTGTATTTTTCAATGGAGTCCTAATAGTCAACAAAAATAATTAGGTTTATTTTTGTTTTGCTTTTCCCATTTTACCAAATTTTCTGAACAAAAATAATTCAGCCAATACTAGCTCTCAGGAGACTAGCAAGTCCCTTTTAGTGGAATAAAAATATGAGATTGAATAATTATTAGAAACCTCATATCACAGTTTCTATATCTATTATATTTTATATTTAGAAGTCCTGTTTCTATACTCAGTTCTTTGAAATATTAAAAGATCATTCCATATTGCAGGAACAAAATCGATGGTGGTGAATAATAATTCTGGGTTTCTTACAATTAGCTTCTCACCTTTTTAAAGAAAGAAGCCAGATTTCTTCATCCTTTCTACCAATAGATAAATGGGAATGCTGATTGTATGTAAATACCAAATACCTCTAAGATTTAGGCCACCATGCCTCAAACCATACATTTTATTTAAAAAAAAGAAAAAAGGAAAAAAGGTCAAAGCAAAGACTTTTAAAGTGTAGATGATTGGTGAACAAGGAAGTGAAGTATGTGATGGTAATGCTACATGACACTGTAAGGTATTAAATTCCTAAACAGGATATAGTGTTACTAGGCCATGAATTTTTGTTTAACTTCATATTCTTATTTTCTAAGTTCTCCCAAACAAAGTAAAGAGGCAAATGATTTGATTATTCATTATTGTACAATTTTTAATAAAAAGGAAAGAAAAGAATATCTTCTATTTTTAACATGTTTACATTAATAAAACAACTTCTATGTCTGTAAAATGTTGGCTGATCCATAAGCTACTTTTATCACCCATGAAGTCAGACTATCACAGTTGCCAAGTATCTCTCTAAGCATTCCCCAAAATAATAATAAACAAATTAAGCAAATCTTGGTAAACTGTATATAAAGTTATATGCATTGTGGCTGATTTCTAAACTTTAAAATCATGACATGCACCCTCCCTTTTCCTTCAAATAACCACAAGAGCTCAAGTAAGTAAATAAATAAAGTCACCAAAATATTTTTAAATATCTTGCCTTACAGACTATCTTTTAACCAGAAAAACCTCATCCATTCCTAATGTGTTTCTCAATAATATTCATCAACTCTGCTCAACTCTTAATTTATCAAGAGAATTTATGATACTCCAGAAAACTAACATAATTATCATTATCATTTCATTAAGTGTGTTCTTCCTAGTATCAAACTCTAACATTACAGTTGACACCTGGACCCATCACTATCCATACCACCCTCTCCCCTTCCCATCACCACCATCTTCCTGGCAGAACAGTCACAAGGCTGAAGGCTGTTTTCCATCTCAGCAACCAGAATGCTTACAATCAGGCTACAAACCAGAAGTTAGAAGCTACATAAAAATAAACACAAACAGTCCTAAATTTTTCTACTTTCGATCTCTAAAGAAAGCAGTAACATCATCTTTATTTGTAATGTACTAAGTTACAGCCAGAGCTTTTCACCTAATTATACTAATAAATCTACTTAACATAGTCTTTTTGCCATCAGATCATATCCTTCATATAGGAGTGTATTTTCATTAAGTCCATTTTACTGTGGTAGGCTCTTCAACTCATATTTTTTTTTTATTTTTCCTGTATCATTCCTTAACTACCAAATTATTTCTCCACAATATTTTCCTAAATACTAGATCTATGAGCAAAAATGGTAACCCTGAAAACTAACCCTAGGAAACATAAATCAACATGCCTTCAGTACAAAATATCAATGTTAACTATAAACTATTAGGTAACCAAGAGAAAGTTAAGCATCAAGAACCCAATTTAAAACATTATGTAGCATACACAATTTTAGTAAACAGAAGTGAACACAATATTTACAAATCAAAATAAGCAACTATAGCCTCATTTCTGCCTTTAGATATAAATATCTTAATTCTTTCTTATAAGGAAAATAGTCATCTTAATGAAATATCTCCTTACAGGTATAATCATATGATTGACAGATAAAATAATTGCTTTAAAAATACTTCTGAGTCATTTTGTCCTTACCTGCAGGCATGAACCATTACTGCATGCAGTGACTGTTCCATTTCCTAGCACAGACTTGAAGAAGCATCACATCTCTCTTTCAGAATGTGACTAATCTGTGGGTTTGCCATTCCTAAGCTATTTACAAATGGCACTCCCTTGCCACATAAGAATAAGTATTTATTCCAACCAAAAATCAGGTATTTTTAACCTAGATCTTACAAATAACCTTGGTAATTCTGTACAGCGGCAACCTCAAAATACAGGAAGAAAACCTAATAGCAGTATTTGCTTACAGAAAGCAAGAATTTTTTTTGTTTCTTAGCTAAATTATTTTTTAAAGCCTTCAACAGCTGTTACACATGAACCAGCGGTCTGCTGTGTTATCGTGTGCATGCTGCAGCTGATTAGGCTTCACTATTTTGTAAAAAATCAATTACCCTTCGCAAAAGCAGAACAGCTTAACCAAATACATCTTCAATACAGCACAATACCAGCATGCAGGACAAAACGTTATACAGCAAACTTGACAAGGAAAAAAAAATATATGCCCTGGTTTGTTTCTTAGCAATGCTACACCATTAATTGTTCATGCAAGAGATGTAGCTGTACCTTTCTGAAGAGGACGACTTCTCAGAGTTAACTGACATCAGCAGCTCAATCTTCTGCTTGATTTCTGGAAAAATCAGAAAATATTCACAACCAAGATTGCCTGCCCTTGCTTTCAAGCCTTATATCAAGAGATTTTTCTTCTCTAATCCCTTTTGTTCAGAATGAGGCCACAAGATTCACAGTACTTCTGTTAGGTCTGGGATTCAATGGTGCTATAAAGGGAAAAAGCTCCAGAGGCAGCAGGCCTTGCTAAACTATGCACATGACTGTTTATGAAAGCAGGAAGTACCATTTCTTTTAAGCAGAGGGGTGTTTTCTTTCTTAAGGTGGAACTAGCATGGCTCTACGGGAAGATTTTAAATTTAAAAAATTAAAATACAAACAAGAAATACTAACATCTGAATTCGATACACTAGATCAATTTGAGAGACCTGGCTAATAACATTACTGGCAGTAACGGACAGATAGGCAACCCTTGGCTGCTTCTATTTCACTAGCCCTAAAAAATATGGCTCAGTGAATCATTTTTGTCACTTAAGAATGAAATATTAAACCAGAACCCCAATATACAGATTAAAAATTTTTTAACCTTTGTTATAATTTCTTGATTGTGTTCCACTGAAGATATATTTAATATCTATTAATACTCCCTAACTCTTCTAGAAAGACACTTCTTATTTTATGCCTTAATTTTCCCCTCCTCCTCCTCAGTACAGTACAAGTGAACAGCAACACCCAGTTACAGAGCAGAGATAATACGCTGGTCCTTTTAGGAAAGAACTGACAATGCCATCTACAACAGAAATGTGAGCACCAGTTCCATTTAATTAAAAGATAATTACTGATACTGATTTAGAAAGGAGATAATAGACTAAAAGGGAAGGGAAGGTGAAAATAAGAGGGAAAGGGAAAACATAAGGAAAACATCTAACATGTTTCCTTTAAAATACCAACCTAAAGCAGGTAATTTTAAGTTATAAAACTGACATGGTCCCCTTACCCAGACTATTTAAATGTGTAAAAGCTGTTTTCCTATTCCTAAAAAGTACTTCCAACTCTATTTTAAAAATTAAAGTATGCTTTCATAATAAAAAGTTGCCACACTAAAACAAAAAAAAACACAAAACATAGTGCTACTCAATGCGACAGTCTCAAGATTCAAAATAAACCTCAACATTTGTTTTTATTTTGGGGGGGGTGTTAAAATAAATTTTAATTTTTAAAAATGTTGCCCATAGAAATCAAAGTGGAGTATCAGAAGATGTAAAAGAAAAAGAAAAATTAGTTGCATAAAATACAATGGACCTGTACACGAATATCCTCTCAGTCAGTGTTAAGGGATTTTCCAAATTGTTTAAGGTTAGAACTTCATCGAATGAGCATTATAAAACTGGCATGAATATCTGATGAGAGAACAAAATCTACCACAGGCTGTTGCCAAACTGCGTAGCCACTGGAAAGAGCACAGAGCCCAGAGTTTACAAGGGGGGCTGCTAACCATGACACTTACCTTGCGGATCCTTACACGAACTGCAGAGCCTGGCCCCAGGTGCCACAGGGAACACTCGGTAATGCCCCCCCTCCCCCATTTTAAATAAAGCAGACTGTTGGAGAGCTCGGGCTCTGCCTAGGGATTAGAAAGAAGCTCTTCCGTCATTTTTAATAGCCATATGACCTTAGGGAAATTACTTAAACTGTCTAAAGCCTCTATCTCCTCTCCTGTGAAATGGGGATAATTCCTACTTGAAAGGCTGTTGTGAGGATTTAATGAAATAATCCATGAAAGTAAAGTAGTATTGTGCATGGCATGTGCTAAACCCTCCCTGCCTGCTGCTATGTAGTACTGAGCAAAGAATAGTAATCCCTCAATAAATATTTCCTGAATGAATTAATGAAGTATAGGAGAGCTGTGCAATTTTAAATAGCTTCTCCATAGAGTTCAAATCCACCTGCTCCCTCTCATCACCCTGAACATCCACCGTTTTATCACTGTAAAATGTGGAAATTTAACTTTAATCTGTATTTCAGCCTCCCTTTCTAGAGAATTATTCTGTTTATCAACTAGCTGCTTCAGAAATGATATTACATGTGAATTCATCTTCATCATGGCAATTTAATTCCAAAAAGGCAAAAATTTCATACTTTAGTATATCTATATTAAACCATGCACTTAAGATGAAAAATCCCAAGATTAAGCTACACAGCTCTAATGAAGTTTATGCCAATCTCGTAAACACTGGAAAGAAAAGTTCAAACTATAAACCATTTTCTGACTTTGGGAGCTCCAAAACAAAGGATTTTCATAATACATGAAAAGGTTTCCAACATCAATTTCACATTATCTCCAAATCTTCAGATTTGTTTATTGCTCCAGAAGGACTGAGAGGCCCAAGAATGTTCACAAATAATTATATTAATATGGTATCTTTTGAGGCCCATGTATTCTACCCATGCTACTATCTACTCCCTAGCCATGCCACCCACAGATCTGGTTACTCTCCACATTCAGTAAGAACTCCAGAAGCTATTTAATTGCCTTCCATTCCACCACCACACCTGCCATAATCCTGCAGGATTTTGGTGTCCACATGGACATGGCTTCTTGAAATCTTTGGGTAAGGACCTCAGCCACCTCCATCCACAGTCCCTTGAACCTCTGCATCACCTGAGGCACAGACTGTCAGGACCACACACTTAGGACACTCCCTTATACATACTGCAAATTACTCAGTTGTTTTTCCTCCAAATTACTCAGTTGTTTTTCAATTTTATTAAGTTTTATTCAATTACTCCCAGGATAGTATGTGGGACCCTGTACTTTGTTTTTCGACAATTAAGCTAAACAATCTTTTCCTCAATAAATTCTGGTCTTCCTAATAAACTTAGAGAAACCATCCCTATGCCAAAATTTTTTAATCTTCATCCTATTTTCCTCTAATATGATTTAATTTTTTTTTTTTCAGAGTCTCACTCTGTTGCCTGGGCTAGAGTGCCGTAGCATCAGCTTAGCTCACAGCAACCTTAAACTCCTGGGCTTGAGCAATCTTTCCACCTCAGCCTCCCAAGCAGCTGGGACTACATGCATGCGCCACCATGCCAGCTAAGTTTTTATATATATATTTTTTTAGTTGGCCAATTAATTACTTTCTATTTGTAGTAGAGATAGGGTCTCGCTCTTGCTCAGGGTGGTTTCGAACCCCTGACTTTGAGCGATCCACCCACCTCAGCCTCCCGGAGTGCTAGGATTACAGGCATGAGCCACCACTCTCAGCTTCTAATATGCTTTAGAATAGTATTTTGCATGTAAATCTTAGACTCTTCTAAATTTATTTTGGCCTCTGAATTGATATAGAGATCCAGTCTGCTTTTATAAGTCACATTTTAAAACCTTACACCTTATCCCACACCCACAATTCTAAAATGACTCTCTTCACCACCACTCCTTGGTTCTTCTAAAGCAGTAGTCTTACAACTTTGTAATTATGTATTAATTCAACCATCTCCATTTACTCATTTAGGCCAATCAGTGCAACAAAATAAAAAGTCCATCAACCTGATTATTTAATAGTTTCCTTACAAGTTGCATCTGTGTTCCCTATGGATAGAATGTGAATGCTTGATAGCACACTCATTAGCTCCTTCTACATCTCTCAGCCTTCTATCAATCCTTTATCATCTACCCTACTGCCACCTAAAGACCACACTTCCTTATTTCATACATAAAATCAGTGGTCCCTGTGCAGTCTGAATAAACATATTTTAAATTATGGTTAATCTGATTTTTAGTGATGTTTGTTTTTTAATTTCTAAATAACATTATAAGAGGACATTAAATTGGGGGGGGATTAAATACTTTTTTTTTATGAATTTCCTCCTAACTCTAGGTACTCTGCAGGGTCATCATATTCAACAAACCCTGTAAGTACTGGTACTACGCGTAGGACCCTCTTTTCACTCACTACCCTTCTACCTACACCCCTGACATCAACAACTGTAAGGGCATTGATGATAACTGTATCTGAATTTCTCTCCTGCAACCCAGAACCACATATCATCCCATCTCCTATTTGACATTTCCTCCTAGATAATCCCTGAATGCCTTGAATGCAATGTCTAAAACTGAACTCATCAACTTCTCAATCTAATGTCCCCATTTATAGTCTCAGTGAACAGCAGCACCATTACCTTACCAAGCCAGAAACTTTTAAGGGATCCCCAATTAGCCCCCGTCTCATATGGGATATTATTGTTACCATTCTCTCTTTTGCAAATCTTATGCTCTGGAAATAATGAGCTCTATTTTATGTGGTCCCAATCATATCCATAATTTTCACACCACTAAATCTTTTTTTTTTTTTTTTTGGCCTAAAGAGATGGGGTCTCATTATATTGCCCAGGCTGGTCTCAAACTCCTGGCAGCAAGCAATCTCCCTACCTGAACCTCTTGAGTCACTGGGATTACAGCCATAAATTGCCACACCTGGCTTCCACTAAATCTTAAAAACAACTTCCTCTTTCCTTGCACACCCAACTCATGTTTCTAATCTCAGTCCCAAATGTTGCCTCCTCCCAGACAGAATTAAGTTCACTTACTCTGCTTCTCTACATATCACATACACTTACATTACAGAATTACTAACATATTTAAGTTACTTGTTTGACTCCTCATGAGACCACAACTTCCTTAAGGATACAGACCTAAATTTTCACTTTCATTCACAAAGGCTGACATATCAGACACTGATTTGTTGACCCCTTCAAAATCATCTTAGCCTATTCTAGTCAAGCTGGTGTTAAAGTTACAAACTAGCTAAATTAGTTTCCTTGTTCTCTTTTTTTTTTTTTAAGGCATGGGAATCTCACTATGTTGCCCAGGCTGGTCTTGAACTCCTGGCCTCAAGTAATCCTCCTGCCTCAGCCTTCCAATTAACTGGGATTACAGATGTAAACCACCATGCCCAGGCTTTCTTTATTCATTTCCAGATACAATTAATCAGAGATCCAAACAATTTTAGAGCTAGAAGGATCCTTAGAGATCATCATGTAGCTAAACCATATGAATTTATAAAGGAGAAATCTGAGGGGGAAATAAAGATAAACTGGAGGTAATCACATTCTTTGCCTTCTCCCAAAAATTGTCTGAGACCTATAGCTAAATTTCCAAGAACCCTAGCAACCCAAGCAGGACATTTCAGCCTTCTTTTAAATCAGCTTTTAAAATGCTATTTTCTCCTATCCCAATCAATTAAAATCATCACTCTAAGCAACTTTTTTTATTAAAACAACTAATCAAGTATAACATGATATTCTTCTTATTCATCACCTTAAATATACCCCTTCAAAAAAACCAAATTCACTGGGATTTCCCCTTTCATTCTCTTTAGACCAGGCATCCTCAAACTACGGCCCGTGGGCCACATGCAGGTGTTTTTGCCCGTTTGTTTTTTACTTCAAAATAAGATGTGTGCAGTGTGCATAGGAATTTGTTCATAGCTTTTTTTAAACTATAATCTGGCCCTCCAATGGTCTGAGGGACAGTGAACTGGACCCCTGTTTAAAAAGTTTGAGGACCCCTGCTATAGACTTTCTTCATAATACTCTTTTATTCTCATTTTCACTCTCGCTCTAAAAGATACTCAAATTCCTTGTGAAGATGAACAGTTTCATCTTCAGCTAAATGGCCTCCTATCTCTAATAATTCACTTTCCACTTTGTAACACACTGAGGTTTAAGACTCCTGGACACTACTCATGGCTACCAGTCCAGAGCTAAGCCAATCCCCTGAACCCTGACGAAGAACAGTACATTACCAATAGCTCCTGTCAGAATCAAGCCCAATAAAGGAGGTGCTTCAAAGATACAGGCACCCTAGGAGGGAAACTGGGCTGCTCTGAATCCACTCAGAATCCTAGGAGTGGTGAGAACACACAACATGGACATGACTTGCTGTTCTGTCACTGAGATCACTAAACATGGAGCATGAGGCATGGAGCATGGAGCATGGAAATTATAAAAGACACAGTAAATGGGCAGATGATTCTACCTAAATTCTTAGATCTCATCCTTTTCTCATAAGCGTTATTCTGACAAATTTAATAAATTTATTTTTACTTGCCAAAATCCTCTCATCCATAAACCTGATTTTATTTGGGGTGTATGTAAGGAGGATTTTTAAAAATTAATTGTTGTCTTGCATTTATGTAGACCCACTTCAGAATACAAGAAACAAATATGTGCTAAGCTTACCTTAGATGATGGGTAATAGTATAAGAATATATCTAAAAGGTAACAGGAAAATGCCTCAGCAGGCCTCAGAAACAAAATCTCCTTCAGAAGGCAGTGTGGCTCTCAAATCTGTTTATGTTAGCAGGTATTCAGTGGGACTGTTCTCCATCTTAATGTTCACCATTCTGGGATTTCCCACTCCAACTCCATGACTCCTGTCACTACCAATTAACTGCTTCTCTCCCCATTCACACACTCCACTGCCTTAAGATGCATGCTTACGGCCTTCTCTCTTGGTGTCTCCAACTTAGGCCTATGAGCATCTTTAAGGGACTTTCACTGAAAGGCAGAAAGCCTGCAGAGGCTGTTCTGGCTCAGGTGTTAGACTCTGACACTACCATCTGAGGTCATTATGGTCCTGACCCCAAACTCAAGAGACTGACACATAAGGGATTCCTCACAAAGGTACAGAAATAAAGCAAGTCCTCTGAGTTATGTAGGAAGGTGGTGATTGACAAACATCTTGAAAGGCCAGTCTAACCTTAAAAGGGAGTCCTTATTATCCCTATGTTCATTACTTAAGTCCTCTCTGTTATGACAATTCAATGAAAAGCAGAAATTGTGCAAACATAAAAATATAATCATTAGTGAACCGAACATTCAAAAACCTGTCCCCAATCATCACTAGCCTCTATCTTCACACATCAAAATCCTTCTTTGTCAATCTTTCACTGATGGTCACACAGTCCGACAATTCAATAAAATGCAAATCTAGAACCAAGTGAAAACTAAAAATCTGCAAAAGATGCAACATTTGACAAAACTAATAGAAGATACTAAATAAATGCTTGAACCCCAGACTAAACCACTGATAAATGAAGATACACTATTAATAAAACTTAAGAAGGTTAGTAATTGAAAAGAAAAATCAACAGGGCTAATAAATGTTAAATGCCTCAGGAATAATTATTTGATTATCACA
Source organism: Microcebus murinus (assembly GCF_040939455.1). Lineage (NCBI taxonomy): Eukaryota > Metazoa > Chordata > Mammalia > Primates > Cheirogaleidae > Microcebus > Microcebus murinus. The sequence goes on from NC_134112.1 coordinate 61,701,065, forward strand.
GACTGAAAAAGTAAAAATAAGGCCAGGCGCGGTGGCTCACGCCTGTAATCCTAGCACTCTGGGAGGCCGAGGCGGGCGGATTGCTCGAGGTCAGGAGTTCGAAACCAGCCTGAGCAAGAGCGAGACCCCGTCTCTACTATAAATAGAAAGAAACTAATTGGCCAACTAATATATATAGAAAAAATTAGCCAGGCATGGTGGCTCATGCCTGTAGTCCCAGCTACTTGGGAGGCTGAGGCAGAAGGATCGCTTGAGCCCAGGAGTTTGAGGTTGCTGTGAGCTAGGCTGACGCCACGGCACTCACTCTAGCCTGGGCAACAAAGCAAGACTCTGTCTCAAAAAAAAAAAAAAAAAAAGTAAAAATAATAAACTCCTTAAATAATTTGCAAAAATGCTCTTCATTATGATTGCATTACAACCTAAAAGATGTCCAAACATGTTATTATACAACTTAGTATGGAAATGTATGTAAAACACAACCAACACATTCTTTGTTCATTCTAAAAATCAATACGTATTTTTCCATTATAATTTAAATATTGTTAAAATAAGCTCACTTTCATATTTTGATTTCATTTTTAAAGTCCCAGTTTTACCTCCTTGATTAAAAGTAGCCTTTTTCCAATACCAACTTTCCTCCTGCTGTAATTCTAAAACAAGGTTATTTGTGTTCCTGAATATGGTGCCAACCAACTATAATGTGTTCACCCCAAACTCTACAACAAGGCAGGTGCAGGGTGGAGAAGAATGAAGAGGAGATGGTCTTGGGCTGCTTATCTAAAACTTCCAAGGAAGTTAGCTGCTGCTGGCACTTATCAGAAACTTTGTTTATGAGAGGAAATGTTTCTCCTTCTGTCACTTTATAAATTATTATTGAGTGCAATTTATAACCCAAGAGAAGTACTAGTTTAAATGGAAAGGCTTGCTGTTGACTTCCAAATTCTAGCAAAAAAAAAAAAGAGTTATTCCCTCCCAAATTGGGATCCCCATCCTCCCGCGCCACCCGCTCAGGAAGGTGTGACAGAAAACCAGCAAGCAAAGCCTGTCAGGCTCTGTCTTCAATCTAGGACCCCAGACCACCCAGCTAAAGGTTGTATGGGATATGTTAACACTTTACAGTTCATCAGACAGTATTTGTTACCAGTGTTTTGGTGTTATAGAACTTTAGCAACAACTAAATGCAAAACTTTATCAAGGTATGAAAATATGAATGTTTAAATAAATCCCTAATTTTACTAGCCTCAACATCCATCATTGTCCCCTATTAGCAATGAAAGGTAATGCAACTAATCCCTGAAAACTGTCTACAGGTTTCTCACCACAGTAAAGTATCATTAATAGTTAATCTAGCCTCTCAACAGAACAAAGGCTCTCTTACACCCTGACTCTGTTGGGCAGAGAGAAGAAGTATTGCAAGTTCTCAGATAACTGTGAGCTGTTACACTCAAGGTGACATCCAATGCTATGTTCACCATGAGGCCAAGTTCTAAAGCTTTCTTTGTATTACTCTGATATTAAAATATCGTTTGTGTATTTTACCGATACAATATATAAATTTTAGAAATTACATCATGGAATAATACTCAGAAAGGGGAAGGGTTTTTAGTTTGTTTGTTTAAGAGACAGGGGCTTGCTCTGTCACCCAGGCTGTAGCATAGTGGTGTGATCGTAGCCCACTTGAACTCCTGGGGGGCTCAAGCAATCCTCCCACCTTAGCCTCCTGAGTAGCTAGGACTACAGGCTTGTGCCACCACACCCAGCTGTTTTGTTTTAAGAGATAGGATCCTGTTATGTTGCCCAGGCTGATCTTGAACTCCTGGCCTCAAGTAATCCTCCCACCTTTGCCTCCCAAAGCACTGGGATTATGGGCATGGGTCACCAGGCCTGGAGGGAAGTATTTTTACAATCCTTAGAGATAGTTTCTTCATGCTGGATATTAACAGACAGATGAAACTACTAGGTTCTCTAATATTATGACTTACAAAGTCATAAATTAAGATATTTTAATTTCATTTACAATTTTTACACATAAAGCACTATGAATTCACCAAAGCAGCCAACTTTCCAACTCCTTTGGTAAGTCAAGACCCACCTTCAGTAAGAAACTTCACTATGTCAAAAGAGAGTAAAATTATTGTGCACAGCTATTTACATGTATAAGAAAACAAAACATTTTTTTAAAAAACTTGTTTATAAGACGTAAGGAAGAATTAGCAGCCCTAATTCCCAACCTACATTAACTTTTTTTTCTTTTTTCTTTTTTTAATTTTAGCATATTATGGGGGTACAAGTGTTAAGGTTACATATATTGCCCATGCCCCCTCCCCCCTCGAGTAAGAGCTTCAGGCATGTCCATCCCCCAAATGTTACACATCTTATTCGTAATTATATATACTCATCCCCTCCTCCCCCCTCCCACCCTCCCAACACCCAATAAATGTTACTCCTGTATGTCCACTTAGATGTTGATCCGTTAATACCAATTTGCTGGTGAGTATATGTAGTCCAACCTACATTAACTTTCAGACCTTAGGAATGAAACTGATGAGACAGTCTAATTTTTCCATCCTTCTACATTTTCTCCACACCAAGCTAGGTGCTATCTGGGAGTGTGTGGCGGAGGAATGTCACAAAAATATGTAAGGCAAAATTCCTTTCCTCAGAGAGTTCACAGTCTAATATTTAACATTTCATTTGAACTGAACTGCTAGGTTTATTTGAGCCCTTTATATGAATGAATTTGTTTAATCCTTGCAACAAGTGGAGAAGGTAGGTACTTAACAAAATTTGTGTGGAATGGTGAGCACTGTCTGGGGGATGGACACACTTGAAGCTCCGACTCAGGCGGAGCAAAGGCAATATACATAGCCTAAACATTTGTACCTCCATAACATGCTGAAATAAAAAAAAATATGCATGGAAACTGAAGCTCTGAAAGTTGAAGAAATTTGCTCAAGATTCCAGAGCTACCCATTGGGCAAAGCAGTCGGACATGCCTGTAGTCCCAGGTACTCAGAAGGCTGAGGCAAGAGGATCACTTGAGCCCCAAATTTGTGGCTGTAATACACTATGATTATATCTGTGAATGTCAACTGCACTCCATCCTGAGCAACATAGTGAGAATCATCAGGGTGGTATTACAGATCTAAACAACTCCATTTACAACAGCATCAAAAAGAATAAAATACTCAGGAATAAATTTAACCTTATCTCCTTAATAATTTAAGGAAATACACAAATTGTACACTCAAAACTACAAAACATTGTTGAAACTAAACTCTTAAATAAAAATGGAAATATATCCTGTTTCAAAGATTAGAAGACTTAATATTGTTATGATACCAATCAATACTTTGCACTGATCTACAAATTCAATATATTCCCTATCAAAATTCCAACTGCCTTTTATGCAGAAATGAACAATTGGCTTCTCATATGGAAATGTAAGGGACACTAGATAGCCAAAACAATCTTGAAAAAATGAACAAAGCTGGAGGACTCACTGACTCCAAACTTACTATAAAGCTATAGTAATCCAAAGTGTGAAACTATCCTAAGGATAGACATTTAAATCAATGGAATATAACTGAAAGTCCAAAAATAAACCCTCATACATTATAGTCAACAGATTTTCAACAAAGGAGCTAAGACTAATGAATGGGAAAAGAATAGTCTCTTCAATGAATGGTGTTATGATGTTAGACAATTGGATATTCATATACAAAAGAATGAAGCTGGACTCCCACCCAACACCATATATAAGAATCAACTCAATATTGATCAAAGACCTAAATATAAGTGCTAAAACTATAAAACTCTTAAAAGGAATATATATGTAAATATTCATGACCTTGTATTAGGCTATAGTTTCTTAGATGAGACACGAAAAGCACAAAGAACAGAAAAGGTGAACAGCTAAATATTAAGAACATTTGCACATTAAAGGATATTATCAAGAAAATAAAATGAAAATCCATACAATTGGGAGAAAATATTTGCAAATCATTCCTCTGATAAGGGAATAGAATCCAGAAAGTATAAAGAATTCTTATAATTCAATTATAAAACCCAACAAACCAATGAAAAAATGGGCAAAGGATTTAAATATACATTTTCCCAAAAGAAAAAATACTACTAGCCAATATGCACATGAAAAGATGCCCAACATCACTTTTTATTAGGGAAATACAAATCAAAATAACAATGAAATACCACTTCACCCTCACCAGGAGGACTATAATAAAAAGGACTGATAATATTGGTGAGGAGATAGAGAATTTGGAGCTCTTGTGCATAGCTGGTGAGAACGTAAAATGGTGCTGTTTTGGAAACAGTCTAGCAGTTCTTCCAAGAGTTAAACAGTTACCACATGACCCAGCAATTCTGCTCCTAGGTATATACCAAAGAGAACCAAAAACATATTTTTTCACTTCTAACACAAAAACATGTACACAAATGTTTATAGTACAATTACTCCTAATAATCAAAAACTGGGACCAAACCATATGTCCATCAACTGACGAATGATAAAATGTGGTATATCCATACAGAAAAGCAATGGAGTACTAATATATGCTACCGACATGGATGAACCTTGAAAACACTATGCTAAGTGAAAGAAATCAGACACAATACATATGATATAATTCCATGTATATGAAATGTCCAGAACAGGGAAAAGCATCCAGACAAAAAGATAATTAGTGGTTGCCAGGAGCTGGGGCAGGGTGAACACACAGAGGTTTGTTTCTTTTTGAGGTGATGAAAATGTTCTGGAATTACATGAATGGTGAATTCACAACACTGTGAATATGCTTTAAAAGAAAACCTACTGCGGCCAGGCGTGGTGGCTCACGCCTGTAATCCTAGCACTCTGGGAGGCCGAGGCAGGTGGATTGCTCAAGGTCAGGAGTTCGAAACCAGCCTGAGCAAGACCCCGTCTCTACTAAAAAAATAATAGAAAGAAATTAATTGGCCAACTAATATATAGAGAAAAAATTAGCTGGGCATAGTGGCGCATGCCTGTAGTCCCAGGTACTTGGGAGGCTGAGGCAGCAGGATTGCTTGAGCCCAGGAGTTTGAGGTTGCTGTGAGTTAGGCTGACGCCACGGCACTCACTCTAGCCTGGGCAACAAAGAGAGGCTCTGTCTAAAAAAAAAAAAAAAAAAAACCTACTGAATTGTATAGTTTAAAATGGTAACAAGTTATTTGAGCAATTTCCTCAATTAAAAAAAAAGATTGCAGAGCTAGTACATGGCCAAGCCAGGTTAAGAATCCAGGCAGACTAGCTCCCCAGCCTAACTGCACAGCTGTGCTGCACAGCCTGCAAGGAGGAAAGGATCCATCTGAAGGGGTAAATGGAGTGGGCCGAGAAGGTATTTGGGCTTGCTTACGACTTTGCCAGGTGAACAAAGGAGGACTGCGCCCACCACACAGAAAAATGGCACAGGCAAAGCTACAGTGAAGCTAACGTGCACCATCTGAGTTGTTTTGGACGCTGGCAGGAGTGGAGCAGGCACTGGTAGGAAATGCAGCCAGAGATACTGGTACGGCCTTGCTCCTAGAGCACCTTCTATGCCATACAAAGAAGTCCCAGTTTTAAGCAGGGCAGAAATATAACCAACTATCCAGTCAAAGCTAAGATAAGAGATTGAACAAGTGACTGAGATTTAAAAGCAAATTTTTAAAGTCGTATGTCAGCCTTGGGGGGGGGAAATATGAAACTTCATGGAGTTATTTATAAGGCTTGTCAATTCGCCACGATTCATTTTGTGTCTATACGCCCACACAGTACCCCTCAGGAACTTTGCCAATTATCACTTCTCCCATTTGTAAATCCTAAAATTCTCACCTCAAGCATTAGTTGTCCCTTATTTCTATAAATGTATCTTTCACAGCAGCAAGCAATAGTAAAGTCTACTTCCCAGGCTTTGTTACTTTACAAAATATTATTAAGCACTATGAACGCTTTAGCAAAATATATCAGGTCTACTTTATTATTGTCTTGCTATGCGTGGGGTTTCCTACCAATTACATGAACAGGAAATCTAAACTAGTTCTCCATCTTATTAAGCAAGAATCAAAACATAAGACCTTAAACATATCAAAGACACAAAAAGTCACACAAAGTGACCTTGAATCAATATTCCAGAGTACAAGTTCATCTTTATCACTTTTAGCTTGTTGCTGGTTTCTGATCACATAAAAACAATATATTCAGCATGAAATAATGACTAAAGATTAAAACATTAGGATTAATAATTGTATGGTTAATAAATGGTAACAACAATAATACTAATATTTCATACCAGTTACAATATATAAGGCATGCTTCTATTTGCTTTACATATAATAATTGTCAATACTCATATATTTCTGTAAGATAAATACTATCATTATCCCCATTTTACATATAGGGAAACTGAGGTACAGAAAGGCTAAGTGACTTGTCACAGTTCACAGAGCTACTATGATAGGATAACTGAACACACGCTGGGTCCTCAACTACTACACTCTATGCAATGCCATGTTTAAATGTCTTCAAACTTTTCAATAATAAAAAGCTCAAACACTCATTTGCATTCATATTTATAAAAGTTATGATATAATCTTATAAATACGGTGCAGTTTATAATCTTGCTACCTGTCCTCCAAAAATAACTTTTCTTTTCCTGTCATTCTTAAAACAATTATTTATCATTTTCACTGCGCTAAGTTCTTGGAAGAATTAACAATCATTAACTTACATTAACAGTCTAAAGAAAATCAATTTTTTCCCTATATTTAACTGCATCCTATGGAGTAAATTATTAATAGGTACTGGGCAATTTGGGCATTTCAAGAAAGTCTCAGAATGTATCTCTTGTATTTAATTTTTCCTCTTCGTGTTAACAGACTGATTCAAAGACCACCTAAACTAAACCATTCCTTGGAGTGGTGGTGCCTATGAAGTCCCGCAGACAATTCTGACACACAGCCAGTATTGAAAAGCACTGGTTTTACCTCGCCCCATACAACATTTCTAACTAAAATGACAGTATTACAAATACACAATTTATTTCACAAGCACAATTAATTCATCAATCATGTCAAACACCTTTATTTATTGATTTCAATATGGAGAATGCTAGATATATATACTCCAACAATTCCACTTCTCCCAAATCTACCCTAGAAAAGCATTCACACATGTCCTAGAAGAATCACACAAAGATGTTCATGACACTGCTTATATGACACTAAGTAGTTAATAAGACAATTACTAAACGAATTATGAGACATTCACAACACACAAAATTTTAGGATAAAGTAAATTAATAAGTATTGATAGGAAAAGATATCCAAAACATAACTCTTACTAAAGAGAAAACTGCAATTTGCAGAATGCACAAAATATACTACTTTTGTTACAGATATGTATTTTACAAGTGCGTTATATATGTATATTTAAAGGAAAGATGAAGTTGGAAAGGATATACTCCAAAATGATTAGAAAAAGAGTTCTCGGCCGGGCGAGGTGGCTCACGCCTGTAATCCTAGCACTCTGGGAGGATGAGGCGGGCGGACTGCTTGAGTCAGGAGTTTGAAACCAGCCTGAGCAAGAGCGAGACCCTGTCTCTACTATAAATACAAAGAAATTAATTGGCCAACTAATATATAGAGAAAAAATTAGCCGGGCATGGTGGCGCATGCCTGTAGTCCCAGCTACTCGGGAGGCTGAGGCACCAGGATGGCTTGAGCCCAGGAGTTTGAGGTTGCTGTGAACTAGGCTGACACCATGGTATTCACTCTAGACTGGGCAACAGAGTAAGACTCTGTCTCAAAAAAAAAAAAAGAGTTCTCTTACTTCTGGGGATGGGATATGAAATAAGGAGTGATGGTTAGGGGGATTTTACCTTTATCTGTACTTTTATTTTTTGCAGGTATTATTTACATAATTAAAATAATTTCTTTAAATAATGTTAATTAAGTCTTACCAAAGGATGTGCCATTTAAAACATATCCCTTTTGTGGTTACATGGTGTTCAAAGAAGGACTATGTAAAAAGACTGCCATCACACCATTATAAATAGCCTCCAAAATGCCAATTTTCACATTCAAATAAAATTCACAGTTTAAGCAAGGTCAAAGCAGTGTTCTGTTGAGATTTTGAATGTGTTATACTGAAGAAAAAAAGAACAACTAAATTCTTCTGACACTGTTCTATCATTGAAAAAGGAAGTCTTATGAAGGTTGTACAATTTGCATTTATAAAAAAAACTATCCTTAAAAACATAATTCAGCCTGTCCCTTCTAATTCCATCCTTGGCATGATCTTACAACAAAACAAAATTATCAAAATAAATTAATGAATTAAAAGAAAATCAAAAATATATTAAGCAGCCCAAAAAATATCAAGTCTCTACTATGAAATGGGTGGAATATGCTTATTGAAGGTATGCTGCTGCTGTAGAAAGAGAACCACATAGCTGAAAATGTAGGATAAAAACTCAAACCTTTAAGTAGAGTCATCTTCACACGTTTTTTTTCGTAGACTATGTAGAGGAGGAAGACAAGTACTCAAGAAACTGGAGTCAAATGTCTAGGCACTTACATACAGAAACACATGCAAACATCACAAAAGAGCCAATACAATAAAAAGGTAAATGTGAAACAGCTCAAGAAGAGAGAGCTGTAAGAAATTAAACTTTTCCCTTTTTTTTAAATAACTTCCTTCCTTTCAGTCATGTCATTATCTCAATAACAAAATATTTTCTCAATATATAGTTAAACATAAAGGCATACCCTGGAGATACCAGAGGTTGAGTCCCAGACTCCAATAAATATCACAATAAAGCAACTCACACTATTTTTTTGGTTCCCCAGTACATATAAACTTGTATTTACAATGTATTATACATCCATTAAGTGAAAAATAGCATTATGTCTAAAAACACAATGCATATACCTTAACAAAAATGCTTTATTTAAAAAATGCTTTAGTGGCTCACGCCTGTAATCCCACACACTCTGGGAGGCCGAGGTGGGTGGACTGCTCAAGGTCAGGAGTTCGAAACCAGCCTGAGCAAGAGTGAGACCCCATCTCTACTAAAAATAGAAAGAAATGAATTGGTCAACTAATATATATATAGAAAAAATTAGCCGGGCATGGTGGCACATGCCTGTAGTCTCAGCTACTCGGGAGGCTGAGGCAGCAGGATTGCTTGAGCCCAGGAGTTTGAGGTTGCTGTGAGATAGGCTGATGCCACAGCACTCACTCTAGCCTGGGCAACAAAGCGAGACTCTGTCTCAAAAAAAAAAAAAAAAAAAAAGCTTTATATTGTTATAGAATGCTAATGATCATCTGAGCCTTCAGTGAGGCCTAATCTTTTTGCTGGTGGAAGGTCTTGCCTCGATGTTGATGGCTGATGACTGATAAGGATGGTGGTTGCTCAAGGTTGGGGTGGCTGTAGCAATTTCTTATAATAAAACAACAGTGAAGTCTGCTGCATCAACTGTCTCTTCCTTTCATGACAATTTTCTCCACAGTATGTAATTTTGTGTGATGGCATTTTATACACAGAATTTCTTTCAAAATTTGAGTTAATCATCTCAAACCCTACCACTCTTTTATTAACTCAGTTCATGCAATATTCTAAATCCTCCATTGTTGTTTCAACAATGTTCATAGCATCTTCACCATGAGTAGCTTTCATCTCAAGAAACCACATTCTTTTCTCATCCAGAAGAAGAAACTCATCTGTTCAAGTTTTATTATGCGATTCAGGGAACTGAGTCACATCTTCAGGCTGCACTTCTAATTCTAGTTCTCTGGCTATTTCCACTATATCTGCAGTTGCTTCCTCCACTGAAGTCTTAAACTACTCCAATTCATCCATGAGGGTTGGAATCAACTTCTTCCAAACTCCTGTTAATGTTGCTAGTTTGACTTCCTCTCGTGAAATCACAAATGGTCTTAATAGCATCCAGAAGAATCCTTTCCAGAAGGTTTTCAATGGACTCTGCCCAGATCCATCAGAGGCATCAATATCCATGGCACCTATAGCTTTACAATGCATATTCCTTAAAAAATAAAACTTGCAAGCCAAAATTACTCCTTGATCTATGGGCTGCAGAATGAATGTTGTATTAGCAGGCATGAAAACAACATTAATTTCCTTGTATATCTCCATCAGAGCTCTTGGGTGACTAGGTGCATTGTCAATGAGCAGTAATGTTTTGAAAGGAATCTTTTTTTTTCTGAGTAGTAGGTCTTAACAGTAGGCTTAAAATATCCAGTCTACCATGTCTTAAACAGATGTGCTGTCATCCAAGCTTTGTTTTTCTATTTATAGAGCACAGGCAGAGCAGACTTACCATAATTCTAAAGGACCCTAGGAATGGTAAATGAATACTGGCTTCAACCTAGAGTCACCACCTTCATTAGTCCCTAACAATAGAGTCATCAGCTTATCCCCTGAAGCTTTGAAGCCAGGCATTGGCTTCTCTCTAGCTATCTAAGTATCAGATGGCACCTTTTTCCAATAGGCTATTTATTTCATTTACACTGAAATCGGTGGTTTAACATAGTCACTTTCATCAATTATTTTAACCAAATCTTCTGTATAACTTGGTATAGCTTCTACATCAGCACTTGCTGCTTCACCTTGTATGTTTATTTTTTTTTTTTTGAGACAGAGTCTCGCTTTGTTGCCCAGGCTAGACTGAGTACCGTGGTATCAGCCTACCTCGCAACAACCTCAAACTCCTGGGCTCAAACAATCCTGCTGCCTCAGCCTCCCGAGTAGCTGGGACTACAGGGCATGCGCCACCATGCCCGGCTAATTTTTTTCTATATATATTAGTTGGCCAATTAATTTCTTTGTATTTATAGTAGAGACGGGGTCTCGCTCTTGCTAAGGCTGGTTTCAAACTCCTGACCTCGAGCAATCCGCCCGCCTCATCCTCCCAGAGTGCTAGGATTACAGGCGTGAGCCACCAAGCCCGGCCCACCTTGTACGTTTATGTTATGAAAAGGTTTCTTTCCTTAAAACCCCATGAAACACCCTCTGGCAGTTTCAAACCTTTCTTATGCAGTCTACACATCTTTCCCAGCCTTCACAGAATTGAAGAGTTAGAACCTTGCTCTGGATTAGGCTTTGGTTTAACTGAATGTTGTGGCTGATCTGATCTTTTAACCAGAACACTCAAACTTTCTCCATATCTATAATCAGGGTGTCTGGTTTTCTTATCATTGATGTGTTCACTGGAATAGCACTTTTAATTTCCTTCAAAATGTTTCCCTCGCATTCACAACTTGGCTAACTTTGCACAACAAAACCAGCTTTTGGCCTATCTCAGCTTTTGACATGCCCTCCTCACTTTCTAGCTCTTCATTTCAAGTGAGAGATGTGTCTCTTCCTTTCACTAGAATATTTACAGAATATGTAGGGCTATTAATTGGCCTAATTTCAATATTGTTATGTCTCAGGGAATACACAGGCCCAAAGGGGGGAAGAGAGATGGGGAATAGCTGGCTGATGGAGAATTCCAAACATACCCAACACTTACTGATTAAATTTGCTGGCTTACATGAGTGCAGTTCTCGGTGCCCCAAAACAATTAAAATAGTAACATCAAAGATCACAGATCATCATAACGGAATAACAATGAAAAAGCGTGGGCTAGGCACTGTGGCTCACACCTGTAATCCTAGCACTCTGGGAGGCCAATACAGGCGGATTGTTTGAGCTCAGGAGTTCAAGACCAGGCTGAGCAAGAGGGAGACCCCATCTCTACTAAAAATACAAAGAAATTAGCCGGACGACTAAATATAAATAAAATTAGCCGGGCATGGTGGCACATGCCTGTAGTCCCAGCTACTCGGGAGGCTGAAGCAGAAGGATCACTTGAACCCAGGAGTTTGATGCTGCTGTGAGCTAGGCTGACACCACAGCACTGTAGCCCAGAAAAAAGAGTGAGACTCTGTCTCAAAAAAAAAAAAAAAAAAAGAACCTGTGAAATATCATCAGAATCACCAAAATGTGACAAAGAGACACAAAATGAACACATGCTGCTGGAAAAACGGCACTGATAGACTTAAAGGACACAGGGTTGCCACAAATTTTCAATTTGTAAAAAACAATTATCAGCAAAGTGCAACAAAATGAGGTATATGTGTACTGGTCAGTGTATTCTCACTACTTGAAGTGCCCAACTTCTTCCTTTTTCTAAAGCCTAACTCTGTCTAAAATTTGAACTGAGCCTACTTGCTTTAAAAGTAGGGAAGGGGGAGAAAAATCATACACAAAATGGGCAGAAAAAATACAATGAAACAAAAAAAAATATTTGTACTAGTGACAACATTCTATTTCTTAAGTTAGGAAGTGTCTATTTTATTATTCTTTATATTTATATATTTCATGTATTATACACATATGAAAATTTTCACAATTTTAAAATATTTTCACCAAAAGAATAACTGAAAGACATACCAGGGCAAAAACAGAACAGTTTATCCTGAAATAACTGCCTGGTCACCTCCTAGATTTCTATGGCTCTCAAAGTCTGTCTCTTCCTTATTTCCTTCTCTGAAATACAGATGAACCTCAGCTATCAGGGCTTCAGGGAGTAAGTGATTCTGGGCAGCCATGTGTTTATAATAGTTGAAAGATTACCTATCTTAACTTTAAGCCATTCTGGATTGAAACGTTTGCGTTTGATTAAAAAGTAAACTAGGCCTATTGTAAAGTTTCTGGGCTAACTCAACCATTCTCACTGGCACTATTTGGATACTTTCAGGGCCTCTGAAACACAGCTGAAGGTCTGCAGTTCTGCATCAATGGCTCACATTGGGACAGTGCTTTTTGCTTGCTATTGTTTTTCTGTATTGTCCCTTACAGTCAGATTATTGCCTTATGTTACCATCTGTGTGCACTTTTAATTGGCTGACTCAAACCTGCTGAGGAAACTATAAATAGGTAGTTTCCCACGCTGTACATAAAGTTTGCCTTAAACTGTCCATGGCCCTTGAATGATTATGAATCCTACATTAGGCTCATATAAAGACAGTTCTAGTCCTGCTCTGTTTTGAGAGTCCATTGCCACATACATCTGCTTCTCTGAGTATCTGCCTGATTCTTTCCCATGTGATTAGCTCTATAACTGCTGCTTACAAACGAAACACAGAAGTATGCCAGGACCCTTTACATGATGGGTGGCAACAATAACTTTTACTCTGTATGAATATTAAGGTGACAACCATCACCCAAGAATTTGGCAAGACATTACCTATCTTTATCTTCATCTTCATAAAAACACTGTTATGTGGATACAAATATTACCTCCACTTTATAGATCAGTGAGGGGGAAGGGGGACAGAAATGTAAAAGGTAAGGCGGCATGCCTAATGTTACCCAGCTAATAAATATTAGGGCAAGAACTTTGCCAAAGGTCTATCCAGCTCTAAAGTCAATGTTATTAGTACCTACAAGGCTATCTCCATTGAACTGACCTAATCTCTCAGAAATCCAAATTCCCAAGGCAGGGAATGCATTATCCCAGCTCATGTTTTCCAGGAGGCCACTCCTACCCCATCCACAAGATGCCATACTACTGTGGACCACCTGCACCAGGATTAGTATGCCCACCTAATCCACAGGTGCTCATGACACACCAAATCCCAAAGGGCTGATGGTGGGCATCTCCAGTCTGCACCCACACCCATGTGCCCTAGTTCCTGACAGCCAGGGGGGTTAGGAGAATGCCTGACTTAAGTCAGGTACAAGCCCAAGTCCAATGAGTAGTAATGGAAAGGAAAAATTCCACAGTTTGAGCAAATGTTGTTTGACTCCACAGCACTCTCTGCAAATTCTGTTCCTGTTCTACTCAATATTTCACATTTTCAACTCAAAATGTAAGTACCTATTGGTTATCAAGACTGTTAATTAGGAAGATGTGAATCAAATAAAATCACATCAAGAGAGCCAGGCAGGCTGGGCACGGTGGCTCATGCCTGTAATCCTAGCACTCTGGGAGGCCGAGGCAGGCGGATTGCTCGAGGTCAGGAGTTCGAAACCAGACTGAGCAAGAGTGAGACCCCCATCTCTATTATAAATAGAAAGAAATTAATTGGCCAACTAATATATATAGAAAAAATTGGCCAGGCATGGTGGCGCATGCCTGTAGTCCCAGCTACTTGGGAGGCAGGAGGATTGCTTGAGCCCAGGAGTTTGAGGTTGCTGTGAGCTAGACTGACGCGAGTCACTCTAGCCTGGGCAACAAAGCGAGACTCTGTCTCAAAAAAAAAAAAAAAGAGAGCCAGGCATGAGGATTCACACCCGTAATCCTAGCAATTTGGAAGGATAGCTTGAGGCCAGGAGTTCAAGATGAGCCTGAAAAACAAAGCAAAATCCCATCCCTACAAAAAATTTTTTTAAAAAAATTATTCAGGAGTGGTGGCACATGCCTATAGTCCCAGCTACTTGGAAGGCAGGATTGCTTGAGCCCAGGAATTAAAGGTTACAGTGAGCTATGACTGCACCACTGCACTCAAGCCTAAGCAACAGAGTGAGACCTCGTCTCTAAAAACAATTAATTGAAAAAAAATTCCTTAGGATCTCTCATTAGAGGTTCTAGTGGAAAACATTCATCGTGAAATATTTCTTCCTCTAAAGGCTCCCATTCTTTGTGAGGTTTGAAGAAAAGGAAAAGATATGCCTGGATCTTTATCATTTTTTAATCTTATTTTTGCTAACGACTAATGACTAATGACTAACGACTAAAAACTCCTTTAATGTCACCTTTCAACAAATACTGGTTTTCTTTTTAAAAAATATAAACTGTGCTGCTTAATAATCTTAAGTAACCTTTTCTTTATCTTAGACCTACATTAATACAGTAGCCACTAGCGACGTTTAGATACTGAGATGTCCTTAGCACAAAAACGAAATAAAAATATTTCATTAATATCTTTACTGGATATTTATATATTTTGTAGTTTTATTAATACTAATATATTTAATATATAAAGATATAAATCTTACATAATACATAGAGTTTAATATAAATTAATATTTCACTTAATATTTTATACTATTTTGTACATGTTGGGTTAGATATATTAAAATTAAATATACATAAAATAGAATATTATTCAGCCATAAAAAGTAATGAAGTCTGACACATGCCACAACATGGATGAACCTTGGAAACATTATGCTTAGTAAAATAAGCCAGATACAAAAGGACAAATATTAAATATTGTTTAATATGTTTATATGTGGTAGCTAGAATAAACAAATTTCATAGAGAAAAAAAGTATAGCAGGGGCTGGAAAAGAAAAACAGGGAGTTACTATTTAGTGGGTACAGAGTTTCTCTTTGGGATGATGAAAATTTCTAGAAATAGTGGTCATGATGACACAACAATGTGAATCTACTTAATGCCACTGAAATGTACACTTTAAAATGTGGTTAAAATGGTAAGTTTTATGTTGGGTATATTTTACCACAATTTAAAATTACATATATGGCTTATACAATATTTCTATTGTATAGCACAATTCTAGACAAAGGGTTGAGACTCCACACTGAAGGAAACTTACTCAGTTTTAAGACAGGCTGCAAAAGTCACCTCAAATTCTCAGTATAGAAGATAATAAACACTGCCAGCAAATCAGTTCATGTTTTCCTTAAATATCTCTATGAACACTAGCCAATTTAACCCCATTAAGGAGAAAAGTCTAGTAAACTGATTTACTACCATAAAGTTTACAAGTAATTTCCTATTTTTTCCTTACAGAATGGCTCTGAAGAGCACAAGAATACTTTATACAACCTCTCAGACATTTCCACAAACTACAGCACAAGTGTTTTTCAAAGAGCATCTTCAAAATACTCTTGACAAAACAATCAGCTTTGTGGGAGAACACTTCTCTGTATAAATGACACACGGTTTTATAAAAGTAATATAGTATACAGAGAAGCAAACAAGCTGATGTTCTTTTGATTTATGATATTCAGTCCTCAGGTGACCAGCCTTTCTGAATCTCAGACACCACAATCCCTGGCTCCTAATTAATTTAGGAGGATACATTTAGTTTCATCTCATTTTTTTTTTTTTTTTTGAGATAGAGTTTCACTCTCTTGTCCGGGCTAGAGTGCTGTGGCGTCACCCTAGCTCACAGCAACCTCAAACTCCTGGGCTCAAGCGATCCTCCTGCCTCAGCCTCCCAAGTAGCTGGGACTACAGGTATGTACCACCATGCCCAGCTAATTTTTCAATATATTTTTAGTTGGCCAATTAATTTCTATTTTTTCTTTTTTTTTTTTTTTAGTAGAGATGGGGTCTCATTCTTGCTCAGGTTGGTCTCAAACTCCTGAGCTCAAACGATCCGCCCACCTCAGCCTCCCAGAGTGCTAGAATTACAGGCGTTAGCCACCGCGCCCAGCCTCTCATCTCATATTTCTTTAAGGCAAGGAAACAGTTTTGCATCTCTTAACATAGAGGAGGAGACGTTATTAACAAATTATTTCTAGCTAGTTTATATGATAAAAGACAGGTTCCAAAGGTATCAAGCATATTTACTAAAAGTCAAATATGTAATGAAGTACAACAGAGGAGGTACAGTCAAACAGGAGAGGGAAAAAAAATATGATGGAAGTTCACTGGCTTTATAAGAACTAAGGAAATATGGTTTCAGGAAGCCAAAGAAGAGATAGCATCAGAGCCATTCTTGTATTTACATATTTAAGGAAGGTTTCTAAAGCTGTTCACTGATGAGGAAGAATAACACTGCTCACTACGTGCCAGGTACTGTTGTGGGGCTTTCCATTTATGAGCTCTTTTGATCCACACAAACCCTCCCCGGACTTGATAATGTCATTATCACTCTTCTTTTACAGAAGAGAAACCTAAAGCACAGAAAGGGGTTAAATAACTTGGCCCTAGGTCACACAGCTAGTACAAGGTGGAGCTGGAAAATAAATCCAGTCTGCCTGGCTCCAGAGACCACTTTTCACTATATACTGCCTCTGATAATATTATAGCGGGTTCAGAATAAGGCAGTGGAGTTCAAGTCTCACAAACTAATTAAAAAGTAGAGTCTAAGACTACTTAGTAAGTCCTCCACCCACCAGGCAATATTCTATCGAATCTTCAGTAACAGTAGCCCACAGGTGTGATACAATTCTCACACTGAAATAAATATGGTCCCATTTTATTTTAGAAACACAAAATAAAGTAAAAACAAGCTGTTAGAAATAGCCAACCAGACCAGGCCAGGCGCAGTGGCTCACGCATGTAATCCCAGCACTGTGGGAGGCAAATGCAGGAGGATTGTGCAAGGTCAGGAGTTCGAAACCACCCTGAGCAAGAGCGAGACCCCCGTCTCCACTAAAAATAGAAAGAAATTAGCTGGACAACTAAAAATATATAGAAAATATAGCCAGGCATGATGGCGCATGCCTGTAGTCCCAGCTACTAGGGAGACTGAGGCAGAAGGATTGCTTGAGCCCAGGAGGTTGCCGTGAGCTAGGCTGACGTCATGGCAATCTAGCTTGGGCAACAGAGTAAGACTCTATCTAAAAAAAAAAAAAACAAGAAATAGCAAACCAGTTGCTACTTCACAGACCTTTAGTTTCACATGACATTCAATAAACTGGCAAAGAGTAAATGACATAGACCAGTGGTCCACAAACCACAGGTAGGATTTAAAGCAGGGGTCCTCAAACTTTTTAAACAGGGGGCCAGTTCACTGTCCCTCAGACTGTTGGAGGGTCAGACTATAGTTTAAAAAAAACTATGAACAAATTCCTATGCACACTGCACATATCTTACTTTAAAGTAAAATAACAAACAGGCAAAAACACCCAGATATGACCCACAGGCCGCAGTTGAGGACGCCTGATTTAGAGTATATACTATGTCCCTCACATTTTTCTTTATCATAAACTATACTTAATGTTATGTTAATTAAACACTTGCATATTTATCAAAACACACTGGCTTGTCTTGATATGGTAAGTGTCCAATTCCCTAAGATGTGCCAACATCTTACATCCCACTTCTTTGGTTGTATACTTCTATAAAAGAATAAAGGCTGGGTGCAGTGGCTCACGCCTGTAATCCCAGCACTTTGGGAGACTGAAGGCATGAGGGTCACTGAGGCCAGTAGTTTGAGACCAGCCTGGAAAACACAGCAGGACCTCATCTCTATAAACAATGGAAAAATTAGCTAGACATGGTGGCATGAGCCTATAATCCTAGCCATTGGGAGGCTGAGGCAGGAGTATCACTTGAGCCAGGAGGTCAAGGTTACAGGTAGCCAAGATTACATCATGCCACTGCACTTCAGCCTGGGCACTCTGTCTCTTAAAAAAAAAAAAAAAAAAAAGATTAGGCATACAGAATGGCCATGCTATAATCACCTGAAATGCCTTCAGACATTATCACATTCTAGAAAATTGATTCCTCAAACCATCAAAGCTCTATCAAGTTTTAATAGAGATAACAAAATCTTTGCTAAGTTATCTATATTAATTACTTTTGTTTTCAAGTGTTTAGTTTTTTTTAGAACCTCAGCCTCCCAAAGTGTTGAGATTATAGGCATGAGCCACCATGACAGTCCTGTTTTCACTTTTAATTAAGGTGTAATTTACATATATAGTAAAAGTCACTCGTTTTAGTATTCAGTTGTGTGACTTTTGACACAGTTGTATAACCACAACCATAAAAAAGATATAGGCCGGGCGCTGTGGCTCACGCCTGTAATCCTAGCTCTCTGGGAGGCCGAGCCGGGCGGATCGTTTGAGTTCAGGAGTTCGAAACCAACCTGAGCAAGAGCGAGACCCCGTCTCTACTATAAATAGAAAAATTAATTGGCCAACTAATATATATAGAAAAAATTAGCCGGGCATGGTGGCGCATGCCTATAGTCCCAGCTACTCGGGAGGCTGAGGCAGGAGGATTGCTTGAGCCCAGGAGTTTGAGGTTGCTGTGAGCTAGGCTGATGCCATGGCACTCACTCTAGCCTGGGCAACAAAGCGAGACTGTCTCAAAAAAAAAAAAAAAAAAAGATATAGAAAAGTTCCATGACCCCCAAAAATTCCATGTTGCCACACTACAGCCAATGCCTTCCTTACTCCTAGGAAACTGGAAACTACTAATCTGTTTTCTGTCCCTAAAGTCTTGCCTTTTCCTATACAAACATAATCCTACAGTATGTATGCTTTTGAGTCTGGCTTCCTTCACTTGGTACAATGCATCCATTTGTTGCATGTATTAGTAGTTAATTTCTTTTTATTAATGAGTAGTATTCCACTGTATGGATGTATCACAGTTCATTTATCCATTCAACCGTCAGGGAAATTGGGATGGTCCCCATCGCCCTTTTTGTTAATTGTTTAAAAGAAAAAAAAGCTGCTACAAACATTTACATAAAAATGTTTGTTTGTTTTAAATCAACATAACTTTTTGTTTCACTTAGGGAAACATCCAGGAGTGAACAATTTGGTACATGTTTGATTCTTTTTTTTTTTTTTTTTTTTTTTTTGACACAGAGTCTCACTCTGTTACCCAGGCTAGAGTGCCATGGCATCAGCCTAGCTCACAGAAACCTCAAACTCCTGGGCTCAAGCAATCCTTCTGCCTCAGCCTCCCGAGTAACTAGGACTACAGGCATGTGCCACCATGCCTGGCTAATTTTTTCTATGTATATTTTTAGTTGTCCAGCTAATTTCTTTCTATTTTTAGTAGAGACAGGGTCACTCTTGCTCAGGCTGGTCTCGAACTCCTGACCTAGAGCTATCCTCCCGCCTTGGCCTCCCAGTGCTAGGATTACAGGCATGAACCACAGAATCTGGCCTGATTCTTTAAAAAATTGCCAAATTGAAAGAAGACAGCTTAAGCCAGTCCGCGCAAAGTAGCAAGTCTCTAAAAACAAATAAGTAAGAAAGAAACTGCCAAATTGTTTTCCAAAGTAGTATTTCAACCAGCAATGTGTGAGGGTTCCAGCTGCGAAACACCTTCACCAGCACTTGGTATGGTCAGCTTCTTTTCATTTTAACAATTCTAAGACATGTATAGAAGTATCTCAATGTTTGAGTTTATATTTTCCTAATGGCTGGTAAAGTAAAACATCTTTTCATTTGTTTATTTGTTATTATGTATTTTCTTCAGTGAAATGTCTAATCTTTCATACTTCTTTTTTAATTGGCATCTTTTCTTATTACTGAGTTTTTAGAGTGCTTTACATAGTCTGGATACAAGTCCTTTATCAGGTAGATGATTTGCAAATATTTTCCCCCAAGTCTGTGGCTTCTCTTTTTCTCTTACGGTTTCTTTCAAAAAGCAGTAAACTTTGATGGAAGTTCAGTTGACCATTTTTTAAAAAATAGATCATACTTTTGGTACCGTATCTAAGAAATAGATGTTGCCTAACCCAGGGTCACAAAGATCTTCTCCTAATGTTTTCTTCCAATAGTTTATAGTTTTAAGTTTTACACTTAAGTCTATGATCCATTCTGAGCAGGACGATGTAAGGGTATATAAGAGGGCACAGACTAGTACAAGCAGCAGCAACATTCTCAACTCACTGAGATACAAGGTAAGCAGTGTTAAAAACAGGAACGAATCCTCCCTCCACAGTAGCAAGAGAAGGAACTTGGCAGCTAACAACCTATAAGGGCCATGGGTGATAAATAAAGCTGAGCAACAAGAGGCAGAGAATGACACTGTAGGAAGAGGAAATACCACAAGCAAAACACAAAGATGTGAAAGTATAAGTTTGTTCAGGAAATAGCTAAAGCAGGGGAACAACTTCTTAACCGCATTGTATTCGTGGCACTCACTTCTGCATGCTAGCATTTTTTGGCAGGAGGTTTACTTAAAGGGACTAAAAACTGAGTAGGGGGAAACCCACTTGAGAGAATAAGGAATAAAATGCAACCCAATCACTACTGCAATTTAGCAATGTTTCTGTGTGTATAAAAGCAAAGACCAGGCGCAGTGGCTCACACCTGTAATCCTAGCACTTTGGGAGGCTAAAACAGAAGGATTACGTGAGGTCAGGAGTTTGAAACCAGCATGAGCAAGAGTCAGACCCCACCTCTACAAAAAGTAGAAAAATTAGCCGGGCTAAGGCAGAAAGATCACTTGAGACTGTCAAAAAAGTAAGAATTTCACATTTTATTAACTTTTTTAAAAGAGATACTGGTGAACCAACTTTTCAGGAATTAACAATAAAGAAGAATAATGAAAAGACAGGGTCAATTGTTTTCTGGATAAAATTTTATCTATATCTGTAACAGTGAAGCTTTATGTTTGTTATTTGTAGGACAAATAACACTTTTTATTTGTTTGAGATAGGATCTCGTTCTGTCACCCTGGGCTAAAGTACAGTGGCATCATAATGGCTCAGTGTGCAACCTCAAACTCCAGGACTCAAGCCATCCTCCTGCCTCAGCCTCAAGTGGCTAGGACTACAGGTGCACACAAACCACACCTAACCCATTTTTCTATTTTTTGTAGAGACGGTGTCTCGCCCTTGTTCAGGCTAACACTTTTTTTTTTTTATTTAACACATTGACTGCCACACTAAGAAAAAAAGAATTGTTCCCTGGGGCCGTGGTGTTTTATTAAGATAAAACAATCCTTTCTAATTTATTTTTTATTCTTTTCTGTGCATGAGTTACATGCAATACAATACACACTTTTGGAATTAAATTGTCAACATTAATTGTAACAATAAGTACATCAGCAAGTAAGATTTTCAGGAACCAAGGGTTTGAGCCCAGGGTTTTGCTTCATGAGGCCCTGGGCTCAAAACTATCGTGAGTTAAATAAAACTCACATGGCAAACAATGTGTTAACTGACCACTAGCAATTTCTCCCATCATACTTCTACCTTTGAAGAAAACCTCACATTTCCCACATGCCCCATACTCCAATAACACACTCCCACAGTATCTGCCCCTGGGAGGGTGGCTCTGGTTGACTGGCAGCTTTTTAAAGAATCACAGATTCTTACAGAGTTAAAAGAGATCTTATGGCTGTTAATAAAAAGTCAAAAAGCAATAGACACTGGCATGGATGCAGAGAGAAAGGAACACTCAATACATTGCTGGTGGGATTGCAAATTAGTACAATCTCTATGAAAAACAGTATAAAGATTCCTCAAAGAAATAAATGTAGACCTACCATTAGATCCAGCAATCCCACTGTTGGGTATCTACCAAAATGAAATAAGTCATTTTATCAAAACACACCTACACTCGAATGTTTATCACCACACAATTCACAATTGCAAAGATCAACTAAGTGCTCTTCAATTCATGAGTGGATAAAGAAAATGTAGTACTATTCAGTCATAAAAAAGGATGTAATAATGTCATTTACAGAAGTGTGGATGGAACTAGAGACCATTATCCTAAGTGACGTGCCTCAGGAATGGAAAACCAAGCATAAGTTCTCAGTAATAAGTGGGAACTAATTGGTACACATGGGCACAAAGGTGATATAAAGGACATGAGAAGCCAAGGGAGGGCAGGACGGTGGGTGTGGGATAAAAACCTACCTATTGGGCCCAATGAACACTATTCTGGTGATGGGCACACACACCAAAGGCCCTGACTTAAGCATTATGCGAGACAGCCATGTAACAAAGCACTTGTCCCCCCATAATTAATATTTTCAAATTAAAAAAAAAAAACTTCAATGAGAGTCCATCCCCCACCAAAAAGAGATCTGTGAGATCATCTGATCAAACTGATCACTTTCACTTCTCATGTTTCCCACTATTGCAAAGGCTCCTCTTCCTTTACCCCTACCTTGACCACAAGCCTCTGACGGCAAAGTCTTAGCTTTCTATGTTCTTAACAACTCAATCACAATGCCTTTAACACAGCAAGCATTCAATAAAAGTTACTGATAAAGATGATCAAATTAGAGCATAATTCTCAGTTCATTCTTCCCAACCTCTGTAGCACCTGACAAAAAGAGTAGACTCATCTCCTTTGCCTCTTACTTCTCCTTCCACAAACTCATTATCAGACATCTTCTCTCAATAACCCTAAACCACAAGAGGAATATGAAATACTGCAACCCACACTAGACTTGGAGTCCTAAAACCTGGGTCCAAATCCAAAGTTTATAAACTTTGGGAAAGATGCTGAAACTTGTTAGGCCTTGGTTTTCTGATCTTTATAATTTCATATTTGGTGCTATACAGTCTATCATATAAGGCTGTACACCTTAATGCTTCTTTCTGACAACATCCTTCATCTTCTCATTTTTTAAGGCCTACCAAAAAAAAAAAATCTGAACTTAAAAAGATACAACTAAAATATCTATTTCTAGCTACGGAAAATTAGTAAATTTTGATTACCCTAAAGAGAAACACTAAAAAAATGACATAAATTAACCTTTGTTTGTGTTGTACCACACACACAGGAGAGAGATTTTGGTTCCTTCATCACCCAAGAAGCATAACCCATTTTGACACGATGTTAAGAATATGATAGGATGAATGGGCTGCGTGTCCATCACACAATCCTTCATGTAAATGTTTTCCATTGAGCTTTTAAGAGTTTGTGGTGACAGAGTTTTCAATGTGACACTTGCTAGTAAGAACCTGGGACATGGTTTTTAAGTGCTGCGCCATCAACAAGCAGTGATGGGCCACAGGAAATGCCTGGAGAAGACCAGCCCTCTTCCCACTGAGCTAGGAGCTCTTGCTGGAGTACAATCCATGTTTGCTCTAGAGCTGTGAGAGGAATACCTAGCCAGAAGAAAAGGAAATGTTTAAGTATTTGTTAAAGAACACACAAGGGGGAGGTTCACTGTTGCTCACTGCACAGAAAGTCAATTACTGAGACAATGAGGACTGTCAAAGAAGAAAGGATTTATTGTAGGAGACATGTCAACTGAAAGGTGGGAGGTATGGACTGCCTCAAATCTGCCTCTCCCACCAACAGGGGAGTTTTCTGGAGTTGAAATGAGTAACGCGTGAGGAGAGTGGGCATCATTACATGTTTGGGGTGGAGTGTAGGGCACATAAGCGCAGTGAGAAATCATGTTATTATACATATCTCATGATCAAAAAATGGTGGATAAGTCCCTCCTAGGGTGGGGAGTTTAGTAATACAGTAAGCTAGAGGTTAATATTGGTCATTTTTTCAGCCTTGTACTCGGGTGGGACGTGGGGAGTAAGTTGTTTAGTAGGACCTTGGGCACAATCTATGGTGGGGTGTCGCTTATCTTGTCTCCTCCAGACAAACAGATTGTGTAAAGGCTTTATAGTTACTCATGGCTGTAAGGAGGCTCCACAGTTTCTGGGAAAGAAACTCAAAAGGGAATGCATCAAGTCTAGCAGAAAGTAACAAAGTTCTCATCGGCAAATCTTACTGGCCTGGGAACTTGAAACATTAAGACAGCTACCCACCCCACTCCTCCCAAAAAAAACTATAAAAAAATATGTTTTCTTGTTTATGGACCCAGTTACATATTCACCAGTATAGAATAAGAGAGTGTATGTTTGGAAAATCCTCTACATGTAGAAGAGCTGGAAGTTATTAGACTTGAAATGAGTATCTATGTGGTCTATATGGTCCCGACAGAAAGAATGAGAAGGCAAAAAATACTACCTCCTAATGAGGATGATCAGGTAACAGCACTCACTGTGAATACGTGTTAGGTTAGTTCTGGCACACGATCTCATCCAACCATCTCACGGGTGATAACAGTGTTCTGATTTTTATTTAGGAACCCATTCCTCTCCAATGTTCATATTTCCAGTGCCACCAACCTGGGCTAGGGTCACAGCACACAACAAGAGCCTAAATGAATCCCTGTATCACATTACTCTGAGAAAGAATTCAGTGGCAGGTGACCTAAACTAGTCCAATCTGAATAAATATTAGAATACAAGGCAGACAATACACAGCCTAAAGCAGGCGTCCTCAAACTACGGCCCGCGGCCCACATGCGGGTGTTTTTGCCCATTTGTTTTTTTACTTCAAAATAAGATGTGTGCAATGTGCATAGGAATTTGTTCATAGTTTTTTTAAAACTATAGTCTGGCCCTCCAACAGTCTGAGGGACAGTGAACAGGCTCCCTGTTTAAAAAGTTTGAGGACCCCTGGCCTAAGTATTTCCAAAATAAAAATGATCACTTCAAACATATCAGGTTCTCATCTTAAATGAAATAAATATTTAACAGAGAAACTCTTTATCCTTCAACCTAATTTAAATGTACAAATTAATTTTTAAAACATAATATTCACATAGTAAACTTTTTTCTTTTTTTCTGAGACAGTCTCACTCTGTTGCCTGAGCTAGAGTGGTGTGGCATCAGCCTAGCACACAGCAACCTCAAATTCCTGGGCTCAAGCAATCCTCCTGCCTCAGCCTCCCGAGTTGGGACTACAGGCATGCGCCACCATGCCTGACTAATTTTTTCTACGTATTTTTAGTTGTCCAGCTAATTTCTATTTTTAGTAGAGACGGGGTCTCGCTCTTGCTCAGGCTGGTCTAGAACTCCTGAGCTCAAACAATCCACCCACCTCAGCCTCCCAGAGTGCTAGGATTACAAGTATGAGCCACCATGCCTGGCCTCATATAGTAAAAAAGTGTGACTTTTATAACTACACATCTTCCATCACAACTAGGATAAACTATTGTTTCAACACACAGAAATGTGACTACAAAACAAAACTCATTTTCTGCCATGATGTATGGAAACAAAGAAACAGCCACAAAGAAACATGCTCACCACATGTTCTGTGGTGAGCAGGTCTATGCAAACCTGCCCCCAAAGTCTTAGAATGCTGAGGCTGAGGGGCTGAAGGCAGGCTGACAAATCCAGTTTCTCAGAAAGAAACATTTAATAGGGACTTATGAGAAGCCATGTATTGGTTGGTGCTGAGACGAGATAAGATGGTGGCTCCCCAAGTCATTACTCCCCAGACCCAGGGCTTAGATACCATGGGGAAGGAATGTGTAGGACCACAGAAGTCAATCCCTCAGGGAAAGACAAGAATGCCATGTGAATCTGCCTAAGGGCAGGATTTATGGTTAAGACTGTTCCCATCTAAGGGCAATAGATAAAATGGAAATCTTAGAAGCATTTACAGTAGATAAAATGGAAATCTTAGAAGCATTCCCAGAACAGGGGTTAATCATAAGACAGCATAGTAGGTTAACATCAAAGATGGAGTTTCTTTAGCCTCTACAATCAACCCCCTTAATCCAGCTCCTGTACTCTCATGCACCCTCCTCTTTCAAGATGATCCCTGAGACTTTAGGGAGGTGATGCTTGATATTGTATAACTTTAGCAGCAGTGCACTGGCAACAGAAGAGTGACTGGACCCAGTGGGCCCAGTGGGATTCCAAATGAGGGAGATTTGTAGGCTTTGTTGAATCATTTCTAGTCTTCAGAATACCATGATTTGGGTTTTCTCAGAAGTAAAACAAGAGATTACAATCAAAGGACAATTTATATGCCAGAACAACTACAAAAATGAACCTATTCCATCAGGGAGCCAACTAAAAACCTTATGAAGAAAATTAAAACCCAGTTCTTCTTTAGAGACTTGTACCCAGGAAATAATTTGTGATTTAATCCAAATTGTAGGAAATAATAAAAACTTAAACACACACACACACAAAGAGAAACAAAGAAACAGCCACAGCCGGGCGCGGTGGCTCACGCCTGTAATCCTAGCACTTTGGGAGGCCGAGGCGGGCGGATTGCTCAAGGTCAGGAGTTCAAAACCAGCCTGAGCGAGACCCCGTCTCTACCAAAAATAGAAATAAATTAATTGACCAACAAAAAATATATATACAAAAAATTAGCAGGGCATGGTGGTGCATGCCTGTAGTCCCAGCTACTCGGGAGGCTGAGGCAGGAGGATCGCTGAGCCCAGGAGATTGAGGTTGCTGTGAGCCAGGCTGACACCATGGCACTCACTCTAGCCTGGGCAACAAAGTAAGACTCTGTCTCAAAAAAAAAAAAAAAACAGCCACAGAAGAATTTAACAACTATTTTCAAGGCCAAAACACAATTAGTTGAGATGAATGCATATATAAGCTTCATATCAGTGCAAAATGAAAAATGACTTTATCGAGTAAAGAATTAACATTTAATTTTATGTAGCATGAATCCACAAGTGAGATTTATGGAAATAAAAGGGGAAAGCTCATAATTTTCACATTACTATAAGAAAATTAAGGAAGGTATGACTGATGTCCATCATGACAGTGTTACATACTGAAAAACTACTCGAACTTATT
This sequence comes from Microcebus murinus, assembly GCF_040939455.1. Classification (NCBI taxonomy): domain Eukaryota; kingdom Metazoa; phylum Chordata; class Mammalia; order Primates; family Cheirogaleidae; genus Microcebus; species Microcebus murinus. Next base: position 61,728,333 of record NC_134112.1, read on the forward strand.
AGAGTCAGAAAATTGGGATTTGAATCTTGACTCCTTAGGATCTCTGATTCCTCTTAAATTAAGTCTCATCTTCCATAAGATGTTTCCTCATCTATAAATGATGCCAAAGTAATAATCTGATTCATCCAATTGAATGGTTTTATAGGAAAACCAAAACACAAGAAATTTGGCAAGGAAGTACCTAAATAAACAGCAAATTGGTGAAAACTGTTCCAAACATTTTTACTAAAGGATAAAGAGCAGTTAGAACCTGTTCTCTATTTTGGATCTTTTATGAACAGCTGTGAAAAAAATAAAATTGTTTTTGAAAAAATTAGTAGGATTAATGATGAAATTTTTTATTATGACCTGAAAATGTGAGATTTACTTTGCTGTAGTCCAAACGCAAAAAGAATCCATATCAAAATCACAAGTGAGGACAATGTTAACTTGTTTATTTGATTTCAATGGCACTGCTAACATAGCAGCATCCCACAAAGACCAAGAGTCAATTGGACCCATTGTTCAAGTCTGCTGGATGTAACAAGGAGTTAACTGTGGTTAAGAAACTGGTTTCATCATCCTGTTTTGGGGCCCATTGTCCATGAGTCAAAAACAATAAACCAAAAGCTCTAACAACCCAGAATGCCTATCCAGGTTATTCACCAGACTTGGCACTCAAAGACTTTTGGCTGATTCTAACATCAAAGGATAAAGATTTATGACGAGCGAACATATTCAAATCCTAAAGGGGACCTTGAGGTACAATGGCAGCATTGTTGGCGTACGTACAGTAATGTGCCATTGGAAACCAGATTCATTTCAACTTGAGACTAGTACGTATATTTATAAATAAGTCTCACTCAGACCATAAACCATAAAAACTATAGAGCAATGCCACTTTAAATCCTTTTTGAAACAAGGCAGGGTATGCACATAGGGGTACAAAAGTAAATACAGTTGCCTTGCCCAAAAACTTGGCCTGATTTTGTCTTAACTCTTCATTTGCCATTAGATAATATCCTAAGTCTTAGTTAGATGGCTAATGGTAAGAAAAACTAACAAACTCAGAACCAAAATCTCTGGTTCATCTTTTCATTTCTTATTGTGATTACAGGCATCCAGAGATGCAAGATACACAGTCCACCCTGAATGCCCTGGGGCTGCCCTGGTCTCAGTTTACCAAGACTTATTGCTCATGCTACCTACAGATCCCCTCCGACTAGGGACACCCTTCCTGCTAAAACAAAGACTAAAAGTCTTCTTAGCCTAAAGATAAATCAGAAAGTGTATGCTTTGGGGCCAGGTGTGGTGTCTCACGCCTGTAATCCTAGCTTTCTGGGAAGCCGAAGCGAGCAGATTGCTCAAGGTTGGGAGTTCGAAACCAGCCTGAGCCAGACCCCGTCTCTACTAAAAATAGAAAGAAATCAATTGACGAACTAAAAATATATGTACAAAAAAATTAGCCGGGCATGGTGGTGCATGCCTGTAGTCTCTGCTACTTGGGAGGCTGAGGCAGGAGGATTGCTTGAGCCCAGGAGTTTGAGGCTGCTGTGAGCTGGGCTGATGCCATGGCACTCACTCTAGCCTGGGCAACAACGTAAGACTCTGTCTCAAAAAAAAAAAAAAAAAAAGAAAAGAAAAAAGAAAAAGAAAGTATATGGTTTCAAAATGAAATTACTACATAGCTAAAGAAAATCCCCGACCTAACTGAAAGATATAACCTATCAATCCAGCCTAGACTCTGAAAGTGTCTAGAACCATGGCAATAAATAACTATTGCTCAAAATACTTTAGGTCAAGTGTATATTTTCATGGATTTCTATGTCCTTTGGGACTTCTAAAACCTTATAGATGGAAGGAACATAGGATGTTTACTTAACAGAAATCCTGCTGCCTACTAGTATACTGTAACAGTACACAAAAAGCCAAAAAAAGGAATAGTTTATCTTAGAGAAATAAATTTTTAAATGTATCTGCCACATAAATCTATATTCTCTTCCTCATTCTGCTACTTTAATTGTTTTGTGTAATTTGGGAGAGAGTCAGTGCTGAATTACTCAACAGGAAGAAGATGAAGCACACTGTAGAGAAGGAAAAAATTCTTCCTCTACTCTCTTAGGTTCAGTGGCTGGGGCCCCTGAATCAAACTTATAAAAGACAAATTAACAAGAAAAAGAAAAAAACATGCAATGTGCATGCACACAGGAGAACTCAGTTATTAGCAACTCAAAGGGGTGATTAGAATTTGGGCTTATATACCATCTTAACAAAGAGTGATAAAAGTGTGGAGAAAAAGTTAGACAAAGGAAAAGTAGTTCTGGGCTTGGGGGAGAGAGAAATTGTGCAAAGGTGATAAATAAGAGGTGTTTAATAAAGGACACCTGCACAACTGGAAATTTATATGCTGCTTTCAGACAGAAAGGGGGAAAGCAGAGAGCTAACTACCTTCAGCTCAAAACAATCTTTACGCCAAAGTGGCATATTTTGGAGTGGCATACTCTGATCCCCTTCAACATGTTTAGAAAACCAACAAAAAGGGGATATCAAAAGAATTAATCCTAGCACTCTGGGAGGCCAAGGTGGGCAGACCGCTCAAGGTCAGAAGTTCGAAACCAGCCTGAGCGAGACCCCATCTCTACTAAAAATAGAAAGAAATTAATTGACCAACTAAAAATATGTATACAAAAAATTAGCCAAGCATGGGTGGCACATGCCTGTAGTCCGAGCTACTCAGGAGGTTGAGGCAGGAGGATCGCTTGAGCCCAGGAGATTGAGGTTGCTGTGAGCTAGGCTGACACCATGGCATTCACTCTAGCCTAAGCAACAAAGTGAGACTCTGTCTCAAAAAAAAAGAATTAGGGGGCCGGGCGCGGTGGCTCACGCCTGTAATCCTAGCACTCTGGGAGGCCGAGGCGGGCGGATTGCTCGAGGTCAGGAGTTCGAAACCAGCCTGAGCAAGAGCGAGACCCTGTCTCTACTATAAATAGAAAGAAATTAATTGGCCAACTAATATATATACAAAAAATTAGCAGGGCATGGTGGCACATGCCTGTAATCCCAGCTACTCGGGAGGCTGAGGCAGGAGGATTGCTTGAGCCCAGGAGATTGAGGTTGCTGCGAGCTAGGCTGATGCCACGGCACTCACTCTAGCATGGGCAACAAAGCGAGACTATGTCTCAAAAAAAAAAAAAAAAAAAAAGAATTAGGAGGATGCCTTTTTTTTTTTTTTTTTTTTTTTTTTGAGACAAAGTCTCGCTCTGTTGCCCAGGCTAGTGAGTGCCGTGGTGTCAGCCTAGCTCACAGCAACCTCAAACTCCTGGGCTCAAGCGATCCTCCTGCCTCAGCCTCCCAAGTAAGCTTGAACTACAGGCATGTGCCACCATGCCTGGCTAATTTTTTCTATGTATATTAGTTGGCCAATTAATTTCTTTCTATTTATAGTAGAGACAGGGTCTCGCTCTTGCTCAGGCTGGTTTCGAACTCCTGGCCTCGAGCAATCCGCCCGGCTTGGCCTCCCCAGAGTGCTAGGATTACACGCATGAGCTACCGCGCCCGGCCAGGAGGATGCTTTTTAAAAAAAAAAAACTGACATCTGATGTACTCTTTAAGACATGAGCAGCATGAGAATTCTGCTCAACTTCTCTCCATTAATTTGCATTTCAGTATTGTCATTTCTCATTTTGCCAGGGGAAAAAAAGAGGCATCATAATCTTTTTAGTACATTGAGCTTTTAAAAAACTTAATCAGGCCCTAGAGGGTCATCTATCTCTGTATTCACTTCATGTCTTTAAATATATTTACCAAAAACACCACAGTTCCAGAATATTTATGAAAGTAATAATAATTATGAATTATTATTGCAAAGGATTTACACTAGAACCAAACTGTTTAAGTACAAATTTTTAAACTTAAATTTAAGAGATCACAACACAGTCACCTTCTGGCCATATTTTTAAACTGGTCAAACAATATTTCTTTTGAAATCTCATGAAGGAAACCAGTGAGTAGTTTTCTACCCTTGAAGTAGCAAGATGTTTGAACAAAGAATAAAATAGTCATGAAAAAAAACCATGTTGGCTAACTGCTGTACTTTCATTGGCAAGATGCCACCTTCAGATGGAAAAGCATTTAACCAAAACATTCACTTACAAATGTCTTTATCTGCCATCCATTTTAATAAAGTATATGTCTCTAACTTAAGTAAAGAATAACTTTTAAAAAGAAAATGTCATAAATTTCTCAGAATTAGAAGTAAAACTATCACAGGAGCATTTATGTAAAAGATAACAATACCAAGAAGATGGAGACCTGGCTAAATAAGGACAAAAATGCTTGAACATAAATTTACAACTTCATTATGGAAAAGGAGACTCACACACTGTGATCAAGTGTTGTGTCATCATGGCACCCTAGTTCTAAAAAGAGAATCCAATCCTTTTCCTATTACTTTACTACTTTGTTTAGTGAGGAAAGAGACTGAGGAACAGGCAGGTACAGCTAAACATGGCCTGGAAACACAAAGGCAGCTCAAAATGAGGATTTAACTTGAGGGGCATTTTTCTTTTTTTTGAGACAGAGTCTCACTCTGTTGCCCAGGCTAGAGTGAGTACTGTGGCATCAGCCTACCTCAGAGCAACCTCAAACTCCTGGGCTCAAGCGATCCTCCTGCCTCAGCCCCCAAAGTAGCTGAGACTACAGGCATGTGCCACCATGCCCAGCTAATTTTTTCTATTTTTAGTTGTTTGGGTAATTTATTTCTATTTATAGTAGAGATGGGGTCTCACTCTTGCTCAGGCTGGTCTTGAACTCCTGAGCTCAAGCAATCCTCCCGCCTCGGCCTCCCAGAGTGCTAGGAGACGGGCATATTTTTTAATATAAAAGAGATAATGAACTACCTTGGAGGGAGACTTACTTATGACTTTCCCCAATATTGGGAGACAGTCTAATCAAAGTAATTGATTTTTAGTGCTATTTTAGTAGTATTACTACTGAAAAATTTAGAAGTACAAATGCCATTCCATCTGCTGTGGTGGACACAAAGAGGCTTTTTTCTTCAAGCAAAGAAGACTTATTATTAAAAAAAGGATTCTGTGATCTTTTAAAAAGGATAAACAACTGATCAATAAAAAGATGGTACAGGCCGGGTACGGTGGCTCACATCTGTAATCCTAGCACTCTGGGAGGCTGAAGCAGGAGAATCACTAAAGGTCATGAGTTCGAAACCAGCCTGAGCAAGAACGAGACCCCGTCTCTACTAAAAATAGAAAGAAATTAATTGGCCAACTAAAAATATATAGAAAAAATTAGCGGGGCATGGTGGCACATGCCTGTAGTCCCAGCTACTCAGGAGGCTGAGGAAGGAGGATCACTTGAGCCCAGGAGTTTGAGGTTGCTGTGAGCTAGGCTGACGCCTGGGCAACAAAGTGAGACTCTGTCTCAAAAACAAAAAACAAAAAAAGATGGTAAAGAGAACCAATCAATTTCCAATGTATAATTAGTAAGTGGTTTGTTCTAGAACTTAGTCTGTTAAGTTAGTGACCTGGGACTCTGATGAACAGAAATGCGACCGGCAGGCGAGAAAAACTTGTTCTGCCCTCACTGACGGCCCTCGCTGTTCAAATTACTTACTATCCCTAATCCTGGATTCCATCATTCTACAATATACCTTGTAAGACCGTGGTATGGATGATATAAGACAATATATGAAAAAGTGTTTTACAAAGTGCTTGGCAAAGTAGAGGACTTAATAATATTAACAGATAGCTTTACAACTATAATTGTAGGTTTGTCAGCTGAATATGCCCCAAAGTTAGCAGTTTGAGGTTAGAGCTTGTGCTGCTCCACCTGGAGGTCATAACAGCTTATGACACTGTTTTCATGAAAAATTAATTCAACACCAAGGGGAATTTAAAAAACACACTGGAAACAAACCCTGTCCTCCTTTTGCCAACAACCAACCATGAAAAAGACTAAGGAACACCTGAACATTTCTTCTGCTCTCCCTTCCTCCCATGTCATCTCCAAGCATTCAAAGGATTATGTACTCCGAGCACTCTAGAACACCCATTCTTGTGCACGCTGGATATGTTTATGTATAAAAATGTTCATACAGTTGATATTTATAAAAATTAGAAAGTCCTGTATAACAGAACTCCTACTTAGGCTAACCAACAGCAGGGTGGGGTTCCCTAAAGGAATGATGGGCATGTGTTGACTTTCATTTAATTATACAGACTTTATATAACCTTCATTCTGGTGACCAGAAAACTATAATGCAAAATTCTTATTGTGGTACTACTTTCAGTTGAGAGAACCACTTCTGCAGTTCCTAAAGCACTTGACACCCATAGCTTTAATGTATCAGAGTGCAGAAAGAGGTAACATGAGTTCCTACTTATTCAACTAAAAGATTCTTTTCCTGCAGAGAGCCATGGGACTATCTTATCCTTTCTTCTATTCAATCTACACAGTAGCTTATTAGGAGGATTCTGTCAGCCACAAGTATTCCCAGTATCCTTGTGATATTCACTGATTTTTAACTGAAAGGGAATTTCACAATTAAGTACTTAGATGACTTAAAACTTCATGGAAAATAAACAGGTAGAAATTTTTCTCTCCATAATCATTCATCCTAGTTGGAGCCCTCATCATTTCTGGCTCCCACTAAAACTCCTACTTTTATCTCACACTTTTCTAATCCTGGACCCACATCATTGCAGAATCAAATTTCTAAGAAAACTGGCCCATTATTGCCCTGCTTAAAGCCCTTCAGTGCTGATCCATTTCCTATGACCACATTCTTTGCTTCAGTGGGCTTGTGATCAGTCCCTTGCGAAAATATGATGGGAATTATGGATCACATCCCCCAAAATAGTGCACACAAATTGTGCATACAGTTACAACAAGAACACTATTTAATGCTCTTAAAATTCCAAACTTAAGTAATAAAACTCCCTCTTTAATTTCATAAAAGAATTAAATATTTCTTCTGGTAACTCCATAAATATATTTGCTGAAGGTAAGAAAAGCTGCTTTTAACAAAAAAAAAAAATTAAAATACAGACTATATGTTAAATTTTTTTTAAAAAAGAATCTAGAAACCTCAGAATGATAAAACTTTCTCAGTAACTAAATATTTCCTTTTATGCAAGCCTTCATCGTTAAGGTATCCTGGGACAATCATTCTGCTGGAGTCCTTGAAAATCCAATTCATCAGCATTTTGTATACAGTTTAGTGTGTACATATGTATATATACATACACATGTATGTGTGTGAAAAATTTAAGGCTCTATCCTTAATCAGCCATTCAGAAGCCAGAATTGCAGAAAAAATGCCAGAGACCCTACCTTCTACCAAAACAGCAACTGAACTCAGGTTTATAGATATGGCTGGAGGCATGCAGGCCATGACTCCTCTAGAGCAGGAATCATATCCCAAGTGTTCCAAGGTACCAGGGGGTAAAAAGTGGCCCAACAGGTAAGAGGGGTGGGGCTATGTAAACTATCAAAAAGAGCTGTGAACAGCTATTATGAAAGCAAGATGACTTGGAGTGGCCAAATAGACTCAAACTGTTTTTCAGACTATAGAAATAGGGGCTTTTATGTGAAACACCCCAAATTTTATTTTATTTTTATTTTTTTATTTTAGCATATTATGTGGGTACAAGTGTTAAAGTTACATATATTGCCCATGCCCCCTCCCCCCCCAAGTAAGAGCTTGAAGCATGTCCATCCCCCAAATGTTGCACATCTTACTCGTTATAACACCCCCAATTTTAAAGCATCGTTAACCACATGATCACACCCACAGGTGTGATCCAACCTACATCCACCAGTTTGCATTTTGTGACAGTACAGATCTTACTAATTTGCTTAACAGACATGTGTTGGTGCCAACCCTGTACTACAGAATCTGCTAGGCATGGGGACAAACAATGAAGATGTCTCAGTCTATAGGGCTCATAAGCCAGCAGAACAGAAAAACACACAGACATAATGCCATATGCATTGTGGTCAGAGCAATGACAGACAAAGTAGGGGAAAACCTTAGCACTGGGAGTCAGGGAAGTCTTCTCCCTGGGGGTGAGATCTGAGATGAGTCCTAACAAGACTGAGCCAAACAGACAGGCAAAGGGCAGAGGGGGCCCGGCTGCAGCACTGAGAACATGGAAGGCAAGGGAGATAAACCCAGCTGAGTCTGAGATGCCAGTGGGTACAGGAAATGGAGAGGGAAGCAGCCGAACTAACTGAAGCTCAGGGAAGAGGGAGAAACTAAACACAAATGCAGGTAGCAGAGAAAACCGCTGAGAATGGATCATAGGTCAATGCAGAGAAAGCAGCATGTCTGGCATTCAGAATTGTAATATTGCAGCAAAATATTCTCTTTACTAAAGAAAAGTGTTAAATGCAAAAGAAAAATAGTCACAAACAAAGAAATTTTATATCACCCATAATCCCACACTACTGATATGTGTTTTCTTTCCATCTAGAAGTATTCAGTGACGTTCTTTTTCCCCAATCTTCATTCTACTTATTTTTCCCTTCATCTTAGGCTTCTCCATTTTGATGCATCTACTATAAATCTCCTCAAGCCCTTTGTGGAATGAAATCGGGCATAAAAAACTAAGTTGTGTCTCAGTTTATAAAGATAAACCCACCTTTCCACAAACACACAAAATTTAACTCAATTACTTTAGCCTTTTTACATAGCATAGGCCAAAAAGGACTCTCAGAGAACCGTTCTTTTGCATCAAGAATCTACTATCTAGGAGGGGTCTTTGCTCAGCACGTCGTAAGATCCCCTCTTAAAGTGCGTCAGTTGACTAAAGTGTGAAGAGCTGGCCCAGCGCAGTGGCTCACGCCTGTAATCCTAGCACTCTGGGAGGCCAAGGTGGGAGGATTGCTCCAGGTCAGGAGTTCGAAACCACCCTGAGCAAGAGCGAGACCCCGTCTCTACTATAAATACAAAGAAATAAATTGGCCAACTGATATATATAGAAAAAATTAGCCGGGCATGGAGGCGCATGCCTGTAGTCCCAGCTACTTGGGAGGCTGAGGCAGGAGGATTGCTTGATCCCAGGAGTTTGAGGTTGCTGTGAGCTAGGCTGACGCCACGGCACTCACTCTAGCCTGGGCAACAAAGCGAGACTCTGTCTCAAAAAAAAAAAAAATAAGTGGAGAGCTGCTCCGTACGTCCAAGGACATTACTAAGAAAATAAAATACAAACTACAGAATGGGAAAAAACATTTGTAAATCATACATCTGATAAAGGTCTAGTATCAAGAATACATAAAAAACTCTCACAACTCACCAACAAAAAGATACATAACATGATTAAATTACAAGCAAAGGATTGAGCATCATGCTGTACTATAGCAAAAAACATTAAAAATGCCCATAACTACAATTCTGGAAAAAAAAAAAAAAAAAAAAGGCCACCCAAGGACATGAAGTCATTTCTCTCAAGATATAAAAGTGGCCAACAGGCTTGGCGAGGTGGCTCACGCCTGTAATCCTAGCACTCTGGGAGGCCGAGGCGGGTGGATTGCTCAAGGTCAGGAGTTCGAAACCAGCCTGAGCAAGAGCGAAACCCCGTCTCTACTAAAAATAGAAATTAATTGGCCAACTAAAAATATATAGAAAAAATTAGCCAGGCATGGTGGTGTATATGCCTGTAGTCCCAGCTACTCGGGAGGCTGAGGCAGAAGGATTTCTTGAGCCCAGGAGTTTGAGGTTGCTGAGAGCTAGGCTGACGCCATGGCACTCACTCTAGCCTGGGCAACAAAGTGAGACTCTGTCTCAAAAAAAAAAAAAAAAAGTGGCCAACAAGTACATGAAAAGATGCCCAAGCATCATTAGTCATTAGGAGAATGCAAATAAAAACTACAAAATGTGAACTCACACCCATTAGGACAGCTATAATCAAAAATATGGAAAATAATATAGGCAAGGATGTAGAGAAACTGGAACCCTGATACACTGCTGGTGAGAATGTAAACAGGTCAGACACTGTGAAAAAGTTTGATGGTTCCTCAAAAAAAATAAAAAGAATTACCCTATGACCCAGCAAATACATTCCTAGATAACCCAAAAGAACTGAAAACAAGAACTCAAATCCCTGTATAGGAATGCCTGTAGCAGCAGTATTCACAATAATCCAAAAGGTAGAAACAATTCAAATGTCCGTCAATGGATGAATGCATAAACAAATTGTGGTATGTAAACACAAAGAAATATTATTCAGGCATAAAAATAATGAAGTTTGACAAATGCTACAACATGGATGAACCTTGAGGACATTATGCTAAGTGAAATACGCCAGTCACCTAAAAACAAATACTGTATGATTTCACTCACAAGAGGTACTAGGTTATAACTCAAATTCATAAAGACAGAAAGTAGAACAGTGGTTGCCATGGGCTGGGGGTAGAGGGAAATGGGGACTACTATTTGAAGAGTGCAGAATTTCAGTTTTTCAAGATAAAAACTGCTCTGGAGATTAGTTGCACACAGTTCAATGTACTTAACACTACTGAACTGTACACCAAAAAATGGTTAAGATGGTAAGTCTTCTGTTATGTGTATTTAAACACAATTTAAAAATGATTTAAAAATTTAAAAATCCGGCCGGGCGCTGTGGCTCACGCCTGTAATCCTAGCTCTTGGGAGGCCGAGGCGGGCGGATTGCTCAAGGTCAGGAGTTCAAAACCAGCCTGAGCAAGAGCGAGACCCCGTCTCTACTATAAATAGAAAGAAATTAATTGGCCAACTGATATATATATAAAAAATTAGCCGGGCATGGTGGCGCATGCCTGTAGTCCCAGCTACTCGGGAGGCTGAGGCAGAAGGATCACTCGAGCCCAGGAGTTTGAGGTTGCTGTGAGCTAGGCTGATGCCACGGCACTCACTCTAGCCTGGACAACAAAGCGAGACTCTGTCTCAAAAAAAAAAAAAAAAAAAAAAAATTAAAAATCCAAGCAAGACATTGAGATGGTTAAAAAAAAACTTAAAAGATGAAGTATTCACACATGCTACAAAGTAGATGAATCTTCAAATCATTATACTAAGTAAAAAGAAGTCAAACACAAAAGATCATATAGTTTATGAAATTTACAGAATACCCCCAGGTGCTGGGGGAGAAAGAATGAGGAACAACTGTGAATGGGTATGGCATTTCTTTATAGGGTGATAAAAATGTTCTGGAATTAGATGATGGTAATGGTTGCATATTATGTGATACACTATTATGAAAACCACTAAATTATAGACTTTAAAAGAGTGAATCCTTAGAACTCACGAAAATCAGCAAGAAAAAATCAAATAACCCTATTAAAAAGTGGGCAAAGGACTTGAACAGAACCTTTTCTAAAGAAGACAGAAGAATGACCAACAAACATATGAAAAAATGCTCAACATCTCTAAACATCAGGGAAATGCAAATCAAAACCACAATAAGGTATCACTTAACGCCAGTGAGAATGGCCTTTATCAAAAAGTCTCCAAACAATAGATGCTGGCGTTGATGCGGAGAGAGAGGAACACTCCTACACTGCTGGTGGGACTGCAAACTAGTTCAACCTCTGTGGAAAGCAATATGGAGACACCTTAAAGCGATACAAGTGAATCTACCATTTGATCCAGCAATCCCATTGCTGGGCATCTACCCAAAAGATCCAATGACACTCTACAAAAAAGACACCTGCACTCGAATGTTTATAGCAGCACAATTCATAATTGCAAGGCTGTGGAAACAGCCCAAGTGCCCATCAGTCCAAGAATGGATTAATAAAATGTGGTATATGTATATCATGGAGTACTATTCAGCTCTAAGAAACAACAGTGATATAGCACATCTTATATTTTCCTGGTTAGAGCTAGAACCCATACTACTAAGTGAAGTATCCCAAGAATGGAAAAACAAGCACCACATATACTCACCAGCAAACTGGTATTGACTGAGCAGCACCTAAGTGGACACATAGGTACTACAGTAATAGGGTATTGGGCAGGTGGCAGGGGGGAGGGGGGCAGGTATATACATACATAATGAGTGAGATGTGCACCATCTGGGGGATGGTCATGCTGGAGACTCAGACTTGTGGGGGGGGGCATTTATGGAAACCTTAAAATCTGTACCCCCATAATATGCCGACATTAAAAAAAAAAAAGAAAAAAATAAATAAAAGAGTGAATCCTATAATATGCAAATTATATTTCAATAAAAATATTTTTTTAAGCGAGCAGCTGCTCTTTTGGAGCTGCGGTGCCACATGCTATGGAATAAATTGTGTCACCCCAAAACTCACATGTTGAAGCCCTAACTCCCAATGTGACTGAATTTGGAGACAGGATCTTTAGAAGGTAATTAAGGTTAAATGAGGTCTTAAGTGTGGGGCCCTAATCCAACAGGACTATGGTCTTATAAGAAGAGGAAAAGAGGCCGGGCGTGGTGGCTCACATCTGTAATCCTAGCACTCTGGGAGGCTGAGTTGGGCATCGCTCGAGATCAGGAGTTCGAACCAGCCTGATCAAGAGTGAGACCCAATCTCTACTAAAAACAGAAAGAAATTAATTGACCAACTAAAAATATATATACAAAAAATTAGCTGGGCATGGTGGCGCATGCCTGTAGTCCCAGCTACTTGGGAGGCTAAGGCAGTAGGATCGATTGAGCCCAGGAGACTGAGGTTGCTGTGAGCTAGGCTGACGCCATGGCACTCACTCTAGCCTGGGCAACAAAGTGAGACTCTGTCTCCAAAAAAAAAAGAAGAGGAAAAGAGCTGGTATGGTGACTCACACCTGTAATCCTAGCACTCTAGGAGGCCAAGGTGGGAGGATCAGGAGTTCGAAACCAGCCTGAGCAAGAGCAAAACCCCATCTCTACTAAAAATAGAAACAAATTAATTGGCCAACTAAAAATATATAGAAAAAAATTAGCCGGCGGTGGTGGTACATGCCTGTAGTCCCAGCTACTCGGGAGGCACTGTTTGAGCCCAGGAATTTGAGGTTGCTGTGAGCTAGGCTGACGCCACTGCACTCTAGCCAAGGCAACAAAGTGAGACTCTGTCTCAAAAAAAAAGGAGAGGAAAAGAGAAATACCTTCCCACCAAGGGAGGACACCCAAAGTGGCCATCTGCAAGCCAAGAGGAGAGCCTCACCTGACAATCCTGACACCCTGATCTCAGACTTCCAGCCTCCAGACTATGAGAAACGTACACCCAGTCGTGTGAGCCACCCAGACTATGGTATTTTGTTATAGCAGCCCAAGCTGACTAATGCACCATATAAAATTAAACCTAAACTACTAGTCCAGTATTATCTTCCCATACTCAATCTTTGTTTGGGATCACATACTAATACCAGTTTTCTTTTTTAATTTAACACAATTTTCCTTACTTCTACCATTCTGCTCTTTTCCTTTTACTAGAAGAAATAGCACCAGGCAATCTGGAGTACCAGTAACTCTGCTGCCCCTGGAACTGAGCACCACACACACTTGTGCTTGTCTTTCATGGGCCCTATGACCTACTCTGCCAGACTGCACAGCTGCTGTTTTGTGTCTTGTATTGCCATCAACTAACCTCACTACCACTCCAGTCCATACTCTGTCTTTACATGCTATTGTCAATTTTCCTTTTATATCCAGCCTGTTATTTTCATGTTGCCAACAAGGATACAAGTACAGGGGAACTTGTGTCCTAACAGTATAACTCAGGTATAACATCTACCTTTCTGACAATTCTACCACTGCTTATGCTCAGGAGTCACTCTGGTTACTGACAAGTTTTATAAGCTCTGATTCCAGGGGAAGGAGGGAGGACCCCCAGAAAACCAAAACAACAGCAACAAAAAAATTCTCCAGGCCGGGCGTGGAGGCTCACATCTGTAATCCTAGCACTCTGGGGAGGCTGAGGCGGGTGGATCGTTTGAGCTCAGGAGTTCGAGACCAGCCTAAGCAAGAGCCAGACCCTGTCTCTACTAAAAATAGAAAGAAATTAGCTGGACAACTAAAAATATATATAAAAAAAAGTAGCTGGGCATGGTGGCACATGCCTGTAGTCCCAGCTACTCGGGAGGCTGAGGCAGGAGGATCGCTTGAGCCCAGGAGTTTGAGGTTGCAGTGAACTAGGCTGACACCAGAGTACTCTAGCCTGGGCAATAGAGAAAGACTCTGTCTCCAAAAAACCCAAAACAAAACAAAAAAACTCTTCGAAAACTGGGGGGGGGGGGGGGGACACAACGGACAAGAATGAAGAAGAAACTGTTTTGAGTTACCAAAAAACAGGATCAAAAGCCCAAAGATTAGAGGGGACACTCTGTTCAGCCAGCAAAACCAGAAGGAAGAGTACTCTAATTTACTGATGAATATAAAAGCCCAGTTACCAGGTGTGAGAGTAAAGAAGCCTAAACAAACAAAAAACAAAAACAAAATGGCAGAAGGGGGTCCAAGGGCGGTGGCAAGGGGAAGGCAAACCCCAAGGAACCAAGTTGTTGTGGAATCCGAATAAATTCCTCTCTGTGCCCACACTCAAGCATCTAGTCTCAATGACAGAATAGCAGACACAGCATATCACCAAAGACAAGCAGGAGTCATGAAAAAACCTGAGGTGGCAGAAAAGCACACAATGTACTTTAGAATGCTTCAAAATACTGCAAATGTAACATTCTGATGTTCAAAGTACCACTATGGACAAGTCAAAACTTTACTACAGCTATCAAAATTGTGATTATCAGCCAGGCTTGGCGGCTCACATTTGTAATCCCAGTGCTTTGGGGAGGCCGAGATGGGAGAATTGCTTGAGCCTAGGAGTTCAAGGCCAGCCTGGGCAACACAGCAAGTTTTATCATTGTAACACAATTGCAAAAAATAATTTTCAAAAATTTAGACAGAAATGGTGGTGCACACAGTTCAAGGTTGCAGTGAGCTATGATCATGCCATTACATTCCAGCCTGGGTGACAGAGTGAGACCCTTGTCTCTAAAATTTTTTTAAAAAAGAAAAGAAAAACAGGCAAAGTAAAGGAACCAGCAATATATATTTGTTTTAACTGCACTGTCCAGAGCTCACAAGAATTCAATAACATGTCTTATTAAAGTACAAACTGGCAAAACTTCCCCAATGATTAATTTGGCAATATGTTTCAAAATGCCTGTTGACTAAATAGAAATTTAGAAGTTTATGTTCTAGAAATTGTACGCTAACAGGTATGCATTATAGCATTACACATGATAACAAAAGAAAAACCTGTAAATATCATAAATGTCCAATAACGAGAAGCTATAGGATAAATTTTTTAAATTCATTAAAATTTCAATAGATAATCATTCTTGCAAAGAATACCTAGGGAAAAGGGAATTTGCTTAGAATATATTGTTAAACCTAAAAAAAGACTCATAACAAAATGGTAATGTGGGTATACTGAATTTTGAGTAAAGAAACAATTTACAGAGGCGACTAGAAGGATTCACATCAAAATATTATCAAGCCCTAATTAGTGAAAGTCAAGTACTTTTTCCCCTTTTTGTGGTCTTATGTATATTATTTTATCTATTTTTTTACAATTAACTTGTATTACTTTTATAATTGGAAAAATAATATACCACACATATACACCACTAGCTAAACTAACTAAAATAATTTTAATAACATTAACTCTACTGAAAACTAGTTTTAGATCCTGGACAACTCATTTAAGTTCTCTGGACCTGTGTCTTCATAGATCAAATTCAGCAGCTGAATTAGATGAGTGGTTTTCAAGGTGTGGAATCACACACGTAAAGTGCATGAGTATAGGACTTGGCACAGAATGAGTCCTCAAGAAACTGTGTTTTACTACTGATCTCAGACACAGCCCAGTGGCAATCAGACCTGCCAAGGATGCATGGGAATTCCCAGCCCATGACTCTCATTTCAACCATTTGGCTTTTATGTTTCAAATACTGGACCCCTGGATATGATCTCAATTAAAGATCTCAATTACAGGTTCCACTGTTTAAAAGCCACTTGAGGCCAGGTGCTGTGGCTCACACCTGTAATCCTAGCACTCTGGGAGGCTGAGGCGGGTGGATAACTCAAGGTCAGGAGTTCGAAACCAGCCTGAGCAAGAGTGAGACCCCGTCTCTACTAAAAATAGAAAGAAATTAATTGGCCAACTAAAAATATATAGAAAAAATTAGCTGGGCATGGTGGCGCATGCCTGTAGTCCCAGCTACTCGAGAGCCTGAGGCAGGAGGATTGCTTGAGCCCAGGAGTCTGAGGTTGCTGTGAGCTAGGTTGACGCCCTATGCGTGGGTAACAGAGTGAGCCTCAGACTCCAAAAAAAAAAAAAAAAAAAATTCCCACTGTTCTTAACAGCAAAAAGTTAATGACAAGATAAGGAAGAAACTAATATAAGCACACAGGAGATAGGAGGATGGGCAGTTACTCTAACCTTTGGGTGAGCCTCTTCTCACTCTAGAATCAGATACATCCACCTAGAAGCAGGTGTGGCTTAGGGAAAAGCAAGGTAACTTTGATTTCACCCAGAGTCTAGTTCCAACTGTATTTACTAGTTCTATGACTTTAGGCAAGCTGTTCAACCCCTCAGGACCTGTTCACCTCATTTGCAAATAAAGGACAAGTTCACAGGTCAGTTAGAGACTTAAATTAGAATGAATGATAGGAATGTCATCAACATTTGTTCCCTCTCCTTCTCCTGTATACCTGAAAATTAGGCTCCTGGTCTGAATATCTCTTTTTTCCCTTGGTAGAAGGAAGAGCTGCCACAGCAACTTAACAGTGGTAATGTTTATCCCTCCTAGAAGTTCTCAAAGTGGGGTTCACAAATTGCCAGAAATACATGAGGTCAAAACTATTTTCATAATGACTGAAGACATTATTTGCCTTTTCCTAGGATGACATCTGCACTCATGATATAAAAACAATAGTGGATAAAATGGCTGGGACACAAGCACAAATCAAGGCAGCGGCCCCAAACTATACTAGCAGTCACTGCATTCATTGGCAGGGGCTTCCAGCTAAAATACTGCCAGTTTCCCTTAAGACTGTTCTTGATGAAGCAGTAAAAAAATGTTAATTGTATTAAATCTCAACCCTGACTACACATGGTTTTCATATTCCACATGATAAAATAGGAAGCATTCCTGCTGCACATCCACAACAATGAATGTCTCAAGGAAAAACAATTGTGCAGATATTTTATTTGCTTTTTCCAGAAAACACAATTCTTAGTTTACTGACAGACAAGCCTTGGTTATTCAAATTTGAGTACCTAACATATTCTCAAAAATGAATTAAATGAGGCTACAGCTTAAAGGAAAATAGCTGATGCAGGAACACAGGATGGGTTTAAAGATTTTCCTCATATATTTCAACCAAAATAATAAATCACAAAAGACTGAAAATAGAAGCATATGACAATCTGGCTTCTATTAAGCCAGACATTAAAGAGATTTTGCACAAATGTAAAACTGCCATTCTTCTCACTAAAATTTTTTATTTTGAAAAGTGTATGTTTTTTTCATTTAAAAATATGCCATTTGGCTAGGAGTGGTGGTTCACACCTGTATAATCCCAGAATTTTGAGAGGCTAAAGGCAGGAGGACTGCTTCAGGCCAGGAGTTCCAGACCAACCTGGGCAATATAGCAAGACCCCATCCATCACACACAAAAAATGTTAAACATTAGCCAGGTGTAGTGGTGGTGCACACCTTTAATTGCGGATACTGGGGCAGCTAGGCAGGAAGATTGCTTGGGCCTAGAAGTTTAAGGCTGAAGTAAGCTACGATCGAGACAGTGAACTCCACCCTGGGTGACAGAGTGAGACCCATTCCCAAAAATAAATCAAGTAATCCATAAAATAAAAATATACTATTTGTTAACATGCAATGGGTGACAGAGTGAGACCCATTCCCAAAAATAAATCAAGTAATCCATAAAATAAAAATATACTATTTGTTAACATGCAATGGATTTATTATCATTATTTTAAATGAATTGGTAATTACACATTTTTAAAATTTCTCAACTTTAATTTCTAATAAAGTATCACTTGATATAAACCACATGAAAAAGCTCTTTGGTCTCCTAAATAATTTTTAAGAGTCTTGAGAGCAAAATGTTTAAGAATCACCGCTTATAGCGTTACCAAATTCCCTAATTCAAGCTATTTGGATAAACAGAACTGTCACTACCTCAGCCTTTTATGTTCTTTCTGTCACATTCTTAAGAGCAAAGAACTTCACTAACCTTACCCTCTGCTTACCCGTCAGTTGTCAGTATACTAGCTTAATAAACCTTTCACTTAAACTTCTTATTGAGACATGCTTCCTACCACTGCTTCAGCAATGTAAATAAAGCTCTAATGGTCCAGAGAACAGAACTCATATACAGAATGCCTGCAATTTCCGCGTTCAAGGACATCATCCTTCAGTCTATACCACTAGATCCTGGTACAAAATTTTGGTACTAGAGAGTGGGGAGGTTCTCAGTATTTCTCCTGTCCAGTTTTTAACAGCTGTATTCCCAACAATATAGACTCAGTCAAAAATCAAAAGACTACAAGCCAATCTATATAACACAATTTACATGAATGAGTAAAATTCATGTTTTAAAATAAAACCCAAGCAACATTTTCTAGTAAATCAAGGAGTCACATCTCAACTAAAATAAATACAAATCCAAAAGGGTGAAAATTAAATCTGTCACATTCTAAAACTGCTTAATTTACACAATATTTCACAACTGATTTGGAAATCACAGCTAAGGGAAACATATGTTCACAGTATCTTTCTGTACATATCAAATTTTTGTGAAAATGTAACACACTATTTTAAAATTCTACACATGCTAATCAAGGAATTACAATTTTTCATTACTGCCAATGTCCTTTTCAATACAGCCAAAGAGTTATAATCAATATGGAATTATCTACTATTATGTATTAGATACTAAGACTAGAAGGGTTTAAGTGTATAGCTCTAAGCTTATTTATGCTTTATGAGTTTTTTGACTATTTAAACATTTTTTTAACATTCATTAGCAATATTATCAAGGCTAAAAATTACCTTCCTCTTTGTGCCTTCTACATTCTTGAAAATTTAAGAAACATATTAGTAATTAACAAGCTTTAGTTTTTCTTTTCAGTGTCCACTCTTAAATTTAATGAAGGGGGAGAAAATAATAAGCCACTTTTGAATTTTTTTCTAGTTATTATTCCAAATAATCAAGTGGTCTTTCCGGTAATCCAGTTCATCCAATCTTTAAATAGTTATATTTTCTCTTTAGTTTCATTGTCTCCAGGTTGGTTTTGCTAGATATTTAAGGCAAAAGATAAAACAATATATATGTTTTTCTTAAAAAAGACAAACACACACACATTCTCACTCTCACACACCCTAACAAGGTGTAAGAATGAACTCTGGAAACTGACATTCATATTTTGCTCAGCACCTCTCATCTTCATTCCTCTAACACAAAATTTCTGCCAACTTAATCATTTGAAAGAGAAAAAACGAGGAGCTGCATCTGCCAAATGGACCCATTTACATTAAGCAAAGTATAAAGATAATGTATCAATATAATTTCTTTAGTTTTTCTCATTTTGAAAACACATTAATAATTACCTTGAAAATAAATTAAACTGCAAGTTTTGAAAAATGGCAACAAGTGAGCCCACTTCTACAAGTACTGAAAATCAATAACCAAAGTATATACACATCTTGTAAAAGGACCCAAATCCAAAATAAAACTAGTAACAATTTAACCACTTAACCTTATCTACCACCAAAATCCAGAATGTGGCCCTGGAATATCTTCATATATAGATCTTTTTAAAAAGTGAATTCCTGATAAACAGATATACACATACACAGCAATAAGAGTTTGCATACCAAGACTGTTCAATGGAGAAAACACAGTCTCTCTTCAACAAATGGTGCTGGAGGCCGGGTGTGGTGGCTCACGTCTGCAATCCTAGCACTCCCGGAGGCCGGAGGCTGAAGTGGGCAGATTGCTCAAGGTCAGAAGTTCGAACCAGCCTGAGCAAGAGCAAGACCCCGTTCTCTACTAAAATAGAAAGAAATTAATTGGCCAACTAATATATACAGAAAAAATTAGCCAGGCATGGTGGTGCATGCCTGTAGTCTGAGGCAGTAGTATTGTTTTTTTGTTTTGTTTTTTTGAGACAGAGTCTCGCTTTGTTGACCAGGCTAGAGTGAGTGCCATGGCATCAGCCTAGCTCACAGCAACCTCAAACTCCTGGGCTCAAGCAATACTACTGCCTCAGACTACAAGCATGCCCCCACCATGCCCGGCTAATTTTTTCTATATATATATTAGTTGGCCAATTAATTTCTTTCTATTTATAGTAGAGGCGGGGTCTCGTTCTTGCTCAGGTTGGTTTCGAACTCCTGAGCTAAAACAATCCGCGCGCCTCGGCCTCCCAGAGAGCTAGGATTACAGATGTGAGCCACCGCGCCCGGCCTCTTTCTATTTTTTTTAGTAGAGACGGAGTCTCGCTCAGGCTGGTTTCCAACTCCTGAATTCGAGCAATCCGCCCGCCTCAGCCTCCCAGAGTGCTAGGATTATAGGCATGAGCCACCGCACCCGGCCCATCCCCCAATTTAAAAATGGGCAAAGACTTTAATAGAGTCTCTCCAAATAGAATGTATAAAAAGCCAACAAGCACACGAAAAGATGCTCAACATCATTTATCATTAGGAGAATGCAAATAAAAACAATGAGATAGCACTTCACACCCACAAGGATGACCACAATAAAACAATTTTTTTTAAAAAGTGTAGGCAAAGATGTAGAGAAATTGGAATGCTTGTACATTGCCACTGGGAATACAAAATGGTATACCTTCTATAGAGAATAGTTTAGCGGCTGGGTACAGTGACTCACATCTGAAATCCCAGCATTTCGGGAAGCAGGAAGATGGTTTGACCCTAAGAGTTTGAGATCAGCCTGAGTTCCAGCTACTCAGGAGGCTCAGGAGGATCACTTGAGCCCAAGAGTTCAACGTTACACTGAGCTATGATTGCTCCACCCCACCCCAGCTCAGGTGACAGAAAACAAAACCCTATCTCTTTAAAAACAAAAAAAACAAGTGGTGATTTCTCAAACAGTTAAACACAGAATTACCATATAACCCACACATAGCAATACCATTCCTAGGTATATACCCAAAAGAACTGAAAACTGAGGCCAAGGTGGTCCTAGCACTTCGGAAGGCTAAGGTGGGAGGATCACCTGAGGCCAGGAGTTCGAGACCAGCTTGAGCAATGTTGTGAGACCTCATCTCTACAAAATAATAATTAAAAAAAGTGAGCCAGGTATGCAGTCATAAACACACAATGGAGGCCGGGTGTGGCGATGGACATTATTCAGCCATAAAAGGAATGAAAGAAATATTGATACACGCTCCAGTATGAATGAACCTCTGGAAACATTATGCTAAGTGAAAGAAGCCAGACACAATAGGTCATGGCTGAATAATGTCCATTGTGTCTTTTTTTTTTTTTTTGAGACAGAGTCTCGCTCTCTTTCCTGGGCTAGAGTGCCATGGTGTCAGCCTAGCTCACAGCAGCCTCAAACTCCTGAGATCAAGCAATCCTCGCGCCTGGGCCTCCCAGAGTGCTAGGATTATAGGTATCGCCACACCCGGCCTCCATTGTGTGTTTATACCACAATTTGTTTATCCTTTCGTTTATTGGTAGACATTTGGGTTGTTTCTACTTTTTGGCTATTGTGAATAGTCCTGCTGTGAACATGCATGCAGATGTATTTGTGCTGATTTTTATTCATTTATTTATTTTTAGAGACAGTGTTTCAGTCTGTTGTTCAAGGTAGAGTATAGTGGTGTCATCATAACTCACTGCAGCCTCAAATGCCTGGGTTCAGGAGATCCTCCTGCCTCACTCTCCTGATTAGCTAGGAATACAGGTTTGCGCACCATACCTGGCTCACTTTTTTTAATTGTATGACTGCATTTACATGAAATATCCAGAATAAGTAAATCAACAGAAACAAAATGCAGAATGGTTCCAATAGGCTGAGGGAGGGAAAAATGGGGAACAACTGCTTAATGGGTATGGAGTTTCCTTTGGGGGGTGATAAAACATTTTGGAGCTAGATAGAAGTGGTAGCTGCACAACATTGCAAATGTACTAATTGCCACTGAACCACTTGTAAAATGGTTACTTTCATGTTATGTAATTTAAACTCAATTTTTTTCCTTAGAGTTTCACTCTGCTGCCCAGCTAGAGTGCAGTGGGTCATCATAGCACACTGCAACATCAAACTCCTGGGCTCAAGCAATTCTGCCTCAGCCCCCGGAGTAGATGGGACTAAGGGGCATGCCCACCTAATTTTTCTGTTTTAAGTAGAGACAGGCTCTCCCTTTTGCTCAGGCTGGTCTTGAACTCCTGTGCTCAAGGGATTCTCCCACCTCAACCTTCCAGAGTGCTAGGATTACAGGCGTGAGCCACCACACCTGGCCTGAACTTCAATTAAAAAAAAAAAAAAAGGCTTACACCAATGTTTCCTTTGCCAATCCATACACCTCCACCTCAGCCAGGGAATGGTGTCCCCAGGTCAACAGTCCCCTCTCAATGCCTAAAGACTCTCTGGCTCACGGCCTAGATGCAGCTAGAGAGAAAACACTGGGTCAAAAATGTCCTATAAAAAGATACCGTAAGAATGTACATTTACATAAATACTGAAATTTTATGCTGGGGGAAAAAACTCTACAGAAAAGTACATACTAAAACTTCCTTAATAAAACTGAAAAACAAATGAAGGTGAAGACTTCTGTAAACCCAAGCGGTGGAAAATATTCAAGTCTGCATTAAAACCACAAATGTTAGAAAATACCAGGCAGCAGCAAGTGACTTCCTCCGAAATTTCAAACTTCAATCAAATTACAAAATAGAACCACACAGAAATTTCTCTAAAATACACCTACCCATATTTCGTATTTGAGACATTGTAGGAAATCTCTTATTTGCATCTTCATGCAAATAAAATTATTTGCTCTGTCAGAATGTTAAAAAACAATAAAGTATTTTCTTCTAAGTTACTAGGTACTTTACTCAGCACCCAAGAGTACCAGATGCTACATACTAAGTCATTAAATATGAAATGTCCAATTTCAAATCTAAAGTTTAGTTTATTACATCTCAAACAAAAAGCAGTACAATTGATTAAGGTATGTGCCTAAACTATCGACACAGTTCTGTCACCTTAACAGTAGCTTGTTTATGCCAGCAGTGAAGAAGCCCAGAGAGTGAGAAGTGATGAAATCATGAAAGATGTTTTCCAGAGCTTGTCAAGAATTGAATCTTTTTCCTTGCAAGAAGTGGTCCAAAGCCTGGAAGAACTGACAGTCAGCTGATACAAGGTCTGTGAATACAGTGGATGACAGTTTCCAAGTCCAGCTATTACAGTTTGATCAGCATTGTTTTTACGAGATGTGGTCTTGCAAGAGGACTGACCTGTCTCTATTGACCAATCTCAGCTGCTTAATCACAAGCATCCTCCTCATTTTGTCCAGTTGGTTGCAGTAGATATCTGTTGTAATCAACTGACCAGGTTTCATGAAGCTGTAGTGGGTATACCAGCGCTGGACCACCAAAGAGACACCATTAGTTTTTTTTGATGAATATTTGGTTTTGGACTGTTTGGGTACTTCATCTTTATCCAACCATTGTGCTCAACGCTCATGATTGTCAAAAAGAATCCATTTCCCATCACACGTAACAATACAGTGTGGAAATGGTTCAATTTTATGTTGTGACAGCAAACAAGCAAGCTTCCAGATGATTTCTCTTTTTACGCTCATTTAATTCATGTGGTACCCATCTATTAGGTTTCTCTACCTTGCCCTTTTGTTTCAAATGACCCAATATTGTTGAAATAGTCATGTCAAACCTTGCTGGTAACTCACTGATAGATTGTAATGGATTTGCTTCCATTACAGCTTTCAGCTCATCATTACGTACCATCTTCTCAGGTCACCCACATGGCTCATTTTCAAGATTAAAATCACCAGAACTTTTTTTTTTTTTTTTGTTTTGAGACAGAGTCTCACTTTGTTGCCCAGGCTAGAGTGAGTGCTGTGGCATCAGCCTAGCTCACAGCAACCTCAATCTCTTGGTCTTAAGTGATCCTCCTGCCTGTAGCTGGGACTACAGGCATGCGTCACCATGCCCGGCTAATTTTTTTCTATATATATTTGTTGGCCAATTAATTTCTTTCTATTTATAGTAGAGACGGGGTCTCGCTCTTGCTCAGACTGGTTTCGAACTCCTGACCTCAAGCAATCCACCCGCTTCGTCCTCCCAGAGTGCTAGGATTACAGGCATGAGCCACCTCGCCCGGCCCAGAACGAACTTCTTAAACCAACAATGTACTGTGCATTCATTAGCCACATGCTTCCCAAACATTTTGTTGATATTTCGAGTTGTCTGTGGTACAAGGGTTCTATGATTGAACTTATATTTGAAAATAACCCAAATTTTGACTTATCCATGGTTTCACAAAAAACTCTTGTAAAAAAAAATTTGGAAGAAAAATCACAAATCCAAACGTGCATTTGAATGAATGATGATGTACCTTCACAATTAAAAAAAAAAGTGTCAAAGTGAAATGTCAGAGATATCAACTGTCAAATTTAATACTTAAAGAAATCTAATGTTCCATACTTAATAACCTAATACTAACACAGAACATAAGGGAACAGCTTCTTGCCTCTGAGAGTGAATATTTTAAGGACAAAATGGAAA
Source organism: Microcebus murinus (assembly GCF_040939455.1). Lineage (NCBI taxonomy): Eukaryota > Metazoa > Chordata > Mammalia > Primates > Cheirogaleidae > Microcebus > Microcebus murinus. The sequence continues at coordinate 61,753,102 of NC_134112.1, forward strand.
CAATAATTTTCAACAAGACAAGATACTACACTTTCAACACCACAAGAATGATTTGGGGACATGTCACTCACATCTTTCCCACAGTATACCCAAGCTAACTGGGTGAAAAACTTCACATAAGGAAGCTTTTTTCAAGATATGAAATGCCAACTTAGTAGAAATGCCAGCTCAACAGAAATACATTTTTGGAAGGATTCAAACTATGTTTCCTTTAAAGTACCTTGACCAGACCATTCATAACTGAAAAACTAGGTAATGAATGTGCAATATGAATAAGCAAAGTTGGTCCAACCATCAACTGGTGAGAAATACTACTGACATTTACTGTGTCCCTCAAGTACTATGCCTGGCATTTTCATATCTGTTACCACTGAATAACATCCCATTTCTCCAGCTCTTAACAGGGTGTCACAAGAGATTGTCACATGCCTTGATGAAATCAAGACCTAGCATGTATGCCCAAAGTAGCATGTCGATCCCACTATAAATGCCATGCTGTACATATACATGGAGCAATCAAGAAACAGAAATGTCAAGGCAGAAGTTAATTTCACATGCCATCCCAATGGGGACCTGGTCTTTTGAAAACCCTTATTTTTTAAAAAAGGAAATTCATAGCATTATTTAATGGCATCATTTTCCCCTAGTTCCTCAAACCTTAAAAAACCAAAAAAGTCATCCTTGACTTTCCTCTTACCTCATACCCCATCATTAAACCTAGTCAGTTCAGCTCTCCCTTCAAAATCAGTCCTCAATCTGACTACTAATATTTCACCTACTCCACTAAGAAGACCCGGCCAAGCTAACATCAGAACCCACTGCCCAGACTATTGCAACAGCACCTTCCCTCGCCTCCAAGCTTTCACTCCTGCCACTCTGTAATCCATTCTCTACGTGGTGGCCAGAGCGACTGTTTTTAAACTTCAAACAATCAAAATTGCAGAAAAGTATAATACAAAGAACTTTTTCCTGTTGCTTTAAATTACATTATCTTCTCCATTACTTGCAGTGATCCTGAGCAGTAGCTGTAAGTTTACTTTCTCTTTTTTCACAGATAGACAAGGCTCAGAAGTGCACTGATGTGCCCAACATTACACAGCCACTAACTGGCAAGATCAGGACTAGAACTTGAGCCTTCTAAGCACTATCAATTATGTCAGTCAAGTCCCTCTGCATGTATGCCACTTATTAATCACCCACATAAGCCCTAACATCCTTTCCTTTCAACATCAAGAATTACTGGGACATAAATGGAATGCTTCAAAAGAATACAAAGAATACATCTCTTCAAAAGAGATGCAGAAATGCTGTAATTTTCAACCCTACCTATAAATTTCTGTCCTACTAAAGACCCCTGATAATAGGCATTTTGGCACCATATTCCAGGAGCCAGCATGATGCCTATTTTTGTTATGACATGTGAGCTAAAAATTGTGGGTTTGTTTTTTTTTTTTGGAAATGAGGTCTCACTCTGTTGCCAGGACTAGAGTGCCGTGGTGTCATCACAGCTCACTGTAACCTCAAACTCCTGGGCTCAAGCAATCCTCCTGCCTCAGCTTCCCAAATAGCTGGGGCTACCAGTATATACCATCACACCCAGATAATTTTTTATTTAATTTTATTTTTTGTAGAGACCAGGTCTTGTTATGGTGCTAAAGCTGGTCTCCTTGCTCAGGATGGTCCCAAACTCCTGAGCTCAAGCAATCCCCCCTCCCTCTTTGGCCTCCCAAAGTGGTAGGATTACAGGCGTGAACCAATACACTGCACCATGATCCTTACATTTTTTAATGGTTAGGGGGAAAAAAACTCAAATAGAATATTTCGTGACACCTAAAAATTAAAGTTCAGTGTCCATAAAGTATATGAAGTATGACTGGAACATAGTCCTGCTCATTCGTTTATTTATCATCCATAGCTGCTTTCACACTAACATGGCAGAGTTAAACAGTGACAATAGAGGTCATGTGGCCTAAAAAGCCTAAATTATTTACTATCTATTCCTTTACAGAAATTCGCCAACCTCTGCGCCAGTCTCTTGGTTTTGCAGCACTCTGCCGCATCCTGACCTCTAAGAAGTGTTCCCTGACCTCCTTCCTCCCTGCCAAATCCAGGTGAGATTTCCCCCAGCACTCCATACTTCTCTCATCACTTTGCACCAGAGTTTGAAATGCGTAATTGTCTACTACCCATTGGACTCTCCAGATTACAAGATGCTACAGAGTGAGGCCCAAATCTCCCTGTTTATTATTGTACCCCCAGGGTTTGGCAATGCCCATTTATGCTAGGTGCATAAATACTTTCTGAATGAATGAAAAGAATGGAAGGTACTTAATTCAGATGAGCTGATCCAAACATCTCTCAAACTCACAAGAGTTTCTAGAAGATACCAGGAATACAAACTATCAGACTTCTAGGGAGAAATACAAATGATTCTGGCCCTTGACTCATTCCTGTCAGAAACCTCAACTACATCTAAAATGGATCTGAGCAGGGCGGTAGATTGCAGGATAGGAGGAGGGGTTAAATCAATATACACCCCAGTCGTAAAATGGATTAAAAAAAATTTTTTTTAATCATTCCCTCTTCGATCCAGAACTAGACAAGGATGCCCACTGTCTCCTCTTCTATTCAACATAGTGCTGGAAGTCCTAGCTATAGCAATCAGACAAGAGAGGGGTATTAAGGGCATCCAAGTTGGGGCAGACGAGATCAAACTCTCGCTCTTTGCCAATGATTTGATATTATACCTAGAAACCCCCATGGATTCATCCAAGAGACTCCTAGATTTAATAAATAAATTTGGTAAAGTTTCAGGTTACAAAATCAATATACACAAATCAGAAGCATTCATATATGCCAAGAACCATCAAGCAGAAACTCAAATCAAAAACGCAATACCCTTTACTATAGCCCCAAAGAAAATTAAATATCTAGGAGTATACTTAACGAAAGATTTATACAAGGAGAACTACGAAACACTAAAAAAAGAAACTGCAGATGATTTGAACAGATGGAAAAATCTACCTTGTTCATGGATTGGTACAATCAATATTGTTAAAATGTCAATATTACCTAAAGTGATCTACAGAATTAATGCAATCCCCATCAAAATGCCACTAGCATTCTTTACAGATCTAGAAAAAATAATTATGCACTTTGTGTGGAACCAGAAGAAACCTCGTATAGCCAAAGCAATCTTAAGTAAAAAGAACAAACTGGGAGGCATCAGTCTTCCTGACTTCAAGTTATACTATAAAGCAATAATAGTTAAATCAGCCTAGTACTGGCACAAAAACAGAAGCATCGATATCTGGAATAGATCTGGGATACCAGAGATGAAACCATCCATATACAGCAACCTAATCTTTGATAAAGCAGACAAAAATATACAATGGGGAAAAGAATCTCTCTTCAATAAATGGTGATGGGAAAACTGGTTAGCTACATGCAGAAGATTGAAACAGGATCCCTACCTCTCGCCTTTCACAAAAGTTCATTCAAGATGGATAACAGACTTTTAAACCTAAGGCATGAAACCTTAAGAATCCTAGACAAAGATGTTGGGAAAACTCTATTAGACATTGGTCTAGGCAAAGAATTTTTGAGAAAGACCCCCAAGGCAATCACCGCTGCATCAAAAATAAACAATTGGGATCTCATCAAATTAAAAAGTTTCTGCACAGCTAAGGAAAATGTCATTAGAGCAAATAGACAACCCACAGAGTGGAGGAAAATATTTGCTCTCTACACTTCTGATAAAGGTCTAATAACAAGAATCTATCTAGAACTTAAAAGAATAAACAAGAAAAAATAAAACAACCCCATCAAGAAATGGGCAACGGAAATGAACAGAAACTTCTCCAAAGAAGACAGAATAATGGCCTGCAAACATATAAAAAAATGCTCAACATCTCTAATCATCAGAGAAATGCAAATCAAAACCACAATGAGATACCATCTAACACCAGTGAGAATGGCTAGATCAAGAAATACCAAAACTACAAATGCTGGCAAGATGTGGAGAGACAGGAACACTCTTACACTGCTGGTGGGACTGCAAATTAGTGCAACCTTTGTGGAAAAGAATTTGGAGATACCTCAAAGAGCTAGATATAGAAATACCATTAGACCCAGCAATAGCATTGTTGGGCATCTACCCAAAAGAGCATAAGACATTCTATTATAAAGACATTTGGGCCAGGCGCGATGGTTCATGCCTGTAATCCTAGCACTCTGGGAGGCCGAGGCCAGCCGAATGCTTGAGGTCAGGAGTTACAAACCAGGCTGAGCAAGAGCGAGACCCCGTCTCTACTAGAAATAGAAAGAAATTAATTGGCCAACTAATATATATAGAAAAAATTAGCCAGGCATGGTGGTGCATGCCTGTAGTCCCAGCTACTCGGGAGGCTGAGGCAGTAGGATTGCTTGAGCCCAGAAGATTGAGGTTGCTGTGAGCGAGGCTGATGCCACGGCACTCACTCTAGCCTGGGCAACAAAGCGAGACTCTGTCTCAAAAAAAAAAAAAAAAGATATCAGCACCCAAATGTTTATGGCAGCACAATTCACTATTGCAAGATCATGGAAACAACCCAATTGTCCGTCAATTCATTAGTGGATAATTAAAATTCGATATATGCTCACAATGGAATACTACTCAATTCTAAGAAATGACAGTGAGCTAGCACCGTTTATGTTATCCTGGATTAAGCTTAAGCCCATTATCCAAAGTGACTGAGCGACACAAGATCAAGAAAATGGGCTCCACATCTACTCACCATCAAATTGCTACTGACTGATTAAAACTATGGTGCTCAAATGGTGGTAGTGTTCACCAAAGTTTGGGGGGGGGGGAGATACACATCTTAGGGTTGTGGCGAGCATTGTGGGGGGTGAGGAAGGGACTATCTCTAACCCTTCCTAGGGAAAGGCAAAGATATACAATGTAACCAAAAGGTCAAAAAGGAAAAAAAAAAAAAAAGAAAGAAAACTTTTATCGGGTGGTGGGCAGATGGGAGGAGGAGAAGGGGAATGATATATACTTACAAAATAGGTGCGATGAGCACCACCTAGGGGTTGGACACCCTTGATGTTTTTGGGGGGGCAGGGTGAGGAATGGCAGGGGCAATATATGTAACCCTAACAATATTTGTACCCCCATAATATGATAAAATAAAAGGGGGAAAAATATTTTTGAGACAGTCTCGCTGTCACCCCAGCTAGAGTGCAGTGGCATGGTGGCATCATCATAGCTCACTGCAACTTCAAATTCCTGAGCTTAGGCAATTCTCCCGCCTCAGCCTCCTGAGTAGCTGGGATGCCTGGCTAATTTTTCTATTTTTAGTAGAGATGGGGTCTCGCTCTTGCTCAGGCTGGTCTCAAACTCCTGAGCTCAAGCAATTCTCCTGCCCTGGCCACCCTGAGTGCTAGGAGTACAGGTATGAGCCACCACACTGGCCCATAAATTTTTTTTAAAATAAGAACTCAGGGCTCGTACGATGGTAGTGGGTTATTAGAACTTATTAACATTAGTGTGGAATTAAAAAAAGAACAACCAGACGCAGTGACAGAATGAGAATTCATTCAGCAATTACTACAACAGACCATAGTGTCAACATTTGTACACTGAGGGGATAAGAAGACATCACAAAACTGCCCTCTAACTGCTGGGCCTGCAGTCCCAGCTAATTGGGGTGCTAAGGCAGGAGGATCCCTTGACCCCAGGAGTTGAAGGCCAACCTGGCAAGCATAGTGATACCTTCCGTCTTTAAAAAATAAAAGAGAGAGAGAAACTCAAGCTGGGCATAATACCGTGTTTCCCCAAATATAAGACCTACCCATAAGATAAACCCTACCAGGATTTCTAAGCATTTGCGAAGTATAAGCCCTACCCTGAAAGAAAATAAGACCTAGTGATGGGCGTGGCTACACAGCCTATCTGCACAACCCATGCATTTTGTCGCGGAGCGGTAAAGAAGACCAGTGGCCCTTCTCATCTGCCCCTTGAGAGCTCTATTGCTCAACAGGAGAAATTGGGGCCAGTGGTTCTAAAGGAAATAGAGTAGCAAGAAATACAGGATGGAATTCGGGGTTTGGAGAGTTATGATGATATTCCAGAAGATGATGATTTAACTATATTTGAATAAATGTAGACTGTTGTACCGTACTTAAAAAAAATAACACATCCCCTGAAAATAAGCCCTAGGGTGTCTTCTTGAGGAAAAATAAATATAAGACCCTGTCTTATTTTTGGAGAAACATGGTAGGACACACATACAGTCCCAGCTACTCAGGAGACTGAGGTGGGAGAATCACTTGAGACCAATTAGCTTGACCAGCATAGAGAGACCCCATCTCTTAAAAAAAAAAAAAAATTTTTAATAAATAAATAAGAACTCAAGAGTTCCAGTCTGAGATGTGAGTTTACATAATACTGATCTACAGGACAGGCTGCTTACTTCCCAGTTTTAACTAAACCCCTCCAAATTTTTTCTCCCATGTTGCCTGAAGCTTTATATATCTCATCATGTCATACTGCCTATTAGTCATCTAATTTATTCACTCACCTTTTAAGAAAGCTCTTTTTAAAATACAAATAGATCTGAAAGACTAAAGAAAATAACAAAATCTCTTGTATTAATGTGCACTGGTTGAGGTGATTTTGACAGTGAGACAGAGAAGGGGGGAAAAGGAGGCATCTTAAGAAGATGAAGCCCTCAAAAACTGAGGCACATTTGGATAGGATTCTGAAACAGAGAGCTTATAGGGAAATCTAAAAATGCTGGGAAACAGAACAATAGAGCAGCAACAGATGGGAAAGGGTATAGAGAGGAAGTGGGAGGTGTTCACACAGACAACCAATTCAGGATTTTTCCCTAGGTCACACAAGCACCCTGTGGAAAGAGGATTTGTCCCTACTGTGTGGTTTAAGAACGCTGTTAGGAAAGGAAAAGCTCTTCTCCTCAAAAGAATGACAGGCAGTCAATGTAAAGGATAACAGAATTAGACAATTATCATTAGCAACCCACAGGTGCAAAAAACTGATTCAGGCAAGAAACATCTAGGGATGTTAAAATCACTGGATAAATATAAGAACAGACATTCACACAGTCCCAAAGTACTTAATTAATTTCAAAAGAAAAATTAGGCCAGCCACAGTGGTTCACACCTGTAATCCCATCACTTTGGAAGGCCCAGGCGGGAGGATGGCTTCAGCCCAGAAGTTGAAGACCAGCCTGAGCAACACAGCAAGACTCCATCTCTATAAAATTTTTTTTAAGAATTAGCCGTTGGAGGGGTAGAGTGAAAAAAAAAAACAAAAAGGAATTAGCAGGGCCTGGTGGTATGCACCTGTTGATCCAGGCACTCGGGAGAGCATGAGGTAGAAGGATCACTAGAGCTTAGGAGTTTGATGCTGCAGTGAACTATGATCATGCTACTGGCAACTCCAGCCTGGGTGACTGAGCAAAACTGTCCCGACGGGGACAGGGAAAGAAAAAGGGACCAGTCCAACGGAAAACCTGGAAGATACTATTTAACCAAGTGATCAACAATATCAACAATAATGATGTGCCCCTCATCTGTGATGCACAAGGGCACATCCACTCCTATGCTGTATTCCTAAAGTATTTAATCTAATCTTAATCATGATAAAACAATCAGACAAATACAAATTAAGAAATACACCTAAAAAACACCCTGAGTTTTTTAAACTCTCGTGGCCATAAAAGAAAAAATTAGGCAGGAGAATTGTTCCAGATCAGGGCTGTTTACAAAGTAACAGTCTTGCTGAATTTAATTTTTTAAATGACACGCAGACTTTCTTTATCTCTTTATTTCTTCCATCTTATTTCTCTAGTAATTTGTATATTTTACAAAATTATTGGTTCACAGAACATTGGAAATAAAAACTGGTCCTTCACCACAGAGAATCTGAGAACCACTATTTCAGATTAAGGAGAACTAAGAGACATGACAACGAAATACGTGATCCTAGACTGGAGTACAGATTTCAGTTTTTCACATAAATATTTGTGTTTTGTGTGTGTATATGTACACATACATACATACACATACATATCCATTAGGATAATTGGGAAATTTGAATATGGACTATAAATATGGACTATAAATTTGAATATGGAATATACATTAAATGACAGTATTGTATCAGTGTTAAACTTTCTGAGAATAATTACTGTATTTAAAAAAGCCACTGTCCTTCGGAGACACATGTTGAATTATTTAAAAGTGAAGTTATATGTCTGCAACACACGTTCAAATGCTTAGCAAGAAATACAATTGGAGGATGGATGGATGGATCTATGGATATACAGACATGCGGGTAAAGGGGGAAAGTAAATGCAGCAAAATGCAAAGTACTGGTGAATCTACATAAAGAAACCATTAATTTCTTACCATTGAGAAACCATTGATTTATTCTTGCAACTTTTATGAAAATTTAAAACTTTTCAAAATAAATGCTGGAGAGGGAAAAAGGACTTTGCCAGTCCTAACACAGAAGATTTCAACACAATAATAGTTCATGCAGTCTTTCATAAGTTATTCTGGAAATAAACCTATGGGAAAATAGGCACAAAAAAGAAACTCAAAAACGCTGAGAGCCAAGTACAATAACTCACACTTGCAATCCCAGCTACTCAGGAGGCAAAGGTGGGATTATCACTTGAGGCCAGGAGTTCAAGACCAGTCTGGGTGATACAGTAAGACTCTATCAAAAACTCTAAGAGGCAGGCTTCCTCAAACCCATTTATTGTGACAGAATGAGAATTCATTCAGCAATTACTACAACAGACCATAGTGTCACTATTCGGACACTGAGGGGATGAGAAGACATCACAAAACTGCCCTCTAACTGAAAACCAAATAAATAACCTAAATTAACCAGAAAAAGAAAACTAATTCTAATATATTCTAAAGATCATTTGGCTAAGCATTAGAACCACTTGATGAACTTTTTAAAACCCTAATGCCTAGGCTATATTGTGAAGGAGCCCATCGACCAACCAACAAAGGACTGGCAACACAACTGGCTGAATAAAGGAAAACGGGATAGGGGGAGGCATATGAACCCTGATCTGACTGCAGTTTTATTAACACTATACTATTTAAAATACAGCTGAGCTCCTCCAGATTTAGTGATCTTTTTTCTTTTTATGGATATAGTTAAGTTTTTTAAATTTTTCAACAAACATTTCTATATTCTCAAGGTTCTAATACTATACATACTCCTGCACAAAAGAATGAAATGAATTTATTTAAAGTGGAGGAATACAAGTGCCTTGTATTAAAATCAAATAAATATGATATATAATGTTATTAATATGCCTACTTAAGGTACATGCTCTAATATAGATGATTTAGAAAAAAGAAGAGACTTCTTTTTTCCTGTCATGATTTTCTTACAGTCATGACCAAGAGTCACTTTTTTTTAACTTTGCAAGGAATATTCACACACACACAAAAAAATCACAACTTCACGTAAGAGTTTAAGGTGTAATTATTATTATTATTATTATTATTTCGAGCCAGAGTCTTACTCTGTTGCCCGGGCTACAGTGTTATGGCATCAGCCTAGCTCACAGCAACCTCAAACTCCTGGGCTCAAGCGATCCTCCTGCCTCAGCCTCTCCAGTTAGCTGGGACTACAGGCATGAGCCACCATGCCCGGTTAATTTATATGTATATTTATTTACATATACATACATACATACATACATACATATATATATGTGTGTATATATATATATATAGTTTTTGTTTTTTAGTTGTCCAGTTAATTTCTTTTGATTTTTTAGTAGAGACGGGATCTCGCTCTTGCTCAGGCTGGTCTCAAACTCCTGAGCTCAAATGATTCCCTGCCTCGGCCTCTCAGAGTGCTAGGATTATAGGCGTGAGCCACCACACCCAGCCAAGACTGATTTTTTTAATGATTTTAAGGAAGGGTCTATTTCTATTTTACAAAGAGTTTTCAACAAACACATTCAAACTTGCTCCTTTGATCCACTCTTGCATTAATTTATTCATGGAAATCCTGTTCTAAAGCAAAGACCAATAAGCATGGTATAATCTTTTTTTTTTTTTTCTGTGAGACAGAGTCTCATCTCGCTTTATTGCCCAGGCTAGAGTGCGTGCCGTGGCATCAGCCTAGCTCACAGCAACCTCAAACTCCTGGGCTCAAGCAATCCTTCTGCCTCAGCCTCCTGAGTAGCTGGGACTACAGGCATGCGCCACCATGTCCGGCTAATTTTTTCTATATATATTAGTTGGTCAATTAATTTCTTTGTATTCATAGTAGAGACGGGGTCTCGCTCTTGCTCAGGCTGGTTTCGAACTCCTGACCTCGAGCAATCCGCCCGCCTTGGCCTCCTAGAGTGCTAGGATGACAGGCGTGAGCCACCACGCCCGGCCTGATTTCATCTTTTATGTATAGTTCTGGGACATCATTGTAAATACTATTCAAAGTTCCGTGGCCAAAATATACATCTTCAGGAATTTTGAAGAAGATACATAAGGCCACTCCTCTTCTAGTAAAAAATTCCAGACTACTGTTGAGATTCTTAAATCTGTTTATTTCAATCACCTCATTCATTACAAAAGCACTTACTGATCACCTACTCTGATTCAGATAGATGATACAAGCATAAGAGCATATAATGACAATTAACATACAATGTCCATCTTCAAGGAGCTCACCTACGTGTGTTAAATACTGTAACAAAATGTTGAAAGAAGAAACATCAACCTGAGATATACAGAAGAGCTTTGAGCTAATAGCTTGAGTCCTGAATGCTGAGGGATAATGGTCAACAAAAGCTCTCAAAGTCCATGAACTCCTGTGGCCTCTAAGTATAATACTAAAATACTGTTTGCTTTTTTCATTGACAGTGCAATAGCAATGGTTGGTAGCAGTTCTAGTGCCTTAGCATGAATCAAGGCCATGACCCCTAAATTGTACTAGTCACTGTATTCATCACTATTTTTTAAACGTCATTAATGAAGTAAAAATTATTTTTATTAACCTCTACCCTTAAACATGTATTTTTTAAAAATTCTACGTGAGAAAATAGAAAGTGTTCATAAAGAACTTATGCTGCACACCAAAATATGATGGCTATCTCAAGAAAAAGCATTTGGGCAACTGAGTCATGAGCTCACATAGTCACTTTTTTCATGGAACGCCATTTTTACTTGAAAGAAGAGAAGGCATACAAACTATTTATTCAGCCCAATGCAATGGGACACACCTATAGTCCCAGCTACTCCAGAGGGCAAGAGGGAAAGATCACTGGACCCCAGGAGTTCAAATCCAGCCTAGGCAACAGAATACCAACCTGTCTCTTTAAAAAAAACAAACAAACAAAAAACTATGGTTACTCAAATTTGAGTATAAGGAAGACATTTTCTAAAAAAATGAATGAAGCAAGCCTGTCAAATGAAGGAAAACAGATGACAGTATTTGTTGCCAATGATAACATTCAAGCTTTCAAGAGAACATTAGGATTTCATAAAGCTTTTATCTGCCAGCAGAAGCAGGACAGGTCTCTATGACTTTTCTAATTAGATATTAATGATTGTTATTTTTAGATATTATATAATGATGTCTCAACATTTAAAAGATCTGCATACTTCAGTGAGCCAATATTTCCCAAATGATCAATATGTGAGGTTATGAAATCATGTATGGGAGGAGTCATTCAAAGTACATGAAAATTGATAGATTTTAATGCAAGAAGAATATGAAAACTTTGCTGGTATGGTTTCAGATTCCACAATACAACTAACCTTTCTTCTAACACTTGTCAAGTTTTAGCATACTACCAAAGAGTATCCACAATTATATGCAAAGGCTACCTACTCTTCCCTTCTCTGCCTACATTACATACCTGTCCAAAGCCAGATTTTTATCACATACTTCAATCAAAACACTATTAACGGAAGCTTGGCATTTGGTCGGTGTGGACCCACACAGGTTCAACATGAGTATGGAGAAATGTCATTTCTTTTCAGGGCCAATCTACCCTGGCCACAGCATGATGTTCATCCGCAACGATTGCAAGGTGTTAAGATTTTGTAAATTCAAATGTCATAAAAATTTTACATAAAGAAGTGCAATCTTCACGAGGTCGAGTGAACTAAAGCATTCTGAGAAAGCAGCTGGTAAAGAGCTTACAGGGGATAATTCATTTGAATTTGAAAAACGTAGAAATGAACCTGTCAAATACCAGAGAGAGCTATGGAAGAAAATCACTGATGCAATGAAGAGAGTTGAAGAGATCAAACAGAAATGCCAAGCCAAACTTATAATGAACAGATTGAAGAAAAATAGCTACAGAAAGTTCAGGACATCAAAGAAGTCAAACAAAACATCCATCTTATCCGAGCCCCTCTTGTAGGTAAAGGAAAGCACTTGGAAGAGAAAATGGTACAGCAGTGACAACAGGAGTGTGGTAGCTCATGCCTACACGAATTGTGGACATAAAATGGTCATGCCATTTGGATAACGGCACTAGACAGCATTTATGTAGTAACTAAGGACAAAAATTCTGGCTAGTGATATGTAAAATAAAATTTTATTTTCAGTTAAAAAAAAACACAACAATATAACAGTGGGACACAGTGGCTCACATCTATAATCCCAAAAACTTTGGGAAGCTGAGATGGGAGGATTGCTTGAGGCCAGGAGTTTGCCCACCTGGGCAATAGCAAGATCCTGTCTCTACAAAAAATAAAAAAATTAAAATAAAACAATATAACATAATAGATTGAATAAAAATGCAAATAAAAGAATCCAACTTTTCTATTAAGTCAGACATTAAAGATATTTGCTAAAATGCAAAACACTTTTCTCAGTAAATATTTTTATTTTTAAAAAGAGATGAACAGGCTGGGCGTGGTGGCTCACGTCTGTAATCCTAGCACTCTGGGAGGCCAAGGCAGGCGGATAGCTCAAGGTCAGGAGTTCGAAACCAGCCTGAGCAAGACCTCATCTCTACCAAAAATAGAAAGAAATTAATTGACCAACTAAAAATATGTATACCGGCCGGGCACGGTGGCTCACGCCTGTAATCCTAGCACTCCGGGAGGCCGAGGCGGGCGGACAGCTCAAGCTCAGGAGTTCGAAACCAGCCTGAGCAAGAGCGAGACCCTGTCAATCAATCAATCAATCAATCAATAAATGTATACCAAAAACAATTAGCCGGACATGGTGGCTCATGCTGGTAGTCCCAGCTACTCGGGAGGCTGAGGCAGAAGGATCACTTGAGCCCAGGAGATTGAGGTTGCTGTGAAGTAGGCTGACGCCATGGCACTCACTCTAGCCTGGGCAACAAAGCGTGACTCTGTCTCAAAAAAATTAAATTAAATTAAAAAACTAAACATACTCTTACCATGTGATCCAGCAATTGCTCTCCTTTGTATTTACCCAAAAAAATTGAAAACTCAGGTCTAGGCTGGGCGCGGTGGCTCACGCCTGTAATCCTAGCACTCTGGGAGGCTGAGGCGGGCGGATTGCTCGAGGTTGGGAGTTCGAAACCATCCTGAGCGAGACCCCGTCTCTACTAAAAATAGAAAGAAATTAATTGACCAACTAAAAATATATATAGAAAAAATTAGCCGGGCATGGTGGCACATGCCTGTAGTCCCAGCTACTCGGGAGGCTGAGGCAGAAGGATCACTTGAGCCCAGGAGTTTGAGGTTGCTGTGAGCGAGGCTGACGCCACGGCACTCACTCTACCCTGGGCAACAAAGCGAGACTCTGTCTCAAAAAAAAAAAAAAAAAATTAAGTTAAAACTGCACTATGGGCCAGGCAGGGTGGCTCACGCCTATAATCCTAGCTCTCTGGGAAGCCGAGGCAGGCGGAATGCTCCAGGTCAGGAGTTCCAAACCAGCCTGAGCAAGAGCGAGACCCCATCTCTACTATAAATAGAAAGAAATTAATTGGCCAACTAATATATATAGAAAAAATTAGCCGGGCATGGTGGCGCATGCCTGTAGTCCCAGCTACTCGGGAGGCTGAGGCAGTAGGATCGCTTGAGCCCAGGAGTTTGAGGTTGCTGTGAGCTAGGCTGACGCCACAGCACTCACTCTAGCCTGGACAACAAAGCGAGACTCTGTCTCAAAAACAAAAAAAAACTGTACTATGCAATCTTAATAGACGAAATAATACCACTTTAAATACCAGTTTCCTAACAATGATGGAACGCCTTCCTAAAAAGGAATCTTTCAGTATATCTTTTTCAACAAGAACTTTGAAGTATAGTAATTAACTTCTAATTTAAATAAAGAAAAGTAGTGAATGAAGCCTGATAGATGACTTCTGATTTAAGTTCCTAGGAAATGTTGAAGTGCTACGGAAAGGGATGCCCTTAAAGCTGGTGCAGGCCATCTTCCCATTTTAATTTAACAGGTGGCATCTCAGATTGGATTGACCAGCTCCCATCTAACCTCATCTGATTTCCAAGATTACAAATCCTCCACTATCTCCTGACCTAAAACTCATCAGGTAGTTAGAAGAATACTAGCCAGGTTCTAATGTCCTTCCACATATATAGTAAAGCTACATGTAGCCAAAACGAGAGAAAGAAAAATGATCCAGTCACCTTCACAACAAATGTAAGTCTTCATCATGACCTCTACACAATTAGTCACTGACTTCTACGACAGCTGCAGATCATTCAGGCCAAAGACAGAAATGTCCATCCCTAGAACTAACCGTACCATTACTCGCACCTAAGAGAGGATAGCCTTTTGAAACTGGGAAATGTGATGTATTGCAGATTTTAAAACACTTCCTACTCTCTGGCTTATTAGCATTATTAAATAAAATTAGTTCACTGTGTCAGAGTAGCCTATAGCACCAAATATAGCCACATAAAAATTTCCTCAAGAATGATTGCTATGCTCAAAGGAGACATTTTGTTGATCAGATATATACTCACAAAACAGCCCTCCACTGAAAAAAAAAAAATCAAAGAAATAATCAGAAAAAAGTAATGTTGGCCAGGTGTGGTGGCTAACACCTGTAATCCTAGCACTGGGGGAGGCCAAGGTGGGAGGACTGCTTGAGGTTGGGAGTTGGAGACCAGCCTGAGCAAAAGAGTGACCCTGTCTCTACCAAAATTAGAAAAATTAGCCAGGCATGGTGGCACGAACCTGTAGTCCCAGCTACTCGGGAGGCTGAGGCAGGAGAATTGCTTGAGCCCAGGAATTGGATGCCACTGCACTCTACCTGGGGCAACAGAGCAAGACTGTCTCAAAAACAAACAAACAAACAAAAAAAAAAAAAACAGGCTGGGCGTGGTAATCCTCACGCCTGTAATCCTAGCATTCTAGGAGGCTGAGCAAGCTGACGTCATGGCACTCTAGCCCGGGCAAGAGAGTGAGACTCTGTCTCAAACAAAAAAACAAGAACAGTAATGTCAAAACCAGCCAAAATAATATGTATGAAAAGTATATACTTATTAATATATCCTATTAGTTTTCAAAACATGACAATTCTGGGTCCTTAGCAGATTTTATCTAAGGTATTTGGGAGAAATGTTAAACATCAATTTTTTATAGCCAATTCCATTAGGAAAGAAGGAGGGGTGTTGGAAAATTACAGAAGAGTTCTCTCAGAGTCAAAGGAAAGGTTACAGATTCAGGTGCAACATGATTGGGACACTGTAGCCTCAGCCAGCCTCGACCATCTCATTTATTCCCTGTTCCTGGACAGCAGGGTCTCCAGTCACTCCACTCAGGATTCAAACTCCATGCTGCAGAACATTCTATAATGCACAGGACAGCCCTCCACCACCAAAACAAATTAGCTAGTCCAAATGCCAGTAGTGTTGAGGATGAGAAATCCTGTCTATAATCATTCTCCATTTTACTGATTACAAAAACAGGTTCAGAAAGATTAAGTGATTTCTGCCTCATCCACGTAACACAAGTGGCAAAGTTAGAATTCAAACCCAGTCTAAATCTGGAATCCACAATCATAACCATGATTAATGTTATTAATTATAATAAAGTAAAAAACTGAAACTAAAAATATATGCCACTAATAATAGCAACAAAAACTATTAAATACTAGTGATAAACCAAATAAAGAGCCATACATTGAAATTTATACAATGTTGCTCAAAGAAATTAAAGGCCTAAATAGACGTATTTTAACTTTTTTCTTTTTTTTTTTTTTTTTTTTTTTTTACTTTTGAAATAGAGATGGGGTCTCACTCTTGCTCAGGCTGGTCTCGAACTCCTGAGCTCAAGCAATCCTTCCACCTTGGCTCCCAGAATGCTAGGCATGAGCAACTGCACTCAGCCATAAATGTAGAGCTATTCTGTGCTCATAGAGCAAAAACTCAATACTGTTAAGATGGCAATTCTCCCCAGATTGGTCTATAGATTCAACGCAATCCCAATTAAAATCCAAGCACTTTTTTCTTTGTAGAAATTAACAACTTCAAAAAAGAACAAATTGGGAGAACATATGCCATCTGACTTCAAGAATTATTAAAACTACAGTAATCAAGACAGTGTGGTATTGGCATCAAATAAATGTATCAATGGAACAGAGTCCAGAAATAGAATACACATACATGGTCAATTAATTTTTGACAAAGGTACAAAGGCAATTCAGTGGAGAAAGAACAGTCTTTTCTAAAAACAGTGATGAGGCCCGGCACAGTGACTTAGGCCTGTAATCTAACAATTCTGAGAGGCTGAGACAGGAGGATGGCTTGAGCCCAGGAGTATGTGGATGCAGTGAGCTTTAATGGCACCACTATGCTTCTAACCTGGACAGCAGAATGAGACCCTGTCTCTAATCAATCCATCAATGAGAAACAAACAAAAACAGTGATGGAAAAATTGGATATTCATTTATTAAAAAATGAAATTTGACCCACATTTCATACCATGCACAAAAATTAGCACAAAATGGATTAAAGACCTAAAAGTGAAACCTAAAACTATAAAACATCTAAAGAAAACATAGAAGACAAACTTTGTGAACTCGGTTGGGCAAAGACTGCTTACCATCAATACTAAAACTCATACATTAACAAAAAAAAACAATGGGAAAGATACTCACATGGAGGTGGGGGACAAAAGAAAAAAGAAAAAAACAGAAAACTAGATTTCATTAAAATTAATGCTCTTCAAAATAAAATTGATGTTCTTCAAAAAACTGTCAGGAGAATGGAAAGACAAGCCACAGAATGGAAGAAAGTATTTATAAATCACATATTTGATAAAGGACTTGTATCCAGCAAATATGCCAAAATACTAACAAAGACTGACTACATCAAGTGCTGGAGAAGATGCAGAGGAACCAGCATTCTCATATATATAGCTGCTGAGAAGAAAAAATGGTAGAGCCACTTTGGAAAACACTTGGCACTCTCTTAAAGATATACCTACTACTATATGATCCAGCCATTCCACTCCTATCTCCCCAAGAGAAATTAAAGCTTATGTCCATATATAGACCTATACACAAATGTTTACTGCAGCTATTTGTAAAAGCTGCAAACTATAAACAACTCAAATGTCCATCAACAAATAACAAATATAAAGAACTTGTGGGCTAGGCGCAGTGGCTCTAATCCTAGCACTCTGAGAGGCTGAGGCAAGACCACTTGAGGTCAGGAGTTCAAGACCAACCTGAGCAAGAGCAAGACCCTGTCTCCACTAAAAATAGAAAAAAATTAGCCAGGTGTGGTGGCACGAGCCTGTAGTCCCTGCTACTTGGGAGGCCGAGGCAGGAGGATCATGATCCTCCTAAGAAGTTGGAGGCTGCAGTAAGCTATAATGACGCCACTTCACTCTAGCTCAGCAACAGAGTGAGACCCTGTCTCAAAAAATAAAAATAGGCCAGGTGCGGTGGCTCACGCCTGTAATCCTAGCACTCTGGGAGGCTGAGGCGGGCGGATTGCTCAAGGTCAGGAGTTCAAAACCAGCCTGAGCAAGAGCGAGACCCCATCTCTACTATAAATAGAAAGAAATTAACTGGCCAACTAACATATATATAGAAAAAATTAGCTGGGCATGGTGGCACATGCCTGTAGTCCCAGCCACTCAGGAGGCTAAGACAATAGAATCGCTTGAGCCCAGAAATTTGAGGTTGCTGTCAGCTAGGCTGATGCCACGGCACTCTAGCCTGAGCAACAAAGCAAGACTCTGTCTGAAAATAAATAAAAATTAAAAAGAAAAAAAAAGAAAACTTGTGACATCCATACAGTGGGATCCTACTTACAAATGAAAATGAAAATACTGAGATGCTGAACAAAATAGATAATCTCAAATAATTATGCTGAGTAAAAGCCAGAAACAAGAGGATACATGCAGTATGGCTCCATTTATATAAATTTTAGAAAATACAAAGTAATATAAAGAGACATAAGATCAGTGGCTGTCTAAAACTGTTTAGGGAGTGGGGAGAGAGAGGACAGGAGAAAAGGATTACAAAGTGACAGAAGAAACTTTTGAGGACCATGGATATGTTCATTATCAGGACTGTAGTGATGGTTTCACAGGTGTCAAATGTGTGCAGCTAACTGCGTGTCAATTATACCTCAATAAAGCTAGTCAATCCAAAATGAAAAAAAGCATATGCAGATGGTACAGAAATTATATCCACAAAATGAAAATAACAGGAATGCTGGTTCCTTTTCAACATCTTCATTTTTTAAATATGCCAACCAAAATTTCAACTAAAGAGAACATGAATCATTTATTTTTATATCTCATCTAATTCCATAAGGGTCTGCAATAGTATATAATAAAAGTAGAACAATAAGACCATTAAACAAGACAATAAAACTGTAGCCAATTAGAATCTGAGAACAATAATTTTCAAGAGACACTTGCAAAAAAAGAAAAGAAAGTTATCTGTAAATTTACCCTTTTCCTAAAGGTAAAACTAATTTTAATAATGTTTATCAAAATAACAGCTAATATCACTTCCATCTTCTACGATTTAACACAACTTACTTTATGTTCCCTCACTTTTCATATTCTTTATCCCATGTGTCAGGAGTTTGTTTCCATTTTCAGATTCCCATTCAGATTCTTTCTTTTCCTATTACTCCTGCCCTACGTCTGAAATCTCACCAACTCAAATCATTTCTGGAATAAGGCTGAATGCAAATTAACTGCTCCTAGCTCACCTCGCATCCTCCAATCTTTCATTCTAATGCATTCTGAACAATTCTTTTTGAAGTAGCTTTCCCAGTGTCACTCTCCTGATGAAGAATCTTAGAACAGCTATATATTACTGACAAAAGTTGAAGCTCTAACAAGACATCAAGACCTTCCATAGCCTGCTCTTGCCCAGCCCTTCTTGTATCCCCACTTCCTGCATCACACACCCTGGATTCCTTGCAATTTGGGCTCAGAATCCCTGGGGTTGGGGACAAAGAATTTGTAGCCCAGATGAATATTACACACACTAAGATTGAAAACCTACTGGTACAATAAAGGCCCTTTCATAACATTTCCTTTGTGTGGCTCCCTGGTCTCATCTCCGGACATTCCCTCCACAAGGTCACTAAATTCAAGACATAACCAAACGGCTTTGGAATCCACTCTGTTCTCACTCAACTCCATGCCTCCTTACGCACACTGCTCTTTTTTCACTGTACACTCTCCCTAATTTTGTCATTCTCCTCCCATGTAGCCCCACATACCCAACTATGGATTTGACCTGGGTGTGGAAAAGCAGATAAGCTTCAGATAAACAAGGAAGGATAATAAAATGGGATACATAAAAGTGTAGAATGGGAAAAGGGTGAACAGAGCCAAAAAAGAGGCAAGGGAATAAACTGCTGGGCTGGGGTCCAGATACCAATGTGCTACGGGCCTGAAAAATTTTTCTCTTAAGCCGTAATCTGTTCTCAAGGTGCCCTGTGAGTAGGATGTGTTCACAAGTAAATAAATAACAGTCTGTAGGGACGGGTAAGAGAGATGGTTAAGGAAGGTGAGTAGAAGCCTTTGAGGAGGACCTGAACGTCTTGGCTTGAATGGCAAACATGTGTCAATTTTGTCATTATAAAGATGAACACAATATTTTAGCAGTAACAAAGTCTTAAAAATGGGATAGGGGCCGGGCGTGGTGGCTCACGCCTGTAATCCTAGCACTCTGGGAGGCCGAGGTGGGCGGATTGCTCGAGGTTGGGAGTTCGAAACCATCCTGAGCGAGACCCCGTCTCTACTAAAAAAATAGAAAGAAATTAATTGACCAACTAAAAATATATATATACAAAAAATTAGCCGGGCGTGGTGGCGCATGCCTGTAGTCCCAGCTACTCGGGAGGCTGAGGCAGGAGGATCACTTGAGCCCAGGAGTTTGAGGTTGCTGTGAGCTAGGCTGACGCCACGGCACTCACTCTAGCCAGGGCAACAAAAGTGAGACTCTGTCTCAAAAAAAAAAAAAAAAAAAAAAAATGGGATAGGGTGAAGGCCAGAAGGTCTGTAGAAATTTGTGTGTTCAGTTGTTGAATTCTCTAGCAGAACATCGGCTCCTTGAGGAAAGAACCCTTATTCATATACCCTTTAATTTCCTACACACATTTTCTGACTCACTCTGAGTACATTTCCATTTTAGCATTTTGTATTTCAAAACCCTGCTCAATTAAACAGGATTAGCAAATGCTGATTATGAGTCCCCATTTTTCATAAATCTATACCTCTTAGTTTACAATGTCACATCATGCATGGCTGAAGTCCCAGCTATTCAGGAAGCTGAGGCAGGATGATCACCTGAGCCCAGGAGTTCAAGTCCAGCATGGGCAACACAGCAAAGCCCTACCTCAAAAAACAATAATAATAAATAAGAATACAATCAAATGTGTGGAGTAAAAAATAATAATAATAATAATAATAATAATAAATAAGAAAATAAACAAAAAAGAACAATGTCACATCATTCTATTTTTCAAGAGCATTCTCACCAGAAGTTAGCAAATGTTTTCTGCAAAGATCCAGAAAGTAAACACCTTAGGCTTTGCATGCAATATGGTCTCTGTGTCAACTACTCAATTCTGCCACTGGAATAAAGAAGCATATAGACCATATGTAAACAAAATGAATGTGACTGTGTCAAAAAAACTTTATAGATATGGAAATTGGAATTTCCTGTAGTTTTCATGTCACAAAATAGTCTTCTTTTGAATTGTTCCAATCATTTAAAAATGTAAAAACTATCTTACCTCGCAGGCTATACACACAGGTGGCAAGTTATATCTGGCCAGCAAGCCACAGTTTGCAGACCCTTGCTCTACACTCTAAAGTTCGACTATACAACCCTTCCATATAACCCTTCCATTATTCCATATTTCCAAAGCACCAAAATTAACTTTATTTGCAAGTTTTTCTGCTAAGCAGCAACTGTGTGATGGCCTTTGGGAAATAAACAATTAAGCATTTTTTTTAATTTAAATTCATCATTTCACCTACATTCAGACTTAAAAAGAAAATTTGATTATCTAGTTTCTGATTTAAAACACTGAAGGAAGGAGAGGAGGATTTTAAGTAGTTGTGTAAATGGCACAAAGAACAATGAGCACTGTTATACTGATGTCAAATGTAAAAAGCGTCCATCATGAGGAATCTCAATTCTCAGTCCCAAAGTTCTCTCCCACAGATTCAGAAACTAAGTGAAAACTAAACTGTAGCTTTCAAGTTTGATAATCAGATATCCTAAACTCATTCTCACATTTTAAAGAAATGCACAAGACAAGATAAGCACTGCCTGGTTATTCCAATTATACAAAGTATCTAAAGTAGTCAAACTCAGAAACAGAAAACAGAATGACAATTACCAGGGGCTGGGGGAGGGGGAAAGGAGAGCAGCTGATATAATGAGTACAGAGTTTCAGTTTTACAAGCTGAAAAAGTTTTACAGATGCTGCATGATGAAAATGCATACAGTTAACATTACTTGTACTATATACTTAGAAACTGTTAAGATGGTATACATTGTTATGTTTTTATTATGATAAAAACATAAGATTATTTCTTATAGATGACAGAAAACTGTCTCTGAAACCAATATAGTACCTGGTGAAAAATGTTTAATAAGGGTGTGGTTCCTAAAGGTACAATTTGGGATGATGAAAAAGTTCTGGAGATGGATAGCAGTAATGAGTTGCAACATACGAATGAACTTAATGCCACTCAACTATATGGTTAAAATTGTAAATTTTATGTTATGTATACTTTACCATAATTTTCAGAAGGTTTACAAAACACTATTATGGCTTCAGGCCAGGCGTGGTGGCTCATGCCTTGTAATCCCAGCACTCTGGGAGGCTGAGGAGGGCGGACTGCTCAAGGTCAGGTGTTCGAAACCAGCCTGAGCAAGAGTGAGACCCCGTCTCTACTATAAATAGAAAGAAATTAATTGACCAACTAAAAATATATATACAAAAAATTAGCCGGGCATGGTGGCGCATGCCTGTAGTCCCAGCTACTCGGGAGGCTGAGGCAGTAGATCGCTTGAGCCCAGGAGTTTGAGGTTGCTGTGAGCTAGGCTGATCCCACGGCACTCACTCTAGCCTGGGCAACAAAGTGAGACTCTGTCTCATAGATAGACAGACAGACAGACAGACAGACAGACAGATAGACAGACAGACAGACAGACAGACCACTGCTATGGTTTCAAATAGCTTTATAAAAGGAGGTTTCATGTAGGTCATTTGCAAGAGTTTTAAACTACTAATATTAAGAAAGACCAGGTGTGACACCTCGCACAACTAATTCTACGCTAAGACATCTCAAAGGTCTCAACTACTCATGAAAGATACAGTTATAGCAAAATTAGAAATTTTCCCTGAAAACAGAAACCAAAACATTTTTAAATCAGTACATACAGATAACATATAACATTAATACTGATATTAATATAACTGCTTAGCAAACTTAATAAGCCACTATTTGGTAAACAATGTCTTTGAAATATTTTCTAACTAGTCTAGTTCTGTACAATCAGGTGGTATGCTTTAAAAAAGAAAAAGTTTTAGGCCAGGCGCGGTGGCTCACACCTGTAATCCTAGCACTCTGGGAGGCCGAGGCGGGAGGATTGCTCGAGGTCAGGAGTTTGAAACCAGCCTGAGCAAGAGCGAGACCCCGTCTCTACTATAAATAGAAAGAAATTAATTGGCCAACTAATAGACATAGAAAAAAAAAAAATCAGCCAGGCATGGTGGCGCATGCCTGTAGTCTCAGCTACTTGGGAGGCTGAGGCAGGAGGATCGCTTGAGCCCAGGAGTTTGAGGTTGCTGTGAGCTAGGCTGATGCCACGGCACTCACTCTAGCCGAGGCAACAAAGTGAGACTCTGTCTCAAAAATAAATAAATAAATAAAAATAAAAAGTTTCATTTACAGAAATATATCAGAGCCTGACAAGAATCAGAGGGAGAGAGTAATAAGAGTAGCATTAAACTACTACCATACCTTAATACTCTACAGGTATTCATATCAGGGATCCTTCATAAACATCCATGTGAAATTCCTAGGGTCAAGTACTGGCTAAAACCCAGAAAACAGAGACAGGATAGACACTATTAACATGAAGAAAAGAGTCTTAAAATTACTATTTAGTAAGTAGTGCCTGTCCTAATAATGTGCAGGTGTTACACTAAATATATCACATGGATTCTTACTTAATCCTCACAATAACCCCATGGGTAGCTACTATAATTAATCTCATTTAATAAATGAGGAAACTGAGGCACAGATGGTATCAACAACATGTTCAAGTTACACAGTTATTATACAGCAGGATTGGGGTAAGAAGCCACATCTATCAGCAAAGCCTATACCACTGAAGTTTACAGAGCCCATTTTATAATATGTGCTTTATCTATTTGCTATCACCTTTTGCTACGGTTTGAATGCTTGTCCCTCTGAAACTCATGCTGAAACTTAATCCCCAATGTGGCAGTATGGAGAGGTGAGGAATTTAAGAGGTAACTGGGTCAGAAGGGCACTGTCCTCATGATTAGATTAATCCACTAATGGATTAATGGGTTATTGTGGGAGTGGGGCTGGTAGCTTTATACGAAGAGAGACCTGAGTGAGCACACTCAGCCACCTCGCCATGTGATGCCCTGTGCCACCTCTGGACTCTGCAGTCACATTACCAGACGAGGCCCTACCCCCACCTGGGACTTCCCAGACTCTAGAACTATAAGATATAAATTCCTTTCCTTTATAAATTAACCAGTCTCAGGTATTGTTATAGCAACAGAAAACAGACAAAGACACCCTTGATAATCTACTGTGAAGTAGACTGGGCAGTTATGATCCTATTTTCCTAGAGAAAACAGGTTCAGGGAGGACAGAGCACACCCTCCCTAGGGAGCAAGCACAGAGCTGGGTTTGGAACCCACTGTTTTTCCTCCTCAATAGACTTGATCAGTGTGGTGGTTTCAAGAATATGTAAACAAATTACTTAATTTGCTTCTCTTCAAAGGGCAGAACCTAAACTCTCCCTAAGTGTGGGTTGTGCTCAGTTAACTCCCTTCTAACAAATCACTGTGGCCAAGTGAGACCTCTGAGGGTGGGCCACAGAAAGCGAGTGCTTCCTCCCTGCTCCCTCTGGACACGGCAGGACATGCTGTGACGGCAATCCAGGAGAGGGCCACATGGTGCCAACCAAGGCCTCCTGCCAAAGCTGGGAAAGGGGTCTTCCAGGCCGGCCAGCCTTCAAAATGACTGCAACCCTGAGCAGAAGAACCACCCTGCTAAGCTGCTTCCAAATTCCTAACCCACAGAAACTATGAGATGGTAAACGTTTATTGCATTAAAACACTGCATTTCACAGTAATTCATTACACAGTAATAAACAGCTAACCCAACTAGGAAAGAAAATACACACACACATTCCCCTGCATGTGACCAACACCTTGCCATGTAAATTACCAGTGGAGCAGAATGAAGGCTCTGCAGGTCATCTCTTAACAGAAACTGTGTGACCTGGAACAAGGGGCAATCTCTCAGACTCAGTTTTGTCATCTCTAATATGACAAACAATAGCTTCTTCATTTTAAATACTCTCCCCATTTGACTATAATCTCTCCATTAACCTTACCTTAGTGTCACCATGAGGAGTAAATGGAATAGTATGTCTAGCACCTGGCATGGTGCCCAACATAAAGGTTCAGTAAATGTTCGCTATTACTAATCTCATTTCTTTAATCTGCCCTCCACTAGCAGCCTCCCCAGATTTATAACCATGCTTTAAAATTCCCAGCAGGGAGCACCCCCATCATTCCCCTAAGTTTCCCAACAGCCTTTTCTTACTGGCCTTCATTTACTCTGCTGCTGAATCCGACACTGATCTAAAACACAGTCCCTCCTTTGGCTCCCAGAGAATGAACTAACACGGTTCCCTCCTGATCTCTGCTGCAGCTGCTCCTTCTCCCCAACCCCTTCAAACTGGAGTTAGCCTCAAAGTTACCTCCTTGGTCCTCTTCTCTTTTCAATTGGCACAGCCTCAATGGCAGCCTATTTGTGGATGACTCCCTGGCTCCCACATGTATCTCACAGCTGCTACCTCTCATCTGAGTCACAGATCCCAGTCTCTCCAGCTCAGTATCTCCATATGAATGTCCCATGAGTACCTCCAATTCAGCAAACCTGGATTCTCTGCCTCTCCCTTACCCTTTCCCAGTTCTTCCCCATGCTCCTTGTGTCTATTAACAGACCACAATCTCCAAAGTCATTGAGGATAAGAGTCCAAAGTTATATTAAAACCCTCCTCCTTCTGCTGTCAACAAATCTATTAGGCGCTGTGTGGGGTGCCAGGGATACATGGCAAGCGGGACATGACTGTCCCCCAAAACCCCCCCGTCCTGCATGCTCCTAATCAACCACCAAGTCCTGATGATTCTAGCTGTGAGCATGCATGCGTGCACGCACACACGTCCAACCCCACCATTCCATCCTACCACAACCACCCATCCTCTCACTTAAGAAAGTTTCTCTCCAGATCTTCAATCTCTGCCCCCACCTCAATCCATCCTCCACACAGTTACCAGTTATCCTTCCCAAGCAGGTGATCATGCTCCTCAAAATTCAGCAATGGTTCCCGCAGGTTGAAGAGAAAGTCAGAATTCCCTAACACGACCTTGATGGTGCTTCCTGATTTTTCTACTGGAGTCTCCTTCTGTAACCTGCTGTACATACTCCATGTGTACACTGAGACATTCAGGACACCTCCCTCTTTTCCTAACACTCATGCCTCTGTTTACCTGCTATTGCCTCAGAACATCATGTCATCTACACAAAGTCCCTAGGTTATCAGAATTAACTGGTCCTTCCCCTAATTTCACACAGCAAAATGTGTGCACCTCTATTTGTTAACATTCCACTTTATATCACTGTTAGTTGTTTACCTACCTACATTTGAGAGTAGGTCATAAATCCCTCACTGCCACTAATTAGCTGGGCAATCCTAAATCAGTGCGTTATTAAAGGTTTGGTTTTCCCATCAGTAAAATGAAAAGATTAGATTAAGTAATTGCTAAGGAGCTCCCAACCCCCAAGTTTCATAAGGATGACTCATTTACCTTTGAAAAAGGCAGGACAGCACAGTTGTAAGCTTAGACCTGGTATTTTGAATCTCAGCTCTACAACCTATCAGCTCTCGACAATGGGTCTGCTATTTATCATTTCTGTGCCTCAGTTCCTCATCTGTAAAATGAGGATAATAACAGTGTTACCTGTTAAAATTCTTTTTCTCTTTTTTTTATGGTTCTCAGATGCCACTTTAATCAAGTTTTGCACTAAACAGTGATGGGGGTGGAAGATGGGGACTGTTTTCAAGCAAATTCAGCAGGCACATGTTCCTCCCTGCTTGAAGATGAACAGAACAGCAAGGGCTTCCAAGAACAGGAAAATACTGTCCTTCTCTGGAGAATCCCACTCCTGAGCGAATAGGACAGGATTTCAGGAATAACGATCACAAGGACAAGACAAACTAGTGAAGGGAGCTGGGTAGATTTTTTAATTCTTCCCAGTGCCAACTAGAACTAGACAGATAGGTATCCCTCCTAAAGGCAACAGCCAAATCCCAGCAACACCCACTTGAGGCCACAATGCCTGCCCACGAAGACCAGCAGCCAACGTTCATTTCATAGCACTCCTCCCTCCAGGCAGTGCGCCCACAGGCTCAGAAGCCTGAGCACTTATGGCCACCTTACAGCAGATGCTGCCTTCAAGGCCAGGACCCTCAAGGGCCTTCCTCTTCACTGCCCCCCACCCCCCAGCCGCTGCTGTGTCTGCCTGGCCATAAAGGACCAGCTGGCATATGTGTGACTGTGAGGTGTGGGACGGGTCAGAATAAGCAACAAAGCAAAGTAGATATGGGTGTGGGGCTGAGTCAACATGGTGGGAAGACTAGTCATGGCCCACAGCAGAACCACAGGGCTCCGAGTCCTCCATTAATCTTATCAGGACGGTTTCTGTCCAGGACAGCTTTAGGGGAAAATTCCAGCTTGTCCTAAAGGCTCACCCCTGGGTGTGTTCTCTGCCTCACAGTTCATCCAGTTTGTGATCCTCTGGGGCACTCTGACATGCTCTTTCCCTACTCCACAGGCTGATGAGCCTTTCCTCCCATGAAGCACTCCAGGTTGTGAACCTTAAGCCCTGACCACAAAGGCCACAGGGACTGTCACTTAGGGATCGGAGGTATATGGCACAAAGTCCAAAGCACAGGCCACAGGACATCAGGCAGCCTGGCAAGATGTACTGAGCATCCACCCCATGCAGAGCAATGCAAGAGGTGGTACCTTACTTGACCCAACAGCTGGGTCCCTGAAACAATCCACGGTCCAGTCCACACACTTGGCCTGCTCTCTGGGAGCATGGACTTCACAGCTACCAGAGGCCTGCTCCTGTTATTTTTTTTAAGACAGCTTTAGTCATTTATAATTCACATTATCAGACAATCCACCCAATTAAAGTATACAACTTAATGACTTACTATAATATATTCACAGAGTTGTATAATCACTACCACAAACAACTGCAGCATATTTTCATCACCCCAAAAAGAAATACATACTCATCAACAGGCACTCCCCATTTACCTCACGCTACCAGCCCTACGCAACCATGAGTCTACTGTTTCTATGGATCTGTCTATTCCAGACATTCCACCTAAGTGGAATGATATAATACATGGTCTCTTATGACTGACTTCTTTCACTTAGCATAATGTTTTCAAGGTACAACCATGTCGTAGCATGCAACAGTACTTCATTCTTTTAACTATCAAATAATATTCCATTGTAAGGACATACTGCATTTTGTTTATGTATTCATCAACTGATAGACATTTGGACTGTTTCCACCTGGCAATTATGAACAATACTGCTCTTTCAGTTTTAAGTAATAGAAACTCCAACTCAACCTGGCTTAAGCAAATAACTGAAAGTTCAGCAAGTAACCCCTTGCTTCAGACACAGCAGAGTCAGGGTTTAAACATCATGAGGACTGAGTTTCTCTCTACCTCTTGGCAAGGCTCCACTGTCCATTTTCAGGAAGTGCTTGGTGACAAAATGGTTCAGTAACTCCATTTCACATCCTCTCCATTCAAGCCTACATGAAAAAGCAAAAGTCTCTTCCAGCCGGACGCGGTGGCGCGCGCCTGTAGTCCCAGCTACTCGGGAGGCTGAGACGGGAGGATCGCTTGAGCCCAGGAGTTCTGGGCTGTAGTGCGCTATGCCGATCGGGTGTCCGCACTAAGTTCGGCATCAATATGGTGACCTCCCGGGAGCGGGGGACCACCAGGTTGCCTAAGGAGGGGTGAACCGGCCCAGGTCGGAAACGGAGCAGGTCAAAAAAAACTCCCGTGCTGATCAGTAGTGGGATCGCGCCTGTGAATAGCCACTGCACTCCAGCCTGGGCAACATAGCGAGACCCCGTCTCTAAAAAAAAAAAAAAAAAAGTCTCTTCCAGATCTCACAAAAAAGCCTTGGGATTAGCTCTGGGTGGGCTCTCTGACTAGCCAGCAAGTGGAAAGCACTAACTAAAATAGGTCATGTTCCATCCCAGAGTGCAGGGAAACTAGGAAGAAACCCAAACAATGTGAACCAAACATATATGAGAGATAATCCACATATAAAAACTGAGGCCCAGCCGGCCATGGTGGCTCACAGCTATAATCCTAGCACTATGGGAGGTTGAGGCAGGAGGACCACTGGAGCTCAGCACTTCAAGGTTACAGTGAGTTATGATTGTGCCACTGTACTCCAGCTCAGAGAGTGAGACGCTGTCTCTTAAGGGAAAAAAAAAAAGAAAAAACGTTGAAGAGAGTAAAGTTACAAAGCTTAGGATCCTCTAAACTGTGGTCCTCAAACCCCATGCCATGGCCTGGGTCCGGTCTCTAGCCTGTTAGGAACCAGCCCTGCATCACCACCTGAGCTCCGATTCCCATCCCCTAACCCCACCCCCACGGAAAAATCATCCTCCATGAAACTCAGGAACTGGGCCACACAGGAGGTGAGCAGTGAGAAAGCAAAGCTTCATTATCAGTATTTACAGCCGCTCCCCATCACTGGCATCACCGCCTGCCTGCCTCCCACCTCCACCCTGTCCATGGAAAAATTGTCTACCATGAAACTGGTCACTGGTGCCAAAAAGGCTGGGGAGTGCTGCTCTAAGAGGTATACTTATCTGATCACTAAGACACTGGAGATAGTGGGCATCAGTAGAACCAAGAGAAAGACTATTACTGGTCATGCAGGTGCTGATTACCATATAAAGAATATTTAAAGACTTAGCTTTGCAGCTACTAAAAAGTAAAAGAAAAAAATTAAGATTTTAAACCTGAGGTAGAAAACATGGTTATACCTTTTGTTAAAACTGTCTTTCTATATTCTAAGATTTTCTACATTAAGCACCTTCTGTCTTACTCCTATATATGCACATGATAAAACAGTACAGAACAATGTGACAAGTTAAAAAGGGTCTCCATTCAAAGAATGGGAATACATTTCACTTTTTTTTTTTTTTTTTTTTTTGAGACAGAGTCTCGCTTTGT
The DNA here is from genome assembly GCF_040939455.1 of Microcebus murinus. NCBI lineage: Eukaryota > Metazoa > Chordata > Mammalia > Primates > Cheirogaleidae > Microcebus > Microcebus murinus. Next base: position 61,783,155 of record NC_134112.1, read on the forward strand.
TGTCCAGGCTAGAGTGAGTGCCGTGGCGTCAGCCTAGCTCACAGCAACCTCAAACTCCTGGGCTCGAGCGATCCTTCTGCCTCAGCCTCCCGAGTAGCTGGGACTACAGGCATGCGCCACCATGCCCGGCTAATTTTTTATATATATATATATCAGTTGGCCAATTAATTTCTTTCTATTTATAGTAGAGACGGGGTCTTGCTCTTGCTCAGGCTGGTTTTGAACTCCTGACCTTGAGCAATCCGCCCACCTCGGCCTCCCAAGAGCTAGGATTACAGGCGTGAGCCACCGCGCCCGGCCCCATTTCACTTTTTATTCCTAGCAGTGAAGGGAAGAGTTAAAAATTAAGGTTCTTGTGATGATGTCTCTTCTAGGACTAGAAACTTTATCTTCTGTATCAGTCCCAAACGAGCTTCCAAAGACCACTGAATCAGAATCTAGGACTCTACGCCAGCACTCTAAGCCTCAGGATGACTAAGGCACTAAATAGACAAATGACTTTCATCAAGTAACCATGCTCCTTCAGTGGAAATAAGGAACAGTTCAGGGTAGTGTTTTGGTTTTTTTTTAGACTGTCTCACCCTAGGTAGAGGGCAGTAGCGTCATCATACCTCACTGCAGACTCAAACTCCTGGGCTCAGGTGATCCTCCTGCCTCAGCCTCCTGAATAACTGGGACTACAGGTTTCCAGCCAGCTAATTTTTCTATTTTTAGTAGAGACCAGATCTCACTCTTGCTCAGGCTGGTTTCCAACTCCTGACCTCAAGCAATCCTTCCACCTTGACTCCCAAGAGTGCTAGGATTACAGGCCTGAGCCAATGTGCCCAGCCTCGGGCAGTAGATTTTAAACTGTGTCGCAAGAAGCTGCCTTGAGAGCCCTTCAGTGGACGTGGGAAAGGCCAGGCAGCAAGGACCAACCTCTCACCTGACAAGTCTCCCAGAGTGGAGCCACTTGTTCCACTTTACATATAACAGAGTTCTACATGAGATATTATGTAAAAAGCATTCTGCTGCTACAATGGCTGGAAAACACTGGTCTGGGTGTTCTCTAAAGTCCCCACTCCACAGATCCTCAGATCCACAGCCATATGCAGTATATGTTGTCTGTGAAAGGTAGTCAATTTTACATTAATTCTACAATTAACACTCAGACCACATCAACCGGGATCCCACTCCTCAAAAAAAACTATCAATGGGATAGTCTAGATAGAAATGATCAACAAGGCTGGGTGTGGTGGGATTACATGCCTGTAATCCTAGCACTCTAGGAGGCCTAGGCAGGAGGATCGCTCAAGGTCAGGAGTTCGGAACCAGCCTGAGCAAGAGACCCCATCGCTACTAAAAATAGAAAGAAAGTAATCGGCCAACTAAAATATGTAGAAAAAATAAGCCGGGCATGGTGGCACATGCCTGTAGTCCCAGCCACTTGGGAGGCTGAGGCAGGAGGATCGCTTGAGCCCAGGAGTTTGAGGTTGCTGTGAGCTAGGCTGACACCACGGCAGTGTCAGGGCAACAGAGACTCTGTCTCAAAAAAAAAGAAATGATCAACAAGATAAGATTCCCTATGCAACTGACTGCAAGAACTAGCCCGCAGCACAAACAGTGGTGACAACCTTTGTACCCTAATGCCAGAAGCAATGACCAAATGAAGCCCTCAGGCACAGAAGGAAGGACTGCCAAGAACCAGGAATCTCTTTTAGTGCATTGTCCATCTTATCTCTACTACATCTCAATTAAACTTTTGCTTCCCCACTGTGTGACTCCTAGCTCAAAGTCTTCTTTACCCTTTCTTCCACCCTATCTACTAAACCTGCCCAGCATGCACACTCCACCCAGGACACAGCTACTAAATTTCAGCAGCATACAGTATATCAGCTAAGGTGAATGACAGTCGTGTGTGTTACAACATGCCCAAGTTTAAAGCATCCCACTCTGGGAGGCTGAGGCGGGCAGATTGCTCGAGGTCAGGAGTTCGAAACCAGCCTGAGCAAGAGCAAGATCCCGTCTCTACTATAAATAGAAAGAAATTAATTGGCCAACTAATATATATAGAAAAAAATTAGCCGGGCATGGTGGCATATGCCTGCAGTCCCAGCTACTTGGGAGGCTGAGGCAAAAGGATTGCTTGAACCCAGGAGTTTGAGGTTGCTGTGAGCTAGGCTGACGCCACGGCACTCACTTTAGCCTGGGCAACAAAGCAAGACTCTGTCTCTGCAGAAAAAAAAAAAAAAAAAAAAAAAAAAAAAAAAAAAAAAGACTCTGTCTCTAAATAAATAAATAAAGCATCCAACGGTATCATCCAGATGTCTTCTCTTGTTCCTATCCTCTTAGGCCCACATAAAAGTATTCACATTAATAATCTGTTGAAGAGATATTGGAAACAAATGCACTCTGGAGTTGATAATCCAGTTATTAATCTTAAAGACTTAACTTGCAAAGCTATTTGAGTATATAGATAGATATATATATTTTTTGAGACAGTTTCTCAACTCTGTTGCCTGAGATAGAGTGCCATGGTGTCAGCCTAGCTCACAGCAACCTCAAACTCCTGGGCTCAAGCGATCCTCCTGCCTCAGCCTCCCGAGTAACTGGGACTACAGGCATGCACCACCATGCCCAGCTAATTTTTTCTATATATTTTAAGTTGTGCAGATAATTTCTATTTGTTTTAGTAGAGACAGGGTCTCACTCTTGCTCAGGCTGGTCTCGAACGCCTGAGCTCAAATGATTCGCCACGCCTCTGCCTCCCAGAGTGCAACAGGTGTGACCCACCGCACCCAGCCAACTATAAAGATATTGAACTTAATTCAAATATTGATGGCAAGACATCTACATTACATACACATATTTTTTATAAATTTTTTTTTTTGAGACAGAGTTTCACTCTGTTGGCCAGGCAAGAGTGCCATGGCATCAGCCTACTCACAGCAACCTCAAACTCCTGGGCTCAAGCGATCCTCCTGCCTCAGCCTCCCAAGTAGCTGAGACTATAGGCATACGCCACCACGTCTGGCTAATTTTTTCTATATATTTTTAGTTGTCCAGCTAATTTCTATTCTTTTTTTTTTTTTTTCGGTAGTAGAGATGAGGTCTCGCTCTTGCTCAGGTTGGTCTCAAACTCCTGACCTCAACCTATCCTCCCACCTCCGGCCTCCCAGAGTGCTAGGATTACAGGCATGAGCCACCGCTCCCCACTTACATAAACATCTTATAGGATTTATCTGGTCAGGCTAAGAACTCAGCATAAAGTATTATATATTCCTAAATATAAGTCAAGGTCTTTTCCCAAAACTTATCCTAAAAAATGAGGTCCTTTCCTGATAGTCCAGTCCTTACAAAGACTTTCCTGTGATAAGCCATTCTCTCAATTACCTTATTTTTTAACACAGTAAGACAAAAAAGGGAAGGGGAGAAGGGGAAATGAACCATCAGGATTACAGTAATGCTGGACCTGATGACAGATGTAAGAAACTGTGCCCTGTGTAATGTGAGAGAGAAAGAACACAGCTTAGTGGAGTCCTCACCACCTGACTGAAAACTGTTTGAAAGGTGAAAGAACTAAAAAAGTCTGAAATTGCTTTAATCGATACTACTTTGGAGGTCTTAGAGACATCAACCCAATAAAGTCAATTTAAAAGAAGCAAGTAGTCAGGCACAGTATAATCCCAGCATCTCGGGAGGCTGAGGCAAGAAGACCACTTGAGGTCAGGAGTTCAAGACCAGCCTAGGCAACATAGTGAGACCCCATCTCTACAAAAAACAGAAAAATGAGCCGGGTGTGGTGGCACATGCTTGCAGTCGCAGCTATTTGGGAGACTGAAGCAAGAGAATCACTTGAGTCCAGGAATTTGAGGTTCCAGTGAGCTATTATGCTGCCACTGTGCTGTGGCAGTAACAGAGAGTGTCTATCTCAAAAAAAAAAAAAAAAAAAAACTGTACAGAAGCCTTTTTGTAAACATCACTTTAAAAAAAAAGTCATCATTGGGGCTTCTGGTTGATGAGGTCCCCGCACCTCCTGGGCATGGGTGTCCGGGGGCCGGCAGGTAACTTCCATAGCTTTTCCACTGTGATAAGAGATGGGTCTTGCTTTGTCACCCAGGATAGATGCTGTGGCATGATCATAGCTCACTGTAACCTCAAACTGCTGGGCTCAGGTGATCCTCCTGCCTCAGCCTCTGAAGTAGCAGGAACTACAGGGATTATTGTCATTCATGGATGTATCTGTGGAGTTCACCTCAGATGAATGGCAGCTACTGGATTCTACACAGAAGTACCTATACAGGGACGTGACATCGGAAAACTATAGCAACCTAATATCGGGTATCATGGCACCAAACCCGATTTAATCTTCAAGTTGGAGCAAGGGGAAGAGCCATGGAAAGTAAATGCCAAGATTTCCAGTCAGAGCTGTCCAGAAGGCTGGGAAGAATGGTACCAGAAAACTCAAGATGAGCTTAAAAGCATTGAGAGAAGCTATGCTTGTAATGTGTTTGGAAAACTTCATCTCAGCAAAATCTACATTTCATCAAAAGAAAACTCCATAAGTATAACACACATGAAAAAAGTTTGATACAAAACTCAGGTTCAATCAGAAGCTATCTAAGAAAGAATCCTGATAAGTTCTATGGTTATGAAGAACTATATTTTCTTAAGCATCAAAGAGCTCATAGCATAGAAAAAAACTGTGTATAGTGAATGTGGGAAAGCTTTTAGTTGTAAATCACAGCTCACTGTACATCTTAGAAGTCATACAGGGGAGAAACCTTATGTATGCACTAAATGTGAAAGAGCCTTCAGTGCCAAGTCAAACCTTAATGCTCATCAGAGAGTTCATACAGAAGAAAAACCCTACTCATGTGGTGAATGTGAGAAAATCTTTTCTTTCAGGTCACAGCTCATCGTCCATCAGGAAATTCACACAGGAGGGAAGCCCTATGGTTGCAGTGAATGTGGGAAAGCATACAGTTGGAAATCACAGCTGATTTTACACCAGAGAAGTCATACAGGTGTGAAACTGTATGAATGTAGTGAATGTGGGAAGGCCTTCAGTTTGAAGTCACCATTTGTTGTACACCAGAGAACTCATACAGGGGTGAACCCCCATAAATGCAATCAATGTGGGAAAGCCTTTAGTAGTAAATCCTACCTCCTCGTTCACATCAGAATGACTACAGGAGAGAAACCCTATCAATGCAGTGATTGTGGGAAAGCCTTCAATATGAAGACACAACTCATTGTGCATCAGGGAGTTCACACAGGAAATAATCCATATCAGTGCAGTGAATGTGGGAAAGCCTTTGGTAAGGAAGGAACAACTCATGGCACATCTGAGAGCTCACACAGGAGAGAAACCATACGGAAGCAGTGAGTGTGGGAAGGCTTTTAGCAGCAAGTCATACCTAGGAGAACACACACAGGAGAAAGACCCTATGAATGCAGTTTGTGTGAGAGAGCCTTTTGTGGGAAATCACAGCTAATTATACATCAAAGAACTCACTCAACAGAGAAGCCCTATGAATGCAACGAATGTGAAAAAGCCTATCCTAGGAAGGCATCGCTTCAGATACACCAGAAAATTCATTCTGGAGAGAAACCTTTCAAATGCAGTGAGTGTGGGAAAGCCTTCACTCAGAAGTCATCTCTTGGTGAACATCCAAGAGTTCACACTGGAGAGAAACCATGGAAATGCTCTGAATGTGGAAAATCCTTCTGTTGGAATTCAGGCCTTCGTGTACATCAGAAAACTCACAAATGAGAAATCAAAGTGATGAAGTAAATGTGAGAAGGTTTATCACAGAGGTTGATGATGCTCAGGAGATTTCAGATGATAATACAGACAGGGTTTATAAGCAGGAGGTCCTAAAAATGCATTCATGTCAAAAAAAAGTCATATAGGAGAGAGACCAATCATATTTGGAGTTTGCAAAAGCTTTCCGAAATAAGTCACAAATCTTTGTAGACAAGAGCATAATTGAAGGAATGAGGAGCAGTAAATGTACCAAATGTAGTAGCATCATTATGAACATTCAGAGAATTCATGCTGAGAACACCTTATAAATTTAACAAATCAAGAAAGCATTTCCTGGCCAGGCGCGGTGGCTCACGCCTGTAATCCTAGCACTCTGGGAGGCTGAGGTGGGCGGATTGCTTGAGGTCAGGAGTTTGAAACCAGCCTGAGCAAGAGTGAGACCCTGTCTCTACTAGAAATAGAAAGAAATTAATTGGCCAACTAACATACATAGAAAAAATTAGCCAGGCATGGTGGCGGCATGCCTTGTAGTCCCAGCTACTCAGAAGGCTGAGGCAGTAGGATCGCTTGAGCCCAGGAGTTTGAGGTTGCTGTGAGCTAGGCTAACGCCATGGCACTCACTCTAGCCTGGGCAACAAAGCGAGACTCTGTCTCAAAAAAAAAAAAAAAGAAAAGAAAAGAAAAAAGCATTTCCCCATAGAATTTTCTACATTGAAAGTCACATTCCAGTTTTGAAGCTGAAGTGAAGAAAATCTCAATTATAAATAGTAAGCTTTTTCTTGGTGAAGTATCAAGTTGTTTTTTGTTTTGTTTTAATATGTAAATAAAATGATGGTCAGGAAAAATTCAAGGAACATATTCTGAAAGTTAAGTGATATTTAGTGTGATTTTCTGAGTTAACATTGAAAAGCATTTTTTAAAATTTTGGTATTTTATTTTTTAATGTAACTTGTTCTATATACATATTTGATAGTTTGTAGAATAACATCCTTCATATTTTCCATATTAAATGCTAAATATTAGCATTGCTATATTTTAGCAATATAACTAAAATAATGTGGCTTATAACAAATGAAAAGATGCAGTTCTCACTCCAAGTTTACTTATTGAATAGTCTATGTAAGCAGGTCTGGCAGTTGTTATAGGGCTATTGCTTAAGAGAAGTCATCGTAATGAACATTTATTATATTTTAGCAGTTCAGTGTCTGTTCTCCATTGGTTTATGTGAGCACCCTTGTGTTCTCTGGAGGAATACCTCCCCTCTCTTGGGTGCTTCCTTGTGGCAGTGTCTTTCAGGTACCCCTTCTACTCACCACAGTAAATATTAAACCCACTGTTGAATACTGTAACCTCTTTTTCAGGATTTTGAGTCTGTAATTCACTCACACATAGACCAGAAAGGAATTGTGGGAACCCACTTATTCTTGTCCCAGCATTCTGTTGAGCGCATCAATAATTCCCAGAATAACTTTTGATACTATCCCCTTTTGAACCTGGCTTGCTGGCCTTCTGTGTGCTTCTCCATACCTTCTCAATAAAAATGTTTTTGTTTTTAAAGAATAAATAAATAAAACAAAAATAAATAAAAAATGTCGGCCAGGCGTGGTGGCTCACGCCTGTAATCCTAGCTCTCTGGGAGGCCGAGGCAGGCGGATTGCTCGAGGTCAGGAGTTCAAAACCAGCCTGAGCAAGAGCGAGACCCCGTCTCTACTATAAATAGAAAGAAATTAATTGGCTAACTAATATATATATATAAATTAGCCGGGCATGGTGGCGCATGCCTGTAGTCCCAGCTACTTGGTAGGCTGAGGCAGAAGGATTGCTTGAGCCAGGAGATTGAGGTTGCTGTGAGCTAGGCTGACGCCATGGCACTCACTCTAGCCTAGGCAACAAAAGCGAGACTCTGTCTCAAAAAAAAAAAAAAAAAAAAAAAGTCATCATTAAGTTGTGACAATACTAAATGTAGGCTGCCAGGCGTGGTGGCTCACGCCTGTAATCCTAGCACTCTGGGAGGCCAAGGCGGGCGGATCCTTTGAGCTCAGGAGTTCAAAACTAACCTGAGAAAGAGCTAGACCCCGTCTCTACTATAAATAGAAAGAAATTAATTGGCCAACTAATATAGATAGAAAAAAATTAGCCGTGCATGATGGCACATGCCTGTAGTCCCAGCTACTTGGGAGGCTGAGGCAGGATTGCTTGAGCCCAGGAGTTTGAGGTTGCAATGAGCTAGGCTGATGCCACAGCACTCACTCTAGCCTGGGCAACAAAGTGAGACTCTGTCTCAAAAAACATAAAATTAAATTTAAAAATACCAAATGTAATTCCATAGAATGAATTTAAATAACTGTCCCACTGTTTAGCAAACAGGTAGTTAGCAAAAATATAAAATATATACTACTATATAGTATCAGTATCATATATGGATTCAATAAATGCTATATCTCTAACAGTTTAGACTGTAATAAATATGTTCTCTGTACTATTATCATACTTTTCTGTCAATTTACTGTTCTAAAAAATAAAGTTCTTTTAAAATATGTGCTCTGTAAAACCATTTAACTAATTCAAAAAAAAGTCATTGATGTTACAAATGTGAAATGTCTCAATAAAACTGCTTCATGAAATAAGAATGGGAAAAGTGGTGTTTCTAAATTAATATAAGAATTTGTGGGCCAGGGGCAGTGGCTCACACCTGTAATCCTAGCACTCTGGGAGGCAGAGACGGGAGGATGACTTGAGCTCAGCAGTTTGAGACCAGCCTGAGCAAGAGTGAGACCCTGTCTCAACTAAAAATAGAAAGAAATTAGCTGAACAACTAAAATGTATATAGGCCGGCGCGGTGGCTCACGCCTGTAATCCTAGCACTCTGGGAGGCTGAGGCGGGCAGATTGCTCGAGGTCAAGAGTTCAAAACCAGGCTGAGCAAGAGCCAGACCCCGTCTCTACTATAAATATAAAGAAAATAATAGAAAGAAATTAATTGGCCAACTAATATATATAGAAAAAATTATCCGGCCATGGTAGCGCATGGTGGGCCTATAGTCCCAGCTATCCGGAGGCTGAGGCAGTAGGATCGCTTGAGCCCAGGAGTTTGGGGTTGCTGTGAGCTAGGCTGACACCACGGCACTCACTCTAGCCTGGGCAACAAAGCGAGACTCTGTCTCATAAATAAATAAATAAATGTGTAAGTAAGTAAGTATATAGAAAAAATTAGCCAGGCATGGTGGCGGCATGCCTGTAGTCCCAGCTACTCAGGAGGCTGAGGCAGAAGGATCACTTGAGCCCAGGAGTTTGAGGTTTCTGTGAGCTAGGCTGACATCACAGCACTCTAGCCCAGGCAACAGAGCAAAACTCTTTCTCCCCACAAAAAAAAAAAAAAAAAAAAAGGAATTTGTGAATTTAAATATATTTATAACTAATTTAAAAATTAAATAACACAAACAGACATTTAACTATTTCATCTATACCTATTAAGCTTACACACACAAATTGTCATAAAATTTTAATCTTCTCACTGGGGAATGAGGGGACTTATAATCAGGGCTGCCTTACACTGAGGTATATAAAACATCTTACAGTACAAAATCAATCTGAAATGTTCCCTTGGAGAAATATACAAAAATAAAATACCCTAGCATTCTGGGAAGCCAAGGTGGGCGGATTGTTGGAGCTCAGGAGTTTGAGACCACCCTAAGAACAAGACCCCATCTCTACTAAAAATAGAAAGAAATTAGCTGGACAACTAAAAATACGTAAAAAAAAAAATTAGCCGGGCATAGTGGCGCATGCCTGTAGTGCCAGCTACCTGGAGGCTGAGCAGGAGAATCATTTGAGCCCAGGAGTTTGAGGTTGCAACAAGCTATGATGCAATGTCTCAAAAACAAAACAAAAAAAAACTGGGGAGTCTTATCAGACTTCTAATACAAACAGAGCAAAACAAAAATCTCTCTAATCTTTAGTTTCCAACATAGATATAATAATATTTAATACTATCTGTCTATACCAGATAATGAAACAATGATAGGTACATTCTTTTTTTTTTTTTTTTTTTTTTTTGAGACAAGGTCTCATTCTGCCAACCAGGCTAGAATACAGTGGTGTCATAGCTCGCTGCAACCTCGAACTCCTGAGATCAAGCAATTCTTCCATCTCAGCCTCCCAAGTAGCTGGAACTTACAGGTGTATACCACTACAGCCAGATAAATTTTTTTTTTTTTTTTGAGCCAGAGTCTCGCTTTGTTGCCCAGGCTAGAGTGAGTGCCATGGCGTCAGCCTAGCTCACAGCAACCTCAAACTCCTGGGCTCAAGCAATCCTACTGCCTCAGCCTCCCAAGTAGCTGGGACTACAGGCATGCACCACCATGCCCGGCTAATTTTTTCTATATATATTAGTTGGCCAATTAATTTCTTTCTATTTATAGTTGAGACGGGGTCTCACTCTTGCTCAGGCTGGTTTTGAACTCCTGACCTCAAGCAATCCGCCCACCTGGGTCTCTCAGAGTGCTAAGCGTGAGCCACCACGCCCGGCCAAATTTTTTAATTTTTTTAGAGATGGGGTCTTGCTATGTTGTTCAGACTGGCCTCAAGTGATCCTCCCACCTTGGCCTCCCAAAGTGCTATGATTATAGGTATGAGACACCGTGCCTGGACAGTAAACTAACCAAAATCAAAAAAGAAAAAATACTAATACTAATGAAATCTTAAGGTCATCAATAACAGGAATGAAGAGTAACTGCTAAACAAATATGGAGTTTCCTTCTGGTGAGGTAAAAATGTCATAGAATTATTAATAGATAATGATGGCTATACAAACTTGTGAATAGACTAAAAACCAATGGATTGTATATTTTAAAAGGTAAATTTTATGGCATGTGAATTATGTGTCCATGAAAAGGTCATTAAAAAAATCAACAAATGAAAGAGAACTTCAAAAAATTTTACCCACATATAAACATGCTCCTAAGGCAAAAATCTATCTCAAGCTATGTGATGTAACTAATTCATAAGGTTCATGATTGAATGACACTACATGACTCTCCCCTGCTGCCTTGTTACTTGCAAAGCAGCACAATTAATAATTGGCAAACTAAACTCACTGGAACAATCTAACAAGATTAAAATTTTGACCCAACTAAGTAGAGAAATCTAACCTTATTCCTGACAACTACAAATTCCAGTGTACTAAAAAAGTAGACTCTTAGAACTGGCTCAATTCATAAAAGCTCAGAGAATTGAACTGAACTAAAATTAATAAAGAGCCAGCTTGCATGTACAAGTAGATAATGACAAAAGTAAATCATATTACATCAAGCCAGGCCCACACAATCACATAATTCAAGTTTGTCAGTGATCACATTAATACAGTTTAAAATTAGACCTATTATCACTCCTTTTCCTCCTCTGAAGAATTAATCAAAAAGCAAAAGCACTGGGCACCGTAAGTCCTGAATTCTGGCCCAAACTAAGCTGTATGGACTTATCCTCTGTCACAGCTGTCTGTAAAAAGAGGATACCTCAAGACTGCCAGTGCCCCGCAGTCTCTTCCACTATTCTAGTGCTACTTCTTGCACGACGCGCTACCAAAGGCCAGCTCCCCGTTTCCACTCCTATGGCCCCTCCCCACAATCTATTCTCCACATATCAGCCAGTGCTCTTTCTAAAACAGGATCAGATCCTCCCCCACATAAGCCTCCACTGGCGACAAGGACTTACACACTCAGACTTCTGCCTTCATCCACCTCTCTGTACCACTCTAACCACCCTGACCTTTGGGCTCCTCAAACAGTCCCAGACCATTCCTCCCCAGAGACTCTGCCACAATTCCATCTCCTCCTACTCAGTCTAGCTCCTGCTCAAATGTCACCTCCTCAGAGAGCTGAGTGTGGACTATGGTCCCAGGCTGCCTAGATTCCACTTAGTATCTGGGCATGTTATTCACTCACACTTGGTCTGTTTCTTCAGCAGTAAACAGGATAACAACAGTGTCTGTCTCACAGGGTTGTCCCAAAGTATAAATGAATATAAAGCAATCAGCAGAGTGAATGGCACAGTACTCAAATGTCATCTATCATTATTATTACTTAGATGCTCCATCTTAATTTTCTTGCAATCTTTTAGCACTATCTGAAATTATCTTCTTCATCATCCTCTTTGTGGTTCTCCGAAAACCTCCACAAAATGTAAGCTTCACAAGAAGCTTTGCTTGTCTTATTCAAAGCTCTACCGCTGTCTCCTAAGAAAAGCATGCAAAAACCTGTTGAATACATGAATAAATTACATTAAGAATTTCTTATAAATAATAATGTCTTTTTTTTTTGAGACAGAGTCTCACTTTGTTGCCCAGGCTAGAGTGAATACCATGGTGTCAGCCTAGCTCGCAGCAACCTCAAACTCCTGGGCTAAAGCAATCATCCTGCCTTAGCCTCCCAAGTAGCTGGGACTACAGGCATGAGCCACCATGCCCTGCTAATTTTTTTTTTTTTTTTTTTTTTTGAGACAGAGTCTCGCTTTGTTGCCCAGGCTAGAGTGAGTGCCGTGGCGTCAGCCTAGCTCACAGCAACCTCAAACTCCTGGGCTCGAGTGATCCTCCTGACTCAGCCTCCCGAGTAGCTGGGACTACAGGCATGCGCCACCATGCCCGGCTAATTTTTTATATATATATCAGTTGGCCAATTAATTTCTTTCTATTTATAGTAGAGACGGGGTCTCGCGCTTGCTCAGGCTGGTTTTGAACTCCTGACCTTGAGCAATCTGCCCGCCTCGGCCTCCCAAGAGCTAGGATTACAGGCGTGAGCCACAGCGCCCGGCCTAATTTTTTCTATATATATATTAGTTGGCCAATTAATTTCTTTCTATTTTTAGTAGAGACGGGGTCTCGCTCTTGCTCAGACTGGTTTTGAACTCCTGACCTCGAGCAATCCTCCCACCTCGGCCTCCCAGAGTGCTAGGATGACAGGCATGAGCCACCGGGCCAGGCCAAAAATAATGTCTTGATTCAAAGAATTAAGGGGAAAATAGCACTGCCTCAATCAAACAGGTAACTGGGCTGCTCTTTTCTTATTAATTACCTTGCAGACCACCCTGTTCATTTCCTCACTGGTGGTTGCTGTTTTATCCCTTCAAATCATACCACATATACACAATATACAGTGGAAGAAACTGGCAGATGAATCTGAAAGAGTAAAAGTTGAATATTGTGCTATTCACTAATTCTTTAGAAATATATCACATAAATCCCAACTGCAGTACACCCAAAAAGGCTCTTGGCGATCATGAAAGTCATACCCTGAAATACAAAAATATAAAACACACACTGACTTACTTAAAACTGTTTTTCTGCATGTATTCACATATAATATTCACACGCATATATATTTTGATATATAGGCACACACAGTCATCCCCAAGACTGGGGTCATGCTTTTTCAACTTTTTGTGTTTCTGAGCATACAAGCTATGTAGAAATAAATCAATGCTCTGAATTGAAAGCTGTGATGAAAACCCAGTACTCTCAGAATTATAAACATGACAGTTCTCCTTACTTATGGGCTAACCTTCTATGGTTCACCAAAAGAAATCTCAAATTTAAGGTTCTGACTGACTTAAAAGCTAACATTAATTTTTTTAAAAGCATCTAAAACTACCAAAAATCCATTCCTTTTCAATATCTTAAGAATCCAATATCCAATTTTTACCCACCAGTTAGTTCAAATCCTTTTCCCTCACTCTAATGGGTTTTTTAAAGTATTTTTAAGTCAATACCCACATTTTTTGAAACTCTAAAAATACTTTCAAGTTATTTTTCATTTGAAATGAACAAAACCCTGTCATAATAGACCATCACATTAATAATGACTTAGCCAGTTTTCCTAGATGTCACCAATGGATATGAAATTCTATGGGCAGCCACAAGGACTGTAGGAGGGGGGAAAGTCTAGGAGTGCTGCGGGGTACCCCCTAAAGGAAACGAACAGAAACGCTTCATGATTTTGTTGACGATCCTGGACTCACACTCCCCACAGTACCAAAGATACCAAGCAGAGTGTTCTTGCTCAAAAGGAAGAGTGAAGCAACCAAGCTAGAGAGAAAGGTAACGATGCTGAAGGGTGGTAAGTCATAAAAACTACGAGAGAGGAGGAAAAGAAGACACGGCGGCGCTATGCGGTCTGGAGCCGCTCTCCAGGAAAGGCGTCAGGGGCAGAGGCCGCCCCGGCTCGGCTGCTCGGCCGGGCTGGAGGTGGCTGGCGCGGGCACGTTTTGATGACCACCGGCCTACGCGCCCACTCCCGGCACAATGCGGGCAGGCCCGCCCGCGCACACGCCCACCGCCCGCGCAGCCGGCGACCCGGGCGCAGCCGCCGCGCACCAAAGTCACGCTCGACCCGAGCGGAAAGTTTCGAATAAAACCCCGAGCGCCGAAACGCACAGCTGAACTCGCGCCAGGAACACGCCCGAGGCCAACCACTTGACAACCAGCTCCGGTTTTCAGCAGAAAGGACAAGAGGCGGGCGCCGGGCGGGGAGGAAGAGGCGGCGATCACACCCTCGCACACTCTCGGCTCCCCTTCCTCTGTCGCCCCGCTGCCCAGGTGGGAGCGGCGCAGCAGCCTCACGCCCGCACGGGCAGCGCCGGCCCGGCAACGGTAGCCTGGGCCCTCCCGGAAGGGCCGGCGACCCCCGGGCCGGCTCGGCGCGCAGGGGAGGGGCGCGCACGCCCGGCGCCTCCGCGCTGGCCTCCCGCCCGCCCCGACGGCCGCCGCGGACCGGGCCCCCGGCGCCGCGCCGGGGCTCGGGGATGCTCAGCGGGCCGGCGGCGGGCCCGCGCGCCCCTCCCCCGCCCGGCGCCCCTCCCCCCGGCCACCCGCGGGGCGCGCAGGAGCCGAGCGCCGGCGTCCCGGGGGACCAACCCGCCCGCCGGCCCGGGGATCCAGGCAACTTTCCCCTGCGCGGTCGCGGGCTGGCCCCGACGGGACGGGGCGGGGGCCCGGGGCCGAGCGCAGCGTGGACTCACTTTTTCGGATGTTTCTCTCTTTTCGGCCTCCGCTTTCGGGCCTGAATGGCCAGCACTGGGAAAAGACAAGACACACATTAACGGTCGGGCCGGGCGGCCTGCGGGGCCGCGAGGAGGAGAGACGGGCACGCCGCGGGCCACTCACCTTTCCGGGAGCTCATTCCGACACGGCGGAAGCGGGGCCGGGGGCTTCGCGGCGTCGGCGGCGGCGGCGACGCGGGAGCCGAGCCGAGCCGAGCCGGGCTGCAGCCTCCACTCGCTCCGCCAGCCGGGAGGAGGCGGGAACCGCGCCTGCGCCGCCGCCACCGCCGCCGCTCCGCGGGGGCCCGGCAAGACCCGCCCCCGCCGGCCCCGCCCCCGCCCCGCCCCCACCCGCGGCCCGCGGGGGTCGGGACCCCCGTGCGGCGCCCGTGCCGCGCGCCCCGCGCCCCCCCACCCGACCGCCTGTGCAGAAGTGACCGCCGCCCACGCCACTCTCGCCCACGGCCTCCCCTGCCCCAGCCCGCGGCCCGGGCCTCAACCGCCTGCGCCCCTGCGGCTGGCCCAGGCCGCCCGCCTCTCCCCGGCACCGGGCCCGCCGGACCCTCCCTCGCCAGCCGCGGCCTCTGCCCTCCGCACCCCGGCCGGTCGCGCCGCCCGCCTCTCCATGCGCCCTTCCTCGGCCGGCGCCTCCGCGGGTCTCACACCACCTCTCTTCCCGCGGCCTCTTCTCTCCCTTTGCTCCTCTACATCCTTGCATCCCCATGAGCGCCGCTTCCTCCTCTCCGGCGGACGTGGAAAGGGCACAGGACCAAAAGCTGGGAAACCTGGGTCCTTGATTAGATGTGTGACCTTGGAGAAGTCATTTTATTCCTCACCTTCACATACCCCACCCACAGCATTGCATGAGTTTAATGAAAGGAAAGATGCACATAGCATTGAAAGTAGGATGAAGCTTTTGCACATGAATTAAAGCCCAGTTCAGTATTTGTGTAACAATTTAATACAACAATCACACCAAGTGTTTATGTTCTGCATCTTACAATAAGGGAACCAAATTTAAAGAGGTTTAACAGTTTAACCGGCCAGGATCCAAATGCAGGCCTGGCTGGCTCCAAACTCTTGCCATCTTGCCTCATAAAGATATGAATCAAGTTGATAGTAGCACAAAAAAGATAACTGCAGTGTTCCCTTATTTATATAAATAATTACAATAGTTTTGCAAGATATACATCTGACCATTAATTCCCTGCTTGATTATTCAACTGTATCTTTAACTGACAGAAGAGGCTAATTTCACTCTGGAGATGTAAAACTTAAAAGGAAATGGCTGCTTGGATTTTGAAGAGCTTTTTACTTTCTCAACTTATTTTCAAAAATATCAAACCTACAGAAAATTTACAAGAAAAATGTAAGGAACAGCCATATGCACCAAATTGTAACATTTTGCCACGTTTTGTTTTGTGTGTATGGTTTATTTTGCTGAATCATTTGAGTATTTGCAAAAATGTTAATCTTTACTCCTAAATATTTCAATGAGTATCTACTGAGAACAAAGATATTCTCCTACATAATCAGAATTTCATTATCACGCCAAGAAAAATTAATATTAATACAATTGTCTGTAACATACAAGCTATACTCAAAATTTCAAACTATCCCAGTAAAATCACTTTTAGAAGATACTTTTTTCCCAATTCGGGATACAATCAGGATCATCCATTGCATTTAGTTGTCATGACTTTTTAAGCACTTTTGGTCTAGAATGATCCCTGGTTTGGTTTGGTTTGGTTTTTTGTTTTGTTTTGTTTTGTTTTTTGAGACAGAGTCTCACTTTGTTGCATCAGCCTAGCTCACAGCAACCTCAATTTCCTGGGCTCAAGCAATCCTCCTGCCTCAGCCTCCCAAGTAGCTGGGACTACAGGCATGCACCACCATGCCTGGCTCATTTTTTCTATATATATTAGTTGGCCAATTAATTTGTTTCTATTTATAGTAGAGACGGGGTCTCGCTCTTGCTCAGGCTGGTTTTGAATTCCTGACTTAGAGCAATCCACCAGCCTCAGCCTCCCAGAGTACTAGGATTACGGGCGTGAGCCACTGTGCCCGGCCTGGTTTGGTTTTGTTCTTTCAGAATATTGATTTTTTTTTTTAAGAAATACAGTTCTGTTTTGCAGAATGTTGCTTAATTTGGATTTGTCTATTTCCCTATGCTTAACTTCCAGTTAAATAATTTTGTAAGGTATACTATATAGATGTTGTTTGTGTCCTTTTTAGTGCACCAAGATGTCAGTTTGTTTAATTATTGGTGATGTTACATTTAATCATTTCTCCCTAATAAAGGTAACTTTTCCCCTCTGTATTTAAAAAGTCCATGTAAAAAACAGGCAATGAGGTTGAATGGACATTTCTCTAAAGACACAAATGGCCAGCAAGCACATGACAAAATGCTCAACATCATTTGTCATTAGGGAAATACAAAACAAAACCACAATGAGATACCACTTCACACCTACTAGGATAACTATAATTTTTTTAATAACAAATAAGTGTTAGGGACCAGGCACAGTGGCTCAAGCCTGATATCCTAGCACTCTGGGAAGCCAAGGCTGGTGGATCACTTAAGCTCAGGAGTTCGAGACCAGCCTCAGTGAGAGTGAGACCCTCTCTCTACTAAAAACAGAAAAATTAGCAGGGCCTGGTGGCACATGCCTATATTCTCAGCTAGTTGGTGGGCTGAGGCAGGAGGACTGCTTGATCCCAGGAGTTTGAGGTTACAGTGAACTACAACAATGCCATTACATTCTAGCCAGGGCCACAGAGTAAGACTCTATCTCAAAAATAAATAAATAAATAAGTGTTAGGACCAGGCATGGGGGCTCACACCTGTAATCCTAGCACTCTGGGAGGCCAAGGTGGAGGATCACTTGAGGTCAGGAGTTCAAGACAAGCCTGAGCAAGAGTGAGACCTCTATTAAAAATAGAAGAGAAAAGAAAAGTGTTGGTAAGGATTTTGGAACCCTAGTATATTGGAAACCCTGGAACCCTCCTACATTGCTGGTAGGAATGCAAAATGGCACAGTTACTATGGAAAACAGTTTGTTGGCTTCTCAGAAAGCTAATCATAGAATTACCAGCAATTCCACTCCTAGGTATATCTCTATAAGAATTGAAAACAAGTACTCAAACAAATCTTTGTACATAAAAGTTCACAGTACAACTATCACAATAGTCAAAAGGTGGAAACATCCTAAGTGTTAATCCATGGATGAAAGAATACACATGCCACAATTTTTATTTCAGCCTCACAAAGGAATGAAGTACTGACACATACTACAACATGGATGAACCTCAAAAACATTGTGCTAAATGAAAAACAGACACAAAAAGTCAAATATATGATTCCATTTATATGAAATATCCAGAATAGGCAAATCCACAGAAAGAAGATAAGTGGTTGCCAGGGGTTGGGTGGAGGAGCAACTGCTTAATGGGTGCTAGAGTTTATTTTGGTGTGTTGAAACTGTTTTGGTGCTAGTTAGGGGTGGCAATGGCACAACACTGCTAATGTACTAGATGCCACTGAACTGTTTACTTTAAAATGGTTCATTTTATGTTATATGAATTTGACCTAAATTTTTTTTTGATTTATCTATAGAGTAATATTTTGAAAGTGTGTATCTTTTCCCTAACAAGCTTTCAGTGAGTTACCATCCACTGATGATGTTTGCCTGAATCAAATATTACTACAGTGGTTGTGGAACAATGATCTTATAAACCTATCATTCCATCTATGTTAAGTGACATTCATATGTAAAGAAGAGTTTGTTTGCTTTTTAAGACATGCTCCTCTTGCTTCAGCCTCCTGGGTAGCTGGCACTACAGGTACGCACCATTACATTTGGCTAATTTTTTTTTTTTTTTTTTTTTTTTTGGCCTCTGTAGAGACAGGGTCTTGCTCTATTGCCCAGGCTGGTCTCAAACTCTGGGCCTCAAGCAATCCTTCCCCTTCAGCCTCCCAAGGTGCTGGAATTACAGGCATGAGCCACCATGTCTAGCCTGGGAAAAGCTGTTATTTCTGCCTCCACCCACTTTTTGGCTTTGGCTTTGGCTTCTTTTTGTTTTTAGTATCAATTTTGACAATAATTACAGTCAATTTTTTTATGCTTACATTCTCCTATGTTTGGCCAAGGAGACCCTTTCATCTTGTAGCATTGTGAACATGTCCCAATCAGTTTTTCTTTTTTTCTTTCTTTTTGTTTGGAGACAGTCTCACTGTGTTGCCAGGGCTAGAGTGCCGTGTGTCAGCCTAGCTCACAGCAACCTCAAACTCCTGGGCTCAAGCAATCCTCCTGCCTCAGCCTCCCAAGTAACTGGGACTACAGGCATGCACCACCATGCCCAGCTAATTTTTTCTACATATTTTTAGTTGGCCAATTAATTTCTTTCTATTTTTAGTAGAGATGGGGTCTTGCTCTTGCTCAGGCTGGTTTCGAATTCCTGACCTTGAGTGATCCTCCCGCCTGGGCCTCCTAGAATGCTAGGATTACAGGCGTGAGCCACCGCACCCGGCCAGTTTTTTACTTTCTTGCACAAAAAGATGTTCCAGGAAACCGTGTACATTCCCTAATCTAGTCTTAGAACCAGCCATTTCTCTAGTCTTTGCTTCTTCTAGGAGGTGATCAGATTTCAAGCCAAAAAGATCTGAGTTTAAAACTAGTTTCTTATATTATTTTTAAACAGCTTTATTGATATATAACTCACATACCATACAATTCACCCAATTAAAGTATACTATTCAGTGGTTTTTAGTATGTTCACAGGATTGTGCAACCACTACCACAATCTAATTTTAAAACATTCTTGGGGCCGAGCGCAGTGGCTCATGCCTGTAATCCTCGCACTGTGGGAGGCTGAGGCAGGAGGATCACTTGAGGCCAGACGTTCAAGATCAGTCTCGTCAACATAGTGAGATCCTTTTCCTACAAAAAAGAGAAAAATCAGCTGGGCATGGTCCCAGCTACTTGGGGTGCTGAAGCAAGAGGATCACTTGAGCCCAGGAGTTCCATGCTGCAGTGAGCTATGATGATGCCACTGCACTCTACACTCTATCTAGCCCCTGCAACAGAGCAAGATCCTGTCTCAAAAAAAAATTTTTTTGTTGTTCCTGCTAAAAGGAACTCCATAGCCATTAGCAGTCATTCCCGATTTCCCCTAACTTTCCCCTGCCCCAACCCTAGGCAACCACTAATGTGCTTCCTGTCTCTACAGAGACTTGCCTATTCTGGATAGTTCATACAAATGGAGTCATACAATATGTGGCCTTTTGTGACTGGCTTCTTTCACTAAGCCTAATGTTGAAACCCATTTCTGCTATTTAATTCCTACATTACCCTGGGCAAGTTACTTAATTACAACATCTGGAAAACTATAATAATATATATTAAAACCAGTCCCTATCATAGGTCAGTATGATAATCAAATAAATAAATCTTAAATAATAATAATTATTAACATTAGGTGGGAGATACATAGCCAATCTGTTTGCTGGATCTTTTGCATTCAATTTTCAACAAATGCTTAGCAAACATCTATTATGTAGCAGGCATTATTCTAGGCACTGAGTCTGTAGCAGTAAACAAAGTACACAAAATTCTTCCTGCCCTCATGGCCCTTACATTCTATTGTTAGAAGACAGAAAATAAAATAAATATATGAAATATATACTATGTTTACCAGATAGTGATAACTTTTATGAAAAAAGGCAAAAAAAAAATCAGCAACTTGTTGGGAAAGTGGTCCAAGAAGGCCTTACTGAGAAAATAACAGAAGGTAGCATTGAATTAAATAACTTAGAGCTCTCTTGCCAGTTCCTTTGACTTCTATAAATTAGGAGAAAACTATATTTGCTACTCAGAATATTTATAAATTGCTTTGAATTTATTGAATTAGAATATACCAAATTAATTATCAATTAACAACTTTACATGTACTATAGTAGATGCTTTTAAAAAGAATGATAAGTCAGGTGAGATGGTGCATGCCTGTAGTCCTGGCTTGAGCCCAGGAGTGAAGTCCAGTCTGGGAAACATAATGAGAACTCATCTCTTAAAAGAAATTTTTTTTTTGGCCGGGTGTGGTGGCTCACGCCTGTAATCCTAGCACTCTGGGAGGCCGAGGCAGGCGGATTGCTCAGGAGTTCGAAACCACCCTGAGCGAGACCCTGTCTCTACTAAAAATAGGAAGAAATTAATTGACCAACTAAAAATATATATACAAAAAATTAGCCAGGCATGGTGGCACATGCTTGTAGTCCCAGCTACTCGGGAGGCTGAGACAGGAGGATTGCTTGAGCCCAGGAGTTTGAGGTTGCTGTGAGCTAGGCTGACACCACGGCACTCACTCTAGCCTGGGCAACAAAGCGAGACTCTGTCTCAAAAAAAAAAAAAAAAAAGAAAAAGAAAATGAAAAGAATATTGTAAAACCAATTGCACTCTAATATTTCCCAGTGGAGCCACTACATCATGTTTTTATCTCAGAAGGTATATTTAGTATGTTATAGAACTGGAAAAAGACCTTAGAGGTCACATAATCCTTCTTCGGGCCTTCAATGGAAGAAAACAACCTAAACTCCTTTTAAAGACCATCATAACAGCAGCATAACACAGAAGTTAGTGCAGAGAATAGCAGAGCCAGACCTCTAGAGTTCAAATGCTCCTTCTGCCCTTAGCTGTTCGGGTAAGCTTGGGCAAGTTACTCAGTCTCTCTGTGCCTCAGTCACCTGATGTACAAAATGCAGATGGTGATTTGATGTGAAGATTTAATGAGTTAGTTGACATAAAACACTTAAGAATCGAAGCATTCAATAAATATTGCCTAGTCTTACATACATACATATTAAAGAATGTATTAGTTATCTATTTCTGTATAACAAAGCTCTCCCAAATGTAGCGGCTTAAAAAATAAACATTTATCTCACAGTGTCTGTAGTTCAGGAGTTTGGGAGCTGCTCAGCTGGAGAGACAGGCTGTCACTTGGGGCTGCAGTCATCTGAAGGCTTGACTGAGGCTGGAATGTCTGTCACCAAGATGGTTCACTTGCATGGCTGTTAGCAAGAGGCCACAGGTCCTTGCTGGCTGTTGGAGGCCTCCCTTCCTCACTGCCTGGACCTCTTCATAGGGCTGCTTGAGTGTCCCGCTTGCCCCCAGAGTGAATGATCCACCAGATAACAAGGAAGAAACTGCAATGCCTTCTATGACCTACCCTCAGAAGTCACAATCCATCATTTCTGCCACATTCTATTCATCAGAAACAAGCAATAGCATGTGCTCAGAGGAGAGAATTAAGCTCCACTTCTTGAAGGGAGGATTATCAAACTATGTTGACCATATTTTACAATCACCACAAGGGGTCATTCCTTCTTTCCTTTAAATGCTTCTGATTTCAAGTGAGAATACTTAGAGACTTCTTATTCTGCTATTTGTTTGAACAGTAAAAATGGGAGGGAATTTTCAGTTCAATGTTCAGATGAGAGAAAATGGAATGTAGACTATATTATCTAGAGAAAATCATCAATAGTTAACAAGTGTGTTATAAATAAAATGCTGTATAAGACTCTTACGTAAGCCGGCTCAAAAGTGATGCCTGAAGATTTGCCCAGGGCTGTATTAGGATGGATTTAGCCAATCATTAATATGCTAGCACACAGCTAAATAAATTAGATGGCCTGGCCATAATCTATGCTGTTTTCCTATCCTAGGACCCATTTCTCCCAAGCATTTGAACATAGATATAGCCCAAATACTTGAGCTCTGTGAGTATAAGAATTTGATTTTCCATTTTATTGTAACTAATGTAACTCATGAAAAAAATCCAACATAAAATCTAATATAAAAATAAACTGAAGCACTCTGGTAGGTCAAGGCAGGAGGATCGCTCAAGGTCAGGAGTTCAAAACCAGCCTGAGCAAGAGCGAGACCCCTTCTCTACTATAAATAGAAAGAAATTAATTGGCCAACTAAAAATATACATTAAGCACCACAATAGTCTTAAAAAAAACAATAAAAAAATAAAAGAAAAAAAAATAAAAATATACAGAAAAAAGAGCCGAGCATGGTGGCTCATGCCTGTAGGCCCAACTACTTGGGAGGCTGAGGCAGAAGGATTGCTTGAGCCCAGGATATTGAGGTTACTGTGAGCTAGGCTGATGACATGGCACTCTACCCCAGGCAAAGAGTGAGACTCTCTCAAAAAAAATAATAAAATAAAATAAAATAAACTGAATATAATTTTGTTCACAGTTAAACATGCATTTTCATAATCTCATGAAAACTTTTTTCATAATCAGTTCTTCATAATTCATACTTATAATCAGTTCTTTATAAGTCATAATCAGTTCTTCAAAACTATATAAATTTCAGGTAAGCAAAGGTATTGTATGTGGAGATAAATATACTTTAGCATTAAAAAACACCTTGTAGTCTTCATTATTATAGTGCTTGTTACTTATTTTTCAAACTTTTGTTTTTGTTTTTTTGAGATAGAGTCTCCCACTGTTGCCCAAGCTAGAGTGCCGTGGAGTCAGCCTATCTCACAGCAACTTCAAACTCCTGGGCTCAAGCAATCCTCCTGCCTCAGCCTCCCCAGTAGCTGGGACTACAGGCACTGCCGCCATGCCTAGCTAATATTTTGTTTCTGTTTTTAGTTACTCAGCTAATTTTTTCTATTTTTAGTAGAGATGGGAAACTTGCTCTTGCTCAGGCTGTTCTAGAACTCCTGACCTCAAGTGATCCTCCTGCCTCGGCCTCCCAGAGTGCTAGGATTACAGCCATGAGCCCCTGCGCCTGGCCACGGCCCACTTTTTTTATTGTTACATAATATACACAGAAACATACATAAATCATAAGTGTACAATAAAGTGAAGACATCTGTGTTTAAGAAAATAGAATATTGCCAGTATTCCCCAAAAGTCCCCCTCCTTTCTCTTTAGTCACTACCCCTCCCAAGATAACCTCTATTTTAACTTCTAACACCACAGGTTCATGCTGCCTATTTTTTATTTTCATGGAAATGGAATTATACACTAGTTACTCTTTTGTATCTGGCTTCCTTTGCTCAACATTGTGTTTGTGAGTCTCATCCATGTGTTGCATGTAGCAAATATTTTCATTGTTTTATAGCATCCCATTGTACAAATGTGCCACATTTTTAAAAAGTCAATTGATGCTGTTTATTAAACTGTCTCTTAGTCCCCTAAACACCCTTCTGCTCTCAGCTTTGTGATGGAGGAGTTACAACCACATTTGTAATGGGGGGAATGTGACCACGTTTCTGTTTAGCCAATGGGCTTCCCATTAGTTCTGCAGTTGAAGGTACCAGAGCAAGACTGGAAGCCTGGAGAAGGGAGAAAGGACATCCTCCTTCCTGTTTGCTTGCCATTCTTATCACCATCATCTCAGCACGGGCCACCTCCTTGGATATCTGAGTCCCAGGTCCCTCCTTTAAGCTTCTGAGGGCTGACAACCCCAACTCCTCACTTTGTTCTCCAGCCCTAGAGGTGGGCGCTGATAACTGCATTATTACTGTTATCTAGTGTCCCTGTTACTTAGTTCTCCAATACTTGTTCGGTCAATTCCTTATATTGCTTTTTTGTTGAAATAATTAGTCCAACTTCAATAAAAAATAAATAATTCCTATGTCCCCTCTAGACTCTCTCGGATATGTGATTCTACCAGTTGTGGGTGATTGGGTTGTCTCCAGCTTGGGCTATAGGAACAGTGCTACTGTGAATATCTTTTTTTTTTTTTTTTTTGAGACAGAGTTTCACTCTGTCACCCAGGCTAGAGTGCCATGGCATCATCCTAGCTCACAGCAACCTCAATCTCCTGGGCTCAAGCAATCCTTCTTCCTCAGCCTCCCGAGTAGCTGGGACTACAAGCATGCGCCAACATGCCTGGCTAATTTTTTTTTCTATATATTTTTAGTTGGCCAATTAATTTCTTTCTATTTTTAGTAGAGACAGGGTCTCCCTCTTGCTCAGGCTGGTCTCGAACTCCTGACTTTGAGAGATCTGCCCGCATCAGGGGTCCAGAGTAATAGGATTACAGGCGTGACCCATCACACTCGGCCTGTGAATGTCCTTGAACGTGTCTTTTGGGGAATATGTGTATATACCTAGAAATGGAATTGCTGAGCCATAAGTTCATTTTTAGCACATACTGCCAAAAATGTTCCAAAGTGATTATGCCAATAAATTGCATCAATTTTAAGGCATCCCCAGTATTTCACACCTAATTCTAAGAATTTTTTTGTGTTTTTTTTTTTAGACAGAGTCTCACTCTGTTGCCCTGAGTAAAGTGCTGTGACATCAGCCTAGCTCGCAGCAACCTCCAACTCCTGGGCTCAAGTGATCCTACTGCCTCAGCCTCCCAAGTAGCTGGGACTACAGGCACACGCCACACCATACCTGGCTAATTTTTCTATGTTTAGTAGAGATGGGGTTTTGTTCTTGCTCAGGCTGATCTCAAACTTCAGACCTCAAAGGATTCTCTCCCGCCTTGGTCTCCTAGAGTGCTAGGATTACAGGTATGAGCCACCACACCTGGCCAGAACTTTTGTTGTTGTTTTGTTTTGTTTTTGTTTTTACCCCTGGGATTCATGGTAACCAAACTGGCCAGAACTTTTTAAACTTAGGAAAAAAGTCAATAAACTCCACATTAGAATAACTTAATTTCTATCCAGAATTTCTATATTACAATGTTAAAGAACACTAAATTCTGTTGCTTGAAGACAGATTTTGTATTCTTAATTCCTCTGTCAGTGCTTAGCGCATAGTAGATGCTGTTGAATATATAAGAAGAAATGAAGTTTAAACCTGTTCTTGTATACAGTTGAACTAATGTGAAGCAGTAATGTACACTGAGGTCAGTCTTACCTTGGGAATACCCAGTAACCCCAGCACACACACTGCTGGACAGCTGTAGATAGACAGGCTTCGGTTTCCACAGGTTGCTTCTATTGTCCTGCAAGACCAGCTGCTCTCCTCACAGTCTGCTCAAATGAATTGATACAACACAGCAGAACAACAGTGGCAGGGGTCTGCCTTGCATCTGGTACAATGACCTCATAGTTCAAACCCTCCCTAAAGAATCTTTCGGGGTGGGGTCCCAAACAGAATGGGATCTCTTTGAGATTTATTTTATTTTATTTCGTTTTATTTTGTTTTATTTTATTTTTTTGAGACAGAGTCTGGCTTTGTTGCCCAGGCTGGAGTGAGTGCCGTGGTGTCAGCCTAGCTCACAGCAAACTCCAGGGCTAAAGCAATCCTTCTGCCTCAGCCTCCCAAGTAGCTGGGTCTGCAGGCATGTGCCACCATGCCTGGCTAATTTTTTCTATATATATTAGTTGGCCAATTAATGTCTTTCTATTTTTAGTAGAGACGGGGTCTCACTCTTGCTCAGGCTGGTTTTTTATTTTTTTTTTTATCTTTTTCTTTTTATTCTATGGTATTTTGTTAGCTCAGGCTGGTTTTGAACTCCTGACCTCGAGCAATCTGCCCGCCTCAGCCTCCCAGAGTGCTAGGATAACAGGCATGAGCCACCGTGCCCGGCCATGAGATTTATTTTAGAGTGGTTCAGACTTCAAGGTGCCTCCCCAATCTCTGTGAGGCATTAAGAATCACCTCTATAAGCCCCAAGGCAAACAACCCACATCTACAGCCCTACCTGAAGCTGAAGCCTTCACAAGCCAAACTCTCAAGTACCATTTGGTTTCTAGCACCTCCTGAGAGCTCAGGGTTCCCGATCTGAGCTGACCATGTAGAAAAAGGAGCAGTTTACTAGAAGATATTAATTTAAAAGGCTGACTATCATCTAGAACTCTTAAATCCCCCCAAGAAAAATTAGAGCAAGGGTCAGGGAGGAGGGAGTAAAGGTAACATATACATTTATTTATAAAATAATCTTTATGCCTTCTAAAACCACAGTTACCAATTGCATAAATTTATTTTTCTACACCACAGTACCTGTATTGTTAGATGTGTCTTTCTTATACAATACAGTACCTGTATTGTTAGATCATTTTACAAGTAATGCAACCTATTGAGTTTCTATTAACAGAGCAGTTAAAATAATCTACAAAATGGGGACTTTTTCATTGACAAAATGGTGAGGAAGCAGATATACTTAGCTATGAACTACAAATAAATTTTTGAATCTCTGGTGTGTAAGGCATATTTTGTGACTCGTCACAGACAGTGAGCTGTCATGGACTTGTAGCAAATGGATGTGTCTTCTCACGCACTATTTGTCACCAGCAAGGAAGCAAACATGCACTGATAGCATCATTCAAGGTGATACAAGTACTTCCTATTTCTGACTTCTGAGACATTTCTTCAGATCTCATTCTTTCCCTCTCCTTTCCCCGTCCCATCTAATGCTAAATTCACAGTCCCCAATACCTAGAGTCTGGTCATCACAAGTTGGGTATTGCCTCAGTTGTCTTTTGGTATATAACAAAGCAACCTAAAATTATAAGCTCAGGACAACAATGATTTATTTATTATTTGCGATAGAGTCTCACTCTGTTGCCCGGGCTAGAGTGCCTTGGCGTCAGCGTACCTCACAGCAACTTCATACTCCTGGGCTCAAGCGATCCTACTGCCTCAGCCTCCCGAGTAGCTGGGACTACAGGCATGCACCACCATACCCAGCCAATTTTTTCTATTTTTGGTAGAGCCTCTTGCTCAGGCTGGTCTTGAACTCCTGAGCTCAAACGATCCGCCCGCCTCAGCCTCCAGAGTGCTAGGATTACAGGCGTGAACCACCGCGCCTGGCCAATAATGATTTATTATTTGAAACAATTCTGTGGGTTATCTGGGAAGTTCTTGTGGCCCACTCATGCCCCTGCATCCCTGTGGTGGGGCAGCTGGAGCTGGAGAGTCAGAGATAGCCTCGTCTGCACATCTGGGGCCTTGGCGGGGCCGACGGGAAGGCTGGCCCTCTCTCCATGCAGTCTTTTGCCATGAAGTTATCTATCTGAGTGTTCTTACATGGCAAGTCTCAAGAGAGTGGAGACACACGCTGCATGGGCTCCAGAACTCACACGATGTTACTTCCACAATATTCTATAGGTTTAAGAAAATCCTAAGGCCAGATTTCCTTCAAGAGGCAACCACACAAAGGTGTGAATTCAGGGAGGCATGATTCACTGGGGTCATTTTATAACACTTTACAACAAGTGCATATATATGTGTGTGTGTATCTATCTATATATACCTATTCCTGCTGGAAGAATGCTTGCCAATGCACCTATGCCTCTCCAAGGTCAGTCAACACATTTTTTTTTTTTTGAGCAATCATGAGGAACAAAGCAATATCATAGGAATGTACATTACATTTATCTTGCAATTTCTGGTTTAAAAAAGTTTTCAAATCCTTTTCTTTTTTTGTATTGTCTCTAAACTATCCTGTGGAATAGGTGGGGTGTCTGTCCCCATTTGGCAATAGGTAGAATTGCAGAGAGACAGGACACACATAATCCTTTGACTCAACATTTACTTCTTTTCCACATTGGTTCCTCCTCTGAAAAAATTATTTCATGAATCATAAGACATTATTCCTGTCCCATTTGGATGTATGTAAAGAACTAGAGACTGTTAAAATTATGATCAAAAGAAAAAAATGAAGAATGAGAGTTCTTGTGATAACAGCAGACTCTCCAGCTGTGGTGGAAATTTCCAGTCCAAAGTTCCAAGGAGAAAACTGAGTTCAGTCATATTTTTATATATACATACACATATAGCAGCACTAGAAATGAGGTGTTTAAGCTATCTGAAAACAAATAAACTGAACACCATGACAGCAAACTTACCTGCTAATATTTCCTAGCAAGCATTAAAATCAATTTAGAGGAGATGGTGATGTTGGAAGTGTTCAGAAAATGAGTTATACTGAGAAATATGATACAAAAAAAGCTTACCATGCGCATTTTCAGTGGGATAGAGTCTGAAAAATAGACCAATGTCTTCTGAAAGTACACCTAGGTACCTTATTAAGACCAGGGACAATCACGGAGCAACATCCTGCACTTTAACTTCCGTGGTACTCAGAGCCCCTCTCTTGCAGGACCTTGGACAGAGGATGCAACAGTTTTTCTTATGCCTCAACAGCTCTCAGGCGCTCTTGTTCAAAATTCTGTCTTAGACCCTTATGATCTGTGAACATGCTCCTCCACTTCCTTATCTTGGAGTGAAAATGTCTTCTATATAATTTTTCCCCTGGATTGTTTTTAACTATGTAAAATTGTGTTTTTTCCAAAATGTAAATATATGTATGATCTGGGGGGAAAAAAGTAAAAATATTGTCACATTTGTGGCACAGGATTATTATAACTGGTTGCACTGGTTAACTGGTATCCTAATATCCAGCCTGTCCATATCCTATGCTACTAATAGTATAGCCAGACACTTTCCTCATCCCCTGCTTCAGACTTCTCACTGCTAACCACAGCCTTCTAGAAATTTACTTCCCATAGGCCCAAGGCAGGGACGCTTATTTGCTCTTATTTGTCTACAGCCAGCCTTACATCTATTTCCTCTCCTCCTTTGTCATGTACCAGTTCCAAACCAACTCCCTCCAGTAGCAGATAGTGTTGGATGGCTACCCAGATACCCGGGAACTGTTTTCCTCTTCCTGCATGCTAGCAGAACTCCAGGTTTTGTTCCTGTATCCATTTCCCTCTCTCCATGATTTGGTTACATTTTCACAGGTCTAAGCTACTGGTTCTCAAACTTTTTGGTCTCAGAACCTCTTGACATTCTTAAAAATGGATGTGGCCGGGCGCGGTGGCTCACGCCTGTAATCCTAGCTTTCTGGGAGGCCGAGGAGAGTGGATTGCTCGAGGTCAGGAGTTCAAAACCAGCCTGAGCAAGAGCGAGACCCCGTCTCTACTATAAATAGAAAGAAATTAATTGGCCAACTGATATATATATAAAAAAATGAGCCGGGCATGGTGGCACATGCCTGTAATCCTAGCTTTCTGGGAGGCCGAGGAGAGTGGATTGCTCGAGGTCAGGAGTTCAAAACCAGCCTGAGTAAGAGAGAGACCCCGTCTCTACTATAAATAGAAAGAAATTAATTGGCCAACTGATATATATATAAAAAAATGAGCTGGGCATGGTGGCACATGCCTGTAGTCCCAGCTACTCGGGAGGCTGAGGCAGTAGGATAGCTTGAGCCCAGGAGTTTGAGGTTGCTGTGAGCTAGGCTGACGCCACGGCACTCACTATAGCCTGGACAACAAAGCGAGACTCTGTCTCAAAAAAAAAAATGGATGAGAAACTTAAAGAATTTTTGTGTTATATATTGCTACCTAATATACATTAAAAGTGGGAAAATATTTATTAATTTGTATAAAAATAATAATATACCCATTATGTTTTAACTTAAATGATCTTTTTAAAATTTATTTTTATTTTTTTAGAGGGATGGTCTTGCTAGGTTGCCCTGGCCCTCAAACTCCTAGGCTCAAGTGATCCTCCCACCTCAGCCTTCTGGGTAGCTGGGACTAAAGGAACACATGACGATGCCTGACTCATTAAATAACATTTTTAATGGAAAAAAGAACAATTTTCCAAGACAAAATAGTTAATTAGAAAAATGACATTGTTTTCCATCTTTACAAATCTCTCTAATGTCTGACTTACTAGAAGACAGATTTCTTGTATCTGCTTCTAAATCCAATCAGTTACTATTCTATGTCAGGTAGCCTCTGGAAGACTCTACTGTCTACTCTTGAAAGAATGAGAATGAAAAGATAAAATATAAAAATCTTTGAATTACTGTGAAAAAAGTTTCAACTACCTAAAAGGATGTCTAGACCCTCTGGGGCTTTCCCAGACCACATGTTAAGAGCCATTGGTTTAGGCCGGGCGCGGTGGCTCACACCTGTAATCCTAGCTCTCTGGGAGGCTGAGGGGGGGGCGGATTGCTCAAGGTCCAAAGTTCGAAACCAACCTGAGCAAGAGCAAGACCCCATCTCTACTATAAATAGAAAGAAATTAATTGGCCAACTAATATATATATATAGAAAATATTAGCCGGGCATGGTGGCACATGCCTGTAGTCCCAGCTACTCGGGAGGCTGAGGCAAGAGGATCGCTTGAGCCCAGGAGTCTGAGGTTGCTGTGAGCTAGGCTGATGCCACGGCACTCACTCTGGCCTGGGCAACAGAGTGAGACTAAGTCTCAAAAAAAAAAAAAAGAAAGAAAGAAAGAAAGAAGTTGCTACAAGTGCCTCACACTCATTAAACTGGCAATTAGACTTGGGACTCCACTATAAACACTCATCACCCAGCCACCTCAGCCATAAGAAGACGGTTCCCATTCCACTTCCACCTTGTACTTCTCTCTACTATATCTTGTTGGCTGGCTTGATTCATGTTTTTCTTTTTGGTTTTATTTTTTAGTCAGAGTCTCACTTTGTTGCTCGGGCTAGAGTGAGTGCCATGGCATCAGCCTAGCTCACAGCAACCTCAAACTCCTGGGCTGAAGCGATTCTCCTGCCTCAGCCTCCTGAGTAGCTGGGACTACAGGCATGCGCCACCATGCCAAGCTAATTTTTTCTCTATATATTTTTAGTTGGCCAATTAATTTCTTTCTATTTTTAGTAGAGATGGGGTCTTGCTCTTGCTGAGGCTGGTTTCGAACTCCTGACCTTAGCGATCCTCCCGCCTCGGCCTTCCAGTGAGCTAGGATTACAGGTATGAGCCACTGTGCCAGGTTGGCAGGCTTGTTTCATATCCAGAACTCTAGCTGCAAAGAAATCAGAAAAATAGGCCAGGAGCGGTGGCTCATGCCTGTAATCCCCCCCCCCCCCGACTATAAATAGAAATTAATTGGCCAACTAATATATATACAGAAAAAATTAGCCAGGCATGGTGGCACATGCCTGTAGTCCCAGCTACTCGGGAGGCTGAGGCAGGAGGATTGCTTGAGCCTAAGAGTTTGAGGTTGCTGTGAGCTAGGCTGATGCCACAGCACTCACTCTAGCATGGGCAACAGAGTGAGACTCTGTCTCAAAAAATAAATAAATAAATAAATAAAAGAAATCAGAAAAATAAGGATTTTAGCTTTCTAGCCTCTCCAAACAGAAGACAAGTAAAATAGATAATGAGAGAACCAATCCAAGGACCCGCCATAAGAGGCAAAGAAGAAATGGCCCTTCTCTTTCTTCTGCATGTCGTAATATTAACTAGGAGAGGAGTTAGGAAGGGAAGTAAGGAGAGAACATGCTAAGGATGGCAGAGAGGAAATGGGGAGGATACTGGGTCCTTGACAACTTAGTTGAGCCTCTGAGTTGGTCAACTCTGAAACTGCTTACCTCTAGGCTTGTTATGTAAGAAAATAAATCTCATTATTTAGACTGCTTTAAGCTGGTTTTCACCTAACCTGTCTTTTCTTCTGCTCACTCTATCCTTTTCCCGCCTTCAAGCCCTTCCCTTTAGGTTCTCATATGCATGGAATAAACAACCTGCAGTGTCTCCTTTCAGTCTCAGCTATAATCCTCCTTCAGTATGCTTTCCCCAAAGAATCCAATTTATTTTCCTATCTCTAGAGAACAGAGGCAGTTACTTAAAAGGTATTTTTTTTCTTTTTTTGAGACAGAGTCTCAATCTGTTGTCTGGGCTAGAGTGCCGTGGGGTCAGCCTAGCTCCCAGCAACCTCAAACTCCTGGGCTGAAGCGATCCTACTGCCTCAGCCTCCAGAGTAGCTGGGACTATAGGCATGCGCCACCATGCCCGGCTAATTTTTTCTTTTTTTTCTTTTTTGAGACAGAGTCTCACTTTGTTGCCCAGGCTAAAGTGAGTGCCATGGCATCAGCCTAGCTCACAGCAACATCAATCTCCTGGGCTCAAACGATTCTACTGCCTCAGCCTCCTGAATAGCTGGGACTACAGGAATGTGCCACCATGCCTGGCTAATTTTTTTGTATATATATTTTTAGTTGTTCAATTAATTTCTTTCTATTTTTAGTAGAGACGGGGTCTTGCTCTTGCTCAGGCTGGTTTTTTTTTTTTTTTTTTTTTTTTTGAGACAGAGTCTCGCTTTGTTGTCCAGGCTAGAGTGAGTGCCGTGGCGTCAGCCTAGCTCACAGCAACCTCAAACTCCTGGGCTTGAGTGATCCTTCTGCCTCAGCCTCCCAAGTAGCTGGGACTACAGGCATGTGCCACCATGCCCGGCTAATTTTTTATATATATATCAGTTGGCCAATTAATTTCTTTCTATTTATAGTAGAGACGGGGTCTCGCTCTTGCTCAGGCTGGTTTTGAACTCCTGACCTTGAGCAATCCGCCCACCTTGGCCTTCCAGAGTGCTAGGATTACAGGCGTGAGCCACCACGCCCAGCCTCTTTCTATTTTTAATAGAGATGGGGTCTCGCTCTTGCTCAGGCTGTTCTCAAACTCCTGAGCTCAAAGGATCCACCTGCCTCAGCCTCCAGAGTGCTAGGATTACAGGTGTGAGTCACTGCACCTGGCCCCAATGGTAAGATTTCATAGGTCCATTAAAGGCTCCTAATTCATATATCTTCTCTTCCATTTACTGGAGACACTTTACCTTTACAAAATCATTTCTTTGAGACTTATTTCAAGTGGTCATTTTTAATTTCTAGATGAAATTTTATTTGACTTTATTAAAAAAAATTTTTTTTTCAGAGACAGGTTCTTGCTCTGTCACCCAGGCTGGAGTGCAGTGGCATGATCATAGCCTCTCCAACTACTGGGCTCAAGAAATCCTCCTGCCTCAGCCTCCCAAATAGTTAGGACTACAAGCACACACCACCATGACCGGCTAATTTTTTTCATTTTTTTAAGAGACCAGTCTCACTATATTGTCCAGGCTTGTCTTGAACTCCTGGCCTCAAGTGATCCTCCTGCTTGAGCCTTCCAAGGTTCTAGGATTACAAGTGTAAGCCACCACAGCTGGCCAAGGATGAAATTTTACAATGTCTGGGGTTTGTTTAGAAATTATCTAGTGGCGGGCGTGGTGGCCCCCCCGCCTGTAATCCTAGCACTCTGGGAGGCTGAGGTGGGCGGATTGCTCGAGGTTAGCAGTTCGAAACCAGCCTGAGTGAGACCCCGTCTCTACTAAAAATAGAAAGAAATTAATTGAACAACTAAAAATATATATATGAAAGATTAGCCGGGCATGGTGGCACATGCTTGTAGTCCCAGCTACTTGGGAGGCTAAGGCAGGAGGATCGCTTGAGCCCAAGAGATTGAGGTTGCTGTGAGCTAGGCTGATGCCATGGCACTCACTCTAGCCTGGGCAACAAAGTGAGACTCTGTCTCAAAAAAAGAAAAAAATTATCTAGTGGTGGGGGTAAGGAGTGGGTAGGGAAATAGATGAGACAAAATTGGCCATAATGGATCAGATTATTGAACTTAAGTAATGGCTATGTAGGAATTGAGGTGTTTTTTGTTTTGTTTTATTTTTTCTTAGAGACAGGTTCTCGCTCTGTCACCTAGGCTGGTATGCAGTGGTGTGATCACAGCTTGCTGTAATCTCAAGGAGTTCAGTAATTTAAAAAAAAAATACTCCTTTTGTTTATATTTGGAATTTCTCACATTAACCTGTTAGAAGAAATCATCTTGAAAATTAAAAATACATTACCTGAGGGTTATACCTTAGACCGGGTGGCTTAAACAACAAACATTTATTTCTCATAGTTCTGGAGGCTGCAAAGTCCAAGATGAAGGTCTGGAAGGTTCTATGCCTGGTGAGGGCCCCCTTTTTGGTTCATACATGCCTGTCTTCTTCTCATGTGTCCTCACATGGCAGAGAGGGGTAAGAGAATTCTGAAATCTCTCTCTCCCTTTTATATTTAGATATAGGGTCTCACTCTGTCGCCCAGGCTAGAGTGCAGTAGCACAATCTTAGCTCACTGCAAACTTAAACTCCTGGCCTCCAGTGATCCTCCCACTGTCGCCTCCCAAAGTGTTGGGATTACCGGCGTGAGCCATTACACTGGACCTGAAATCTCTTTTATTATAAGGGTATTAATCCCATTCGTGAGGGTTCCACCCTCATGATTTAATTCATTCCCAAAGGCCTCCACCTTCTATTGGGAGTTAGGATTTTTACATATGAATCTGGGGAGTCAGTACACAAACATTCAGTCCATAATAACATGTATATCTGCTAATTATCTATTTATTCACTTTCTTTATCTTACTTCTATTGTCAGTTTTTTGACAATCAAAAAACTACTCTTTATGCTGTACTTTAAAAATTTAGTGACTCTTCGAGACCTCAGTAATTATTAACTGACTAAGAAATAGGGGCCAGGCGAGGTGGCTCACGCCTATAATCCTAGCACTCTGGGAGGCCCGGGCGTACAGATAGCTCAAGGTCAGGAGTTCAAAACCAGCCTGAGCAAGAGCGAGACTCGTCTCTACTATAAATAGAAAGAAATTAATTGGCCAACTAATATATATAGAAAAAATTAGCCGGGCGTGGTGGCGCATGCCTGGAGTCCCAGCTACTCGGGAGGCTGAGGCAGAAGGATCGCTTGAGCCCAGGAGTTTGAGGTTGCTGTGAGCTAGGCTGACGCCACAGCACTCACTCTAGCCTGGGCAACAAAGTGAGACCCTGTCTCAAAAAAACAAAAAAGAAATAGGAAAGGTCTTTTGAAGGACGTATACCATAGAAAGCACTGAAATTCTGCAGGTTAGAGAAAGCCCACTTAAAAGAAGTTCTTTACGCTGAATGTATGTTGACTTGAAAGTTTTTAATAGTTTAATGCTTTTCATCAACAAATTTAAGCAGAAGTACTCTGCAACTGATAAGAATTTTTACCTACTACTTTTTTTTTTTTTTTTTTTTTGGCTGAGGATATTTCAAAATATCTTAAATGGCTTCATTTTTTAGAATGTATCATAACTAAGTATCTCTTTTATAGTGAAATAAAGCATTTAAGCAAATTTCATTATTATTACAGGATATAAAGACTAGTTCTTTCCCCTACCTTTACATATGAGATCTGAAGATGTTAAATTATTTGCTCAAAAGAGATTTTTACCAAAAAAAAAAAAAATCCTGCCAAATCTGATTACTTTTTTGAGCAAAAAAAGGTGTTCCCTTTTAAGTTGGTACTACATCAATTATTCATTTAATAAGTTTGTAGCTTTCACAGCATATATATACTTACAATAAAACGATAATAGAAATTAAATTAGGAGGAAAATGTCATTTAAACAGACATATTGACTTTAAGAAATTGTCAGAAACCTGATCTGTGTAAGGGGCTCAGTGATGCCCCACCCCAGCTCTGTCATTCCCCAGCAGAGACTGTGAACAAGTACTTTAATCTTTCTAGGACTTAGCCTACGCCTCTGCACCAAGAGAATGACAACACTTGCCTCCTGGGCTTTTTGTGGGTTTGTAAAAATAGAGCTGATACTTGTCAGGCACCTAGCACAGCGCCTAACACATAGTGTCAATTATAGGAAGTTCTCAATAGCAGTAATAGTAAAAATTCAACAAGAAGTTTAAAGACAAGGAAAGATGTAAAATTCTTAAAGTGCCATACAAGTTGAGAACAATGGTTTATTTGTCTAGCTAGGATTTTTCTTTTTCCCTGACAATGGCATCAAGGACTTTACATAAAACATTTGCCATTTTGAAAGCCGCTTCAAAAAAACAGAAAATTGCCATGACTTTACATGAAAGGTAGGCACATCTACAGGTTTTAAGTCTGGGATTTCTTATTAGTTAATTTCCCTGTGTTCCTCATAAACTTACATGAACTTTGGATCATTATACCATACTTTCTAGTAATATCCTTTATAAATGTGCCTGTTTTGTAAAGTAGCACTTCTGCTTCTTATCCCTAAATGATCCCTTTCAAGTTATACAATTTTCTGTCATTCTAATATCATCACCAAAATAATTATAAAATGATGTATTAAAGCAAAAAGAAAAGCAAACTCAAAGGAAAAACTAACAACAAGCCCAGAAGTTGATAAAATATGTCACTAAAATTTACAGAGTCTCGCTCTGTTGCTCCAGCTACTAGAGTGTAGTGGTGTTATCACAGCTCACTGCAATCTCAAACTCCTGGGCTCAAATGATTCTCCTGCCTCAGCCTCCCGAGTAGCTGGGACTATAGGCATGTGCCACTATGCCTAGCTAATTTTTTCTATTTTTAATAGAGTCGGGCGTCTCACTCTTGCTTAGGCTGGTTTCAACCTCCTAGCCTCAAGCAATCTTCTAGACTTGGCCTCCTAGAGTGTTAGGATTACAAGTATGAGCCACCTCGCCTGGCCATATTTTTTAAAAATTTTGAGGGTTTTAATACAATAGCTAGTTGTGGCAAGGAGAGATGTTTAAGAGGTAAAGTGTGTTGCCATTTTCAGGAGAAGAATTAAAATAATGAATAAATTTGGACTTTGTTAGAAACATTTATAATTAAGTATGTATGTTAAACATGTAAGGATAACAGATACAGCACAAAAAAAGTCTAAAAAAGAAAAATAGAGAATAAATTGGACATCACCAAAATATAGATTATCTGCTCTTCAGAATCCACTATTCAGAGAGTGAAAAGTCACGTCCTAGACTGTGAGAAAATATTTGCAATTCACAGTTCTGATAAAGGGCTTGTATCCAGAATATATAAAGAACACTCAAAACCCAGTAATAGAATAAACAGCTGGGTATGGTGGCTCACGCCTGTAAACCCAACACTTTGGGAGACCAAGGTGAGAGGATCACTTGAGACCAGGAGTTTGAGATTAGCCTGAGCAACACAGCCAGACCCTGTCTCTATTAAAAAAAAAAACTGTCATTTCAACAGTGTTCACAGCTTCTTCCCCAGGAGTAGATTCCATTTTAAGAAACCACTTTTTTTGCTCACTCCTATAAAGCAATTCCTCATCTGTTCAAATTATATTCTGAGATTGGGGAAATTCAGTCACATCTTCAGGTTCCACTTCTTTTTTTTTTTTTTTTTTTTTGAGATAGAGTCTCACTGTGTTGCCCAGGCTAGAGTGAGTGCCATGGCGTCAGCCTAGCTCACAGCAACCTCAAACTCCTGAGCTTAAGCGATCCTATGGCCTCAGCCTTCCAAGTAGCTGGGACTACAGGCATGCGCCACCATGCCTGGCTAATTTTTTCTATATATATTACTTGGCCAATTAATTTATTTCTATTTATAGTAGAGACGGGGTCTCGCTCTTGCTCAGGCTAGTTTTTTTTTTTTTGTTTTTTTTTTTTTTTTTTTTTTAAACTTTTTTTTTTTTTTTTTTTTTTTGAGACAGAGTCTCGCTTTGTTGTCCAGGCTAGAGTGAGTGCCGTGGTGTCAGCCTAGCTCACAGCAACCTTAATCTCCTGGGTTCAAGTGATCCTCCTGCCTCAGCCTCCCGAGTAGCTGGGACTACAGGCATGCGCCACCATGCCCGGCTAATTTTTTATATATATATCAGTTGGCCAATTAATTTCTTTCTATTTATAGTAGAGATGGGGTCTCGCTCTTGTTCAGGCTGGTTTTGAACTCCTGACCTTGAGCAATCCGCCCGCCTCGGCCTCCCAAGAGCTAGGATTACAGGCGTGAGCCACAGCGCCCGGCCTTCAGGCTAGTTTTGAACTCCTGACCTCGAGCAATCCGCCCGCCTCGGCCTCCCAGAGTTCTAGGATTACAGGGGTGAGCCACTGCGCCCGGCCCACGCTCCACTTCTAATTCTAGTTTTCTGGCTATTTCCACCACATCTGCAGTTAGTTGTTTCCTCCACTGAAGTCTTGAACCCCTCAAAGTCATCCATGAGGGTTGGAATCAACTTCTTCCTAACTCCTGTTAATGTTGCCATTTTGACCTCCTCCCATGAAATCACAAATGGTCTTAATAGCATCTAGAATGGTGAATCTTTTTCAGAAGGTTTTCAATGGACTCTGTCCAGATCCTTCAGAGGCATCAATCCCTATGGCATCTATATCCTTATGATGTGTATTTCTTCAACAATAAGACTTGAAAGCCAAAATTACTCCTCGATCTATGGGCTGCAGAATGAATGTATTAGCAGGCATGAAAACAACATTAATTTCCTCGTATATCTCCATCAGAGCTCTTGGGTGACTAGGTGCATTGTCAATGAGCAGTAATGTTTTGAAAGGAATCTTTCTTTTTTTTTTTCTTCTGAGTATTAGGTCTCAATAGTGAGCTTAAAATACTCAATAAAGCATGCTTTAAACAGATGTGCTGTCATCCAAGCTTTGTTTTTCCATTTATAGGGCACAGGGGCACAGGCAGAGTAGATTTAACATAATTCTGAAGGGCCCTAGGATTTTCAGAGTGGTAAATGAGCATTGGCTTCAACCTAGAGTCACACCTGCATTAGTCTCTTTTTTTTTTTTTCTTTTTTGAGACAGAGTCTCACTTTGTTGAGCCCAGGCTAGAGTGAGTGCCGTGGCATCAGCCTAGCTCACAGCAACCTCAAACTCCTGGGCTCAAGTGATCCTATTGCCTCAGCCTCCCGAGTAGCTGGGACTACAGGCATGTGCCACCATGCCCGGCTAATTTTTTCTATCTATATTAGTTGGCCAATTAATTTTTTTCTATTTATAGTAGAGATGGGGTCTTGCTCTTTGCTCAGGCTGGTTTCGAACTCCTGACCTCAAGCAAACAGTCCACCTCGGCCTCCCAGAGTGCTAGGATTACAGGCGTGAGCCACCGTGTCCGGCCAGCTTTTTCCCTTAAACCTCATGAACCAACTTCTTCTAGCTTCAAACTTTTTTTCTACAGCTTCTTCACCTCTCTTAGCCTTCAGAGAGTTAGGACCTTGCTCTGGATTGGGCTTTGGCTTAAGGGGATGTTGTGGCTGGTTTGATCTTCTACCCAGACCATTAAAACTTTCTCTGCATTGGCAATAAGGGTGTTTTGCTTTCTTATCATTCGTGTGTTCACTGTAGTGGCACTTTTAACTTCTTTCAAGAACTTTTCCTTTGCATTCACAATTTGGATGTTTATTGCAAGAGGCCTTGCTTTTGCCCTATCTTGGCTTTCAATGTGCCTTCCTCATTAAGCTTAGTTACTTCCAGCTTTCAATTTAAGGTGAGAGATGTATAACTCTTCCTTTCAGTTGAACCCTTAGAGGCCATTGTAGGATTATTATTATTATTATTATTATTATTTACTTTTTTGAGACAGAGTCTCACTTTGTTGTCCAGGCTAGAGTGCCGTGGCGTCAGCCTAGCTCACAGCAACCTCAAATTCCTGGGCTCAAGCAATCCTGCTGCCTCAGCCTCCCGAGTAGCTGGGACTACAGGCATGTGCCACCATGCCCGGCTAATTTTTTCTATATATCAGTTGGCCAATTAATTTCTTTCTATTTATAGTAGAGACGGGGGTCTCACTCTTGCTCAGGCTGGTTTCGAACACCTGACCTTGAGCAATCCGCCCGCCTCGGCCTCCTAGAGTGCTAGGATGACAGGCGTGAGCCACTGCACCCGGCCTCATTGTAGGATTATTAACTGACCTAATTTCAATATTATTATGTCTCAGGGAATAGGGAGGCCCAAGGAGAGGAAGAAAGATGGAGGAATGGCTGGTCAGTGGAGCAGTCAGAACACACACAACACAATATTGATTAACTTTGCTGTTTTGTTTTGTTTTGTTTTGTTTTGTTTTTTTGAAACAGAGTCTTGCTCTGTTGCCCAGGCTCTAATGCAGTGGAGTCATCATAGCTCACTGCAACCTCCAACTCCTGGGCTCAAGTGATCCTCCTGCCTCAGCCTCCAGAGTAGCTGGGATTACAGGCAGACACCACCATGCCCAGCTAATTTTTTATATTTTTAGTGGAGATAGGGTCTCATTCTTGCTCAGGCTGGTTTCAAACTCCTGAGCTCAAGCAATCCTCCAGCCTTGGCCTCCCATAGTCCTAAGATTATAGGCTTGAACCACCCCCGCACCCGCTGTGTGGGGTTCATGGTGCCCCAAAACAGTCACAATAGAAACATCAAAGATGACTGATCATAGATCACCACAACAGACATAATAATAATGAAACACTGTGAAATATTCCAAGGATTACCAAAATGTGACACAGAGACACAAAGTGAGCACATGGTGTTAGAAAAATGGTATTGACAGACTTGCTCCATGCTGGGTTGCCACATAGCTTCAATTTTCAGAAAATAAAATATCTGCAAAGCACAATAAAGTGAACTGCAATAAAACTAGGCATGCCTGATTATAAAACAGAAATAATTTTGGGAGGCTGAGGTAGGAGGATTGCTTAAAGTGAGGAGTTTAAGGCCAACCTGGGCAACATAGAAGACCCCATCTCTACAAAAAAACAAAAAAAACAAAAAAAAACACACACAAACACACAAATAGAAAGAAAAATTAGCCAGGTGTGGTGATATGTACCTGTAATACTAGCTACTTAAGATGCTGAGGCAGGAGGATCACTGGAGCCCAGGACTTCAAGGTTACAGTGAGCTATAGTTGTGTCACTACATACCAGCCTGGGAAACACAGTGAAGTTGTGTTTAAGAAAACACACACACACCAAAAAAACCCTAGAAATAAAGGAAATATAGTGGTTACCAGGGGCTGGGATTGGGGATAGGGAGAAGTTGGTTAATGGGTACAAAATTGTAGGAGAAATACATTCTCCTGTTCTATAGCACAGTAGGATGACTATAGTTAACAATTTATTATATATATATATATATATTTTTTTTTTTGAGACAGTCTCACTCTGTTACCTGGGCTAGAGTGCTGTGGCATCAGTCTAGCTCACAGCAACCCAAACTCCTGGGCTCAAGCAATCCTTCTGCCTCAGCCTCCTGAGTAGCTGGGACTATAGGCATGTGCCACCATGCATGGGTAATTTTTCTATATATTTTTAGTTGTCTGGCTAATTTCTTTCTATTTTTAGCAGAGGAGGGGGTCTCACTCTTGCTCAAGCTGGTTTTGAATTCCTGACCTTGAGTGATCCTTCCGCCTCGGCCTCCCAGTGTGCTAGGATTACAGGTGTGAACCACCATGCCAGGCCTATTATATATTTCACCATAGCTAGAAGAAAGGAATTTTAACATTCCCAATATAATGAAATGATAAATGGTTGGTGTGATGGATATCCCATCACCCTGATTTAATCATTACACATTTTATGCATGTATCAAAATATCCATATATCCTATATGTACAATTATTATGTATCAATTAAAAATAAAAAACTTTAAAAAAAGGAAATAGGCATTTCAATACGTACAGACATGACTATACAAGAAGGCTTCACAAAATAGTCAGAGACATGCATCTTCACATAGAACCATAAGTAAATGTGACAGCTATAAGCACAGAGTTACACAGGTCTGTATTACAGGGAGTCAAATATCCCACATGATACTGACATAGGCCCTATGGCTTTCTGAAATGGAGGAAAACTCTTGGTAAAGCTCAGAACAAAATAGA
This sequence comes from Microcebus murinus, assembly GCF_040939455.1. Lineage (NCBI taxonomy): Eukaryota > Metazoa > Chordata > Mammalia > Primates > Cheirogaleidae > Microcebus > Microcebus murinus. The sequence continues at coordinate 61,825,364 of NC_134112.1, forward strand.
GTCTAATCTTCCTTTCTTATACATGATAATTGCATTCTTGGAAAAAGTAGGGTATATTAAAAATGTACAAAATGAACTTTTTTTTTTTTTTGAGACAGAGTCTTGCTTTGTTGTCCAGGCTAGAGTGAGTGCCGTGGCGTCAGCCTAGCTCACAGCAACCTCAAACTCCTGGGCTCGAGCAATCCTACTGCCTCAGCCTCCCGAGTAGCTGGGACTACAGGCATGTGCCACTATGCCCGGCTAATTTTTTATATACATATCAGTTGGCCAATTAATTTCTTTCTATTTATAGTAGAGACGGGGTCTCGCTCAGGCTGGTTTTGAACTCCTGACCTTGAGCAATCCGCCCACGTCGGCCTCCCAGAGAGCTAGGATTACAGGCGTGAGCCACCGCGCCCAGCCCAAAATGAACTTTTGTAAAATGAAAGTTTTTCTGTAGGCCCACATAATTATAAACAAGTTTTCTACCCACGTCTGATAGGACATTTGAAAGCTGCATGGGGTGAAGGATAAGGCTTCATTAGGCATGAATGTCCCTGCCTTGTAGACATCTTGTATCTTTAGTTTCCACACATTAAAATGTCAGCAGTGCTGCCCAATCATTGTGACAATTGATAATACCTCCCTACATTTTCAAAAGGCTGAGAGGGCAGTACTGAGCCCTGTGAGAACCCAAGCAGAAAGGCGAAAACACTAAACTAGGAGTCAGAGAGGAGAGGTGCTTACTCGGGCTCAAGTCACTTTACTGCTGTGGGTTGCATTTTCCTCATCTGAAAAATGCAGAACTTGTCTGCATAATCTCTAAGATCTGTTACCTGCTTATGTGTATATTGATAACATCTTTCTTCTTGCTAGCTGAAGAAACCATAACTGCTAAAAGGTGTATAGCCATGTCTCCCTCTGCTGGCTGATTAACATGTCATGAATGTCAACAGAAGATTTTTGATCTTCTCAGTATCAAAGTTGTCATTTTTTAGTATTTATTAACCACACACAAAATGCTGACCAATTGATAAATGTAGACAGCCTGTGTTTCAAATCCTGGTTACCATCTTAATTTTCCCAAATAGATCTATATATCTATCACAACAAAGGCACTCTCTTCAGTTACTGATCAATTACATTAAAAATAGAAAAGCAGATCATACTCCAGATGAAACTGACATACTGTGTTGATCAAGGGCTTCTGGGTGGAATTATCTGGCTCATTTCCCCAGATGTCTCCAGTGGATAACTATTTCCAAAAAGGGGATTTTTCTTTTCTTTCTTTCTTTTTTTTTTTTTTTTTTTTTTTTGAAACAGTCTCACTTTGTTGCTCCGGCAAGAGTGCCTTCGCATCATCACAGCTCACTGAGACCTCCAACTCCTGGGCTCAATCAAACTTCCTGCTTTAGCCTCCAGAGCAGCTGGGACTCCAGATGTGCGCCACCACGCCCAGCTAATTTTTCTATTTTTTGTATAGATGGGGTCTCATTCAGTCTTGAACTGCTGATCTCAAATGATCCTCTCGCCTTGGCCTTTCAAAGTACTAGGATTACAGCCGTGAGCCACCATGCCTGGCAGGGAATTTCCTGTTAGAGTTAGAATTTCAAGAAATATATAGCAGTTCATTAATTTTTTAATGGCTAAACCATGAAAAATTTGTTATGTATTGAATAGTTTTCAAATACTAATGTTGTTATCCTAGCTTCAGACTTCCTACACTGTGATGGCATTTGGAGATAGAGCCTTCCGGGGGGTATTTGGGTCACGGGGGTGGAGCCTTCATCAAGGCATTAGTGCTCTTTTAAGAAAAGACATGAGAGAGCTTGCTTCCTCTCTGACATCTTGACCCACCCTTTATAAAATTAATAAAGGGCCACAAGGTGGGAACTGTGCTCGGAGCCTGAACTCTGCAAAGGTATAGCCATACTTAAACTATATGTGTAAGTGGCCATTGTTCCCTAGCTTGCTTCCTCTAATTGCTTACTACTCAGGAGTCATATAGCTGATGGTAATAAAGATTCTTAGCTTTCTTCATTGCTCCCATAGATAACAGCACTCTTGTGAAACCTTAGGCTAGGTTTTGAGATATCTTCTAGGCCTTGTATTCTGGTGGACTGGCTGACCCACTCAGACCAATGGCCCATTCCCAGAACTGACTCAACTGGTCTTGTGACCCCCACCCAAGAACTGATTCAGAACAAGAAGACAATTTTTACTCCCCCACGATTCTACCCAGACCCCATCCAATCAGCAGACCCAGTTGCCTAGCTCTTAGACCAATAAAACTGTCTTTAAAAACCCTATATCGGGCCGGGCGCGGTGGCTCACGCCTGTAATCCTAGCACTTTGGGAGGCCGAGGCGGGCGGATTGCTCAAGGTCAGGAGTTCGAAACCAGCCTGAGCGAGACCCCGTCTCTACCAAAAATAGAAATAAATTAATTGACCAACTAAAAATATATATACAAAAAATTAGCCGGGCATGGTGGCGCATGCCTGTAGTCCCAGCTACTCGGGAGGCTGAGGCAGTAGGATCGCTGAGCCCCGGAGATTGAGGTTGCTGTGAGCCAGGCTGACGCCATGGCACTCACTCTAGCCTGGGCAACAAAGTGAGACTCTGTCTCAAAAAAAAAAAAAAAAAACCCTATATCGGCGGTGTGGTGGCTCACGTCTGTAATCCTAGCACTCTGGGAGGCCGAGGTGGGAGGATTGCTCGAGGTTAGGAGTTCGAAACCAGCCTGAGCAAGAGCGAGACCCTGTCTCTACTATAAATAGAAAGAAATTAATTGGCCAACTAATAGATAGAAAAAATTAGCCGGGCATGGTGGTGCATGCCTGTAGTCCCAGCTACTCGGGAGGCTGAGGCAGGATTGCTTGAGCCCAGGAGTTTGAGGTTGCTGTAAGCTAGGCTGATGCCACAGCACTCACTCTAGCCTGGGCAACAAAGCAAGACTCTTTCTCAAAAAAAATAAAATAAAAATCAAAATATAAAAACCCTATCTCCCAAATTCTCAGAGAGACAGATTTGAGAAATTCTTCCTCTCTCCTCACATGGCGCTTGCGATATTAAACTCTTGCTCCACAGTAACCCCTGCTGTCACAGGGTATTGGCTTTCTCTTGAACAGCAGGCCTCATACCTGGTTGGGCTGTAACAATCTGAGAACACAACAAGAACATGGCCATCTGCAAACTTGGAAGAGAGCCCTCACCAGGACCCAACCATACCAGCACCCTGATCTCAAACTTCCACCCTAGACTGTGAGAAATACATTTTAGTTGTGTAAGCCACCCAGTCTATGGTATTCTGTTACAGCAGTCCAAACTGGCTAAGACAAATAATTTCCTGAATTAACATAATTATTACTATTATTGTATGTATAATTTGTAAGTTGCTTGTATTTTTGCAAGTTACTTTAATTGTTTATGGGAATAAAACAGGTTCTATATTATCATAAAGATAATTTAAAATTATAATTATATAGTCTATATAAAGTTATGTGGTTTATACATAGTTTATATATAAAGTTGTAGTTATGCATGCAAAGTAAAAAGGTAGAAAGAACTCAAGTAGCACTGAAGGGCAGAAATGAAAAAGGAAAGTCTCTCCTCCCTCCACATGTTCCCAGTCTACATAGAGACAACCACTGTTCAGAATTGATGGTTTTAATTCATTTTCATCATAACAGTAAATATTATGCTTTCGTTTTATATATTTTTCAACTTTGGAAACTACATTTTTAAATTATTTTAATTATATTTTTAAATACAATTGAATTAAAACTGTATTTTAATCACTATTAATGAATCCACTTGTATGACTCTCATGAAGCCAGGCTGAGTTCTGGAGGTAACTATACCCCATTTGGGATTTTCTGGTTACAATCACTGTCTTCTCTCTAGACCTTAACTGAAAACCCAGACTCATGAGGCCTCAAATCCCTATCTTCCTATTACTGGTAAATGCCAAAGCCAACTATGTAGGAGGCTTTTTCAGAGAAGACTTTATCTCTGGACGAACCCCTCCCCCAGCCCTGCACATACACACACTTTGCTTTATGAGGCAGATAGCAAGCCCAAACCATGGACAGGTTGGGGCCTGTACAGCCCTCAATTAATTTATCAACTTTGGACTGTATTTTTCACTTCCTGCTACATAAATGATTTATTACACTTGTAATACAACCCCTTGACTCTCCCTAATTACTTCCCAATGGCTCTAGTTGGCTCCTATTTTTCCTTCTCCTAATGGCTGTCTTTTTGCCTTTAAGTATTGTATGACATCATCTATTTCCTAAATTGTAAGTATCAGGTAATAATTATTGATCTCCCTCTATGAAAATCAGTAAATTAATGCATTCATTTTTATTATATAATACATTTATTTTTATTATATAAAAGACATTTATATTGATACATAATTTATTTACTTACATCTAAATTTTCTCTTTACTACAGAAGCTGTGCATGCTTCAGACTAGAGTGCCGTGCGTCAGCCTAGCTCACAGCAACCACAAACTCCTGGGCTTAAGCAATCCTACAGCCTCAGCCTCCCGAGTAGCTAGGACTACAGGCATGCACCACCATGCCCAGCTAATTTTTTTCTATATATGTTAGTTGGCCAATTAATTTCTTTCTATTTATAGTAGAGATGGGGGTCTCCCTCTTACTCAGGCTGATTTTGAACTCCTGACCTATAGCAATCCGCCCGCCTTGGCCTCCCAGAGTGCTAGGATTACAGGCCTGAGCCACCACACCCGGCCCAGGGCACTTGATTCAGGTCTCAGCTCAGATGCCAACTCCATAGAGGGGACTTCCTTGAACAACTTATCTAAAGGAGCAACCTTTCCCCTCCACCCCATTCATTCTCTATTCCCTTACAGTTTAATTTTTCTTCGCATTTATTATGATTTAACATTGTATATTTGTGATAGTATGATTTATAACAGAAAACGTATATTTGGTCTTCCTAGTTCCTGGCACAGAGCTCCTAAAACCTTTGACATTTTCTAAGTCACAAGAGGTAAAAAAGAATGTCTTTAGTGGCTGCCAGGAGAATCAACCAGATGAATAGATGGCTGAAAGTTTCTGTACCGCCCCACCCATGGTGGCGAGTGGGGGCTGTAGAGTGACTCAATTAACAATGGCCAATGATTTAATCAGCATGCCTATGTAATGAAGCCTGCATAAAAACCAGTAAGAATGGGATTCAGAAAGCTTCTGAGTTGGTGAACACATCAAGGTGCTAGGAAGGTGGTCTGCCTGGAGAAGGCATGAAAGCCCTCCCACCCCAACCTTGCTATGTATCTCTTCAATGTGCTCTTCCTGAGTTGTATATATATTTTTAAATATTGTTATAAAATTTTAACATATTTTTATTTTTTGGGGATTAGGACCTTCAATCCTGCAGATGTATTTTTTATTTATTTATTTTTTGAGACAGAGTCTCACCCTGTTGCCCAGGCTAGAGTGCTATGGCATCAGCCTAGCTCACAGCAACCTCAAACTCCTGGGCTCAAGCAATCCTTCTGTCTCAGCCTCCCGAGTGAGTAGCTGGGACTACAGACATGCATCACCATGCCCAGCTAATTTTATATATATATATTTTTAGTTGGCCAATTAATTTCTATTTATAGTAGAGATGGGGTCGCTCAGAATGGTTTCGAACTCCTGACCTCGAGCGATCCGCCTGCTTCCGCCTCCCAGAGTGTTAGGATTACAGGCATAAGCCACCGTGCCTGGCCTGTATTGTTTATTACTATAATAACCTGGTAAATGTAAGCAAAGTGTTTCCCTGAGTTCTGTGAGCCATTCTAGCAAATTGTCTGACGACGGAGGTCACAAGAGGCTATGATTTATAGCAAGTTGGTCAGAATTATGGGAGGCATAGGCTTGCAATTAGCATCTGAAATCAAGACAGTCTAGTGGGACTGAGCTCTTTAATTTGTGGGATCTGACATTAACTACAAGTGGACAGTGTCAGAATTGAATTAAATTGCAGCACACTCAGCTGGTGTCAGACATTGGTAGGTGTGGGAAAAACCTACACATCTGATGTCTCAAGAGTTGTGGACATTTAAAGAAAGTGTTTTTCCAGAACATTTAAGTGTTATTGCATCTCTCCCCACTAGAAAGTAACTCCAGGAGGGGAGCTGTGCTGTGTTCAGAGTATTCCCATTACCAAGTACAGTTCTGGGCATGTAGAAGGTGCTCAATAAACATATGTTGAATGCATAAATGAATAAATCCTAACAGTGGAAAACCAAAGTAATAGTATCACAAAAGCTCTGAATGTGGGCCGGGAGCAGTGGCTAAGGCTTGTAATCCTAGCACTCTGGGAGGCCAAGGCGGGAGGAATCACTGAAGGTCGGGAGTTCAAGACCAGCCTGAGCAAGAGCCAGACCCCGTCTCTACTAAAAATACAAAGAAATTAACTGGCCAACTAAAAATATATACAGAAAATTAGGCGGGCATGGTGGCGTATGCCTGTAGTCCCAGCTACTCAGGAGGCTGAGGATCGCTTGAGCCCAGGAGTTTGAGGTTGCTGTGAGCTAGGCTGATGCCACAGCACTCTAGCCCTGGCAACACAGTGAGACTCTGTCTCCAAAACAAAAAACTCTGAATATGCAAATTGTATTATAAAACCAGATAGTATACTGGAACCCCCCCAAAAAAGGACAATATAACCGTAGTTCATTAATAGTTGGGCAATCAAAGGAGAATCTTCCCAATATCCATGACTAATATATCCTCTTTTACTTCTATCATTAGTCACAGTGTTGTACTTTAATTTCTAGTTGCTATTCCCATGCCATCTTCCTTTTTTGGATTTATTTTGACTTTACTACAGAATCCCCTCAAGACATTTCTCAATGTAAGGGAATAGCTTTTTGAATATCTGTCTAAAAATATCTTTATTTTTTTTGAGACAAGGTCTCCCTCTCTTGCCCAGGTTAGAGTGCCGTGGCGTCATCAGTCATCATAGCTCACAGCAACCTCAAACTCCTGGGCTTAAGCGATCCTCCTGCCTCAGCCTCTCGCGTAGCTGGGACTATAGGCACACACCACCACACCCTGGTAATTTTTTTTTTTTTTTAATAGACAGAGTCATGGTATGTTGGCCAGGCTGGTCTCGAACTCCTGGCTTGAAGTGATTCTCCTGGGCCGGGCGCGGTGGCTCACGCCTATAATCCTAGCACACTCTGGGAGTCCGAGGCGGGCGGATTGTTCAAGGTCAGGAGTTCCAAACAAGCCTGAGCAAGAGCGAGACTCCATCTCTACTATAAGTAGAAAGAAATTAATTGGCCAACTAATAGATATATAAAAAATTACCCGGGCATTGTGGCGCATGCCTGTAGTCCCAGCTACTCGGGAGGCTGAGGCAGGAGGATCGCTTGAGCCCAGGAGTTTGAGGTTGCTGTGAGCTAGGCTGACGCCACAGCACTCACTCTAGCCTGGGCAACAAAGTGAGACTCTGTCTCAAAAAAAAAAAAAAAAAGTGATCCTCCTGCCTCAGACTGACAAGTGCTAGGATTATAGGTGTGAGACTCTGGGCCTGGCCTGAAAATAACTTCATTTTGCCTTCACATTTGATGGATGCCTTAGTTAAGTATAGAATTTTTGGTTCTAACACTTCTCCTCCAACTTTGAAGGCATTGCTCCAATGGCTTCCAGCACTTGGTGACAAGAAATCTGAAATAAGTCTGATTTTGGATACTTTGCAAGTGTCATGACTTTTCAACTCTAAGATTTTTGGATTTCTGAAATTTCATCAGAATGTGTGGATCTTTTTAATTAGTCCTGTTTGATACTTGAGGAGTCACATTTTTCTTTTCTTTTTTTTTGAGACAGTCTCCCTTAGTTGCCCAGGCTAGAGTGAGTGCCGTGGCATCAGCCTAGCTCACAGCAACCTCAAACTCCTGGGCTCAAGCGATCCTACTACCTCAGCCTCCTGAGTAGCTGGGACTACAGGCATGTGCCACCATGCCTGGCTAATTTTTTCTATATATATTAGTTGGCCAATTAATTTCTTTGTATTTATAGTAGAGACAGGGTCTCACTCTTGCTCAGGCTGGTTTTGAACTCCTGACCTCGAGCAATCCACCCGCCTGGGCCTCCCAGAGTGCTAGGATTACAGGCGTGAGCCACGGTGCCCAGCCCATATTTTTCTTCAATTAGAGGAAATTTTCTTCTGTTATATTTCATTAATTTCCCCACTCTCATCTTTGTTCCTTTATATTGAAATATCCTGTCTAATGTCTTTCAAATTCATGTTCTGAGAGGCGACCTCTGGTTTGTCCTCTAGATTACTCAGCTGATCCCCTTCATCATTTCCTGATCCCTTACATGATTCTGGCAATCACTCTTCCAGTTGTCTGATTAAACATCTTTCACTGAAGACTTTTTGCTTTCTAGATGCACTGTCTTCTGAGAATACTAATTAGGACAGTTTGAATTTTTCTTCTGTTTCCAGAGTTATCGTTGTTTCCTATGGAGGTCCATTATTCACTTGGTTCATCTTGGTCCTTTGCTTCCATGCTGGGGTCTCCTTCCTTCCTGCCTGGTGAGCCTTGACATTCACTCATATGGAGCAGCAAACCACCTCACGGGCCAGTCTGGGCTGAGGTGGGTGTGTGTTTCTTTAGCAGTGATATTCTCTGTTCTCCAGCTGGCACCATGCCTCGCTAAATAATAGATGTGTGGGTGAGGAGCTGACAGGCAGGCTGGGGAACCCCACAATTGCCCAATTAAGCAGGGCTGTGCTAGGGATGGAGCAGGTTTGGTGTGTTTCCTTCCTAGCAGAGCTGCCTGTCCCTGCTCCCCACCCACATTTGCTGTGGAGTTTTTTGTTTTTTTTTGAGACAGAGTCTCACTCTGTTGCCAGGGCTAGAGTGCCATGGTGTCAGTCTAGCTCACAGCAACCTCAAACTCCTGGGCTCAAGCAATCCTTCTGCCTCAGCCTCCCGAGTAGCTGGGACTACAGGCATGCGCCACCATACCTGGCTAATTTTTTCTATATATATATTAAATGGCCAATTAATTTCTATTTTTAGTAGAGATGGGGTCACTCAGGCTGGTTTCGAACTCCTGACATTGAGCGATCTGCCCGCCTCGGCCTCCCAGAGTGCTAGGGTTACAGATGTGAGCCACCACACCTGGCCTGCTGTGGCGTTCTGAAGTCTGCTCAAGCTCTGCCCTCCTTCACTCGGTCTTGATCACTTCACTGGGTGCCCATCGTAGGCCACATGCCCACTCTCCTCAGAGAATGTTCATGGGCTTTATCCCAAGGCCAAGAGCACTTAAACAGTGTCTAGTGCTTTGCATTGTGCTCAACAAATATTTGAACAAATAATGACAGAAGAGAAGGGGAGGGAACCAACAGTCCTGTAATTCTAGGCATGCTTCCCTGATTAATTAACCTCAAGGTGGCTTCCTGACTCAGCCTTGCTCCTTTTGCTGACCTTGAGCTTGCCAACTGCCAGGATTCCCTTCATTGAATGTGGTGTGTAGGGTAACTTCTTCTTGTTCCCCATCAATGATCCTCCCTGCTGGCTCTTTCCTAAATTTCCACAATTCAAAGAGACCTTGAAGGGGAAAGAAGATAAATGTGTGTGTTCAGTCTGCCATCTTAAACCAGAAATATATCTGAAAGTGTCGCTACCAAAAAAAAGTATCTGAAAACATCCGTTGAACTCTCATAAGGAAAGCTGAAAAAATTAGTATAGAGTTTTCTATGACATGTTGATATTTTATATGGAAATTAGGAAAATAATATGAGTTAATTGAATACTTGCTCCAAAAATTAGTGGAAAATGAGTTAAAGATTTTTTTTGGCCTATATTTTTAATAGAACATAAAATTTTATTCATAGATTCAAAGATTCATAAATCTTTATTGAAAAAATTAGTAATTATGAATAATAAATGAAATGTCAAGATTCCTAAGCAAAAATAATCTTGTCACTTGAATATAAACCTCATTTGAAATAAATATAGCTCTTAAAGAAAAAGGCAGTTTCGAGATGATTTAACGAAAAAAGAAGTTACATTACAGCTTGCCAGGAGTCTAGGAAAAAAAAAGAAGTTACAGCATAGTATTATATACACATTATACCCACATTAAATATGTACATGCCTCTTTCCCTTGGGTGCACTGTGGAAGATCTGGGAGTCGCCATGGGCCGCTGCCCCACCCAGTGTTACCGACAGTGTGAGAACAAGCCCTACCTGATGCCAAGATTCCCATCTTTGACTTGGGGCAGGAGGCGAAAGTGGATGAGTTCCCACTCTGTGGCCACATGGAGTCAGATGAATATGAGCATCTCTCCTCAGAGGCCCTGGAGGCTGCCTGTATTTGTGCCAACAAATAAACGTGGTAAAAAGTTGTAGCAGAGATGGCTTTCATACCTGAGTGTGGCTCCACCCCTTCTGTGTTGTCCCTATCAACAAGCTGTTGTCCTGTGCTGGGGCTCATGGGCTCCAGGCAGATGGGCGAGGTGCCTTTGGAAAGCCCCCAGGCACTGTTGCCAGATTCCATACTGGCCAAGTCATCATGGCCTCTGTACTAAACTGCAGAAGGAGCATGTGACTAAGGCCCTAACAAAGCCAACTGCAAGTTCTCTGGCCATCAGAACACCCACATCTCAAAGAAGTGGGGCTTTACCAAATTTAATTCAGATGAATTTGAAGACAAGGTGGCTGAGAAGTGGCTTATCCTAGATGGCTGTGGGGCCACATTATATCCCCAGTCACGGCCCTGTGGACAAGAGGAGGGCCTGCACTCTTGAGGGCTTTCACTGTGCTGCTCCCTTCTTATGCAGGCACACCAATAAATCCTACTTCTTGTCCACCTGAAAAAATATGTGTGCATGTATATACATACATACACACGTATATATGTGCACACATGTAGATCTATAGATATATATACTCCCCAATACATATCTACATGTATATAGAGATATACAGATAGACTCATAAACAGAAAAAATCAGAAGTCACATCGAATTCTTAAGTTTTTTTTTAGGAGGTTTAGGATTGACTGAAAAGCATTAGCATCATTAAATTTATTCCAACTAACTAATTATATAGAATTATATATATATTTAATTTGAACACATATATTGCGGGGGATTTCCAATTTCAGTTCTGACATGTAAAGAGCTTAGAAGTTGTCATTCATATCCTTAGAATAAGAAAAAGCTGAACAAACCAAAAATCAATGACATGAATGATTTTCCTCGGACTCATCAGAGAGTTAAGGTCACAAGGCAAAATCTGGAGACAGGAAATAAAGAGAATCACAGATGAGGTCAGTTGGTCTGGAACACAGCTGCTGGAGCCTCACACTGGCAGGAAACTTGAATGGCAACTGATGAAGGCTAAAGGCTGCGTGTGGACCAGTGTAAGGGTGAGAAAGTCTGGGATGGGGGAGCAGACGGCTGGTATCTTAGTGGGTTTTACTTCTAGGAACCAAACCAGGTTCTCACCATGAAGAAACACTTGTGTTTCTGGCAAGGTTAAGAGGAAAAGTAACTATTCTGAAATATGCCCAGAGTGTTCTCTCTAACAAAGGCCTATTTAGCAGGGCGAAAACTTTACGAGTGTTACCTGAGTTGGGGGAAGGAAACTCAAATACAGCCCCCCTAGTCTTTCCATCTCACCTAAGGGAGAATAGTGCTGAGAAACACTGTGAAGGGGTCACAGCCCAGGAACACAGGCAAAGACTGAGATTGGATCACAGAACTACAGATGATCACTATTTCCATAATACCTTACCACTTCATCAATAGAGCTCCCATATAATAACAATGGATTGGAGGAAGGAGACCAGACTGGATGAGGAAGAGGAGACCAGACCAGAAGAGACCAGACTGGACGAGTTAGAGGAAACCAGACCAGCTGAGGAAGAGAGTGCTAAGTTCTTAATATGCAATACCTCATTCGGACCTCATGAACCATCCTATAAGATAGGTATTGTTCTTTTTTCTTTTTTTTCGTTCTCCATGTCAGAGGCATCCAAGGTATTGTTCTTTACCTTGTTTAGAGATGAGGAAACTAAGGCTTAGAAGTTATATAATCTGCCCAAAGTAACACCTTAATGCATGAAACTGAGAATCAAAACCAGGCCTGACACCAGAGTATCTCCTCTTAGCCATTATTTTTATTTATTTATTTATTTATTTTTATTTTTTCCATCTGAATTGATGTGCATTAGCCATTATTATTATGCAGGTCAGATACCGTCTTTCTGCCTATATGGTTGTTCCCACAGCTTCCTCCAAAGGTGTCCTCAGGCTGGCCCAGGGGTTGAGCCACAGTTGCTGTCCTGGGGATTTCCAACCCCAGATTTTATTTTTACTATAAATGGGGGCAGGGGGAAGCACAGTCCTGGACTGGAGGGCAGTAATTGGGCTTCTTGTGCTGTTCCGTCTCTGGACACAACAGGGTGGACTCTCGGCAGGCATCTCTTGCACTAGGCCTCGCTTGCCCCACAGGTAACATGGGAAGAATAATCCTCCTCCTAGTGCCTGCCAAAATTACTCTTTTTTGAGATCATATATGGAAGAAATCTGCATAAAGGATTAGCATTTATTAGACTATGTATAGAACTAGCCCCCAACCAAAGTTCCAGACTTAATTCCCAAAAGTTTCCAGCAAACTTGGAAAACCTCCAAAGGATCCTCATCTCCTTGCCTTTGTTCATGCCTTTCAATGTATCCAAAAGGCCTCCTCACCTTCATCTACCATAATCCTACCTATCGAAAAGGCCTAGTTCATATGCGTTCTCCTAGAAGGTGTTTGTGGACAGTTGTCCTTGAAGTGATCCATTTCTTCTACCTAATCTTTTGCTGTAAGCACTTAAGACAGGCATCACTCCTAGCCTTACCATATAATTAACTGATGCATACGACATCTCCTCTATGGAGGACATGTGTTGGTTTTTGCTTGCCTAATATCTTCTCCTCCTTTTAGTAATAGCAACTTGATTTTCCTCTGGTGAACAACCTTCTCTAACTTTTAATCCATCATTTGGATGGGGTCAACCCCACTTCAAAATCCAGAGGTAGGCATGTGATGTAGGCCTATTCAGAGTTACTATAATGGGGTCAGTGAAGGAAAGGTGACTCAATTAAAATCATTGAAAATTACTCCTAGGACTTTTGCTAGGACCATTGGCATAAAAAGCTCTATGTTTGCTACAACTGGATATAAACAAGTAGCTGTGAGGGGCTTTCACATGGAAAAAAAAAAAATTCCTGAGCATGAAGCCACCCAAGAGCAGGTTATAGAAAGAGACCTAATCTGGAGGATAACATTGTTGGAAACACTTGGATCTTAAGATTCAGCTATTCCTGTGGCCTCTTAACAAACTCCTTCCTCTTCCTTTTCCTTTGCCTCATCTATCAATGGAACCATCATAGGGGTTAAGAGCACAGGCTCTGAGCTCTGAATGATTTTGGTTCTGCAGACGGGGTGCCTCACACCTATAATCCCAGTGACTCGGGAGGCTTAAGTTTAACACCAGCCTAAGCAACATGGTGAGTCCCTATCTCTACAAAAGCAGAAAATTTAGCCGAGTGTGGTGGTGCACACTATAGTCCCAGCTACATGGGAGGCTGAGGCAGGAGAATCACTAGAGCCTGGGAGTTGGAGGATGCAATGAGCTGTGACAATGCCACTGGACTTTAGCCTAGGCAATAGAGCAAGACTTTGTGTCAAACAAACAAACAGATTTGGTTCTGCCACTTACTACACACATGACCTTGAACAAAATCACTCACATTTTAGAAATAAGGACAATAGCGTATTTGTCTTATAAGATTGTCAAGAACATTAAACAAAATTACAAATATAAAGAATGTGCCTGGCACAAGGTAATTCTCAAATAAATAAATAAAAACAATGGATTACAGCTGAAGGAGCTACAAGGTGAAGATTCTACTTAAGGAGTTTTTAGAGAAACCCAGACAATAGGACAAAACAAAAACTGGGACACCAGAGGAAATTAAAGCCCCCAACACCTATAGCAACAGCAAATTTGAACACAGTCCAACTCCTAGAAGATTAGCTCAAAACTTCACACTAAATGCCTACTTATCTGAATTCCTATTACAAGATAGATAATGCCTGGCCTCCAGTATAAAATTACATAGCACACTAAGTGTCAAGGTAAGAAAAAATGTCTGAAGAAACAAAGCAAGCATTAGGCCAGATTCAGCTGAGGCAAAGAGTTTGGAATTTAAAATAACTATGATTAATACATTAAGGGCTGGCTGGGCACAGTGGCTCACACCTGTAATCCTAGCACTCTGGGAGGCCAAGGTGGGCAGATTGCTCAAGGTCAGGAGTTCAAATCCAGCCTGAGCAAGAGTGAGACCCCATCTCTACTATAAATAGAAAGAAATTAATTGGCCAACTAATATAAATAGAAAAAATGAGACGGGCATGGTGGCGCATGCCTGTAGTCCCAGCTACTCGGGAGCCTGAGGCAATAGGATTGCTTGAGCCCAGGAGTTTGAGGTTGCTGTGAGCTAGGCTGACACCATGGCACTCACTCTAGCCTGGGCAACAAAGCAAGACTCTGTCTCAAAAAAAAAAAAAAAAAGTTAAGGGCTTTAGTGGAAAAACCAGATAACATCCAAGAACAGATGCATAATGTAAGCAGAGATAAGAAAACTCTTAAGAAACAATAAAAAACAAATGCTAGAGACAAAAAACCCACAAAAAACAAACCCCAAAACCCGCTGTAACAGAAATGAAGAATGTCTTTGAGGGGTTCATCAGTAGAATGGACACAATCAAGGAAAGAATCAGTGAGATAAGTGAGCCTGAAGGCATGTTAACAGACACTTCCCAAACCGAAATATGCAGAGAAACAATGAAAAAACAGAACAACAACAAAAAAACTCCACACAGACTATCTAAGAATTGTGGTTCATTTCAAAAGGTGTAATATATGTGTATATGTTAGGATAACAGCCGAATAGAGAACAGAGTAGAAGAAATATCTGAAGAATAAAGGCCAAATATTTTCCAAAATTAATGACATATACCAAACCACATGAAATGTCTTAGTCCCTTTTGTGTTTCTATAACAAAATAGCTAAGACTGTGTAATTTATAAAGAACAGATGTTTATTTCTCACAGTTTTAAGGCTGGGAAGTCCATGATCAAGGAGCCAGCATCTGGCGAGGGCCTTCCTGCTGCGTCATCCCATGGCAGAAGGTGGAAGGGCAGGACAGGATGAAAGAGACAGAGAGCAGGAGATAGAGAACTTGCAAGAGGGGGCCAAACCTGTCTTTATATAAGGAATTCATTCTGGCAATAATGAATCCACTCTCCAGGTAACGCATTAATCCATTTCTGAGGGCAGAGCCCTCATGGCCTAATCACCTCTTAAAGGTCCCAACTTCCCAAACCACTGCATGAAGGAAGCTCAGAGAATAACAAACAGGATAAATACCATAAACACATCATATTCAAATTGCAAAAACACAAAGACAAAGAGAAAAGTCCTGAATGAAGTCAGTGGGAGGCTGGGTACGGTGACTAATGCCTATAATCCTAGCACTCTGGGAGGCCAAAGCAGGAGGATTGCTCGAAGTCAGGAGTTCGAAACCAGCCTGCGCAAGAGTGAGACCTGTCTTTACTACAAATAGAAATTAATTGGCCAACTAATATATATAGCAAAAATTAGCCAGGCATGCTGGTGCATGCCTGTAGTCCCAGCTACTCGGGAGGCTGAGGCAGCAGGATTCCTTGAGCCCAGGAGTCTGAGGTTGCTGGGAGGTAGGCTGACGCCACAGTACTCTACCCTGGGCAACATAGTGAGGTTCTGTCTCAAAAAAAAGAAAAAGAAAAAGAAAAAAAAATGGAAAAGAAATTACGTGAACAGCTAAAAATATATAGATAAAACTAGCCAGGCATGGTGGCCCATGCCTGTAGTCCCAGCTACTCAGGAGGGTGAGGCAGGAGGATCGCTTGAGCCCAGGAGTTATAGGTTGCTGTGAGCTAGGCTGACGCCACGGCACTCTGGCCCAGGGAAGAGAGTGAGAGACTGTCTCAAACAAAAAAACTCAACCCTCAACAAAGTAAAGACAACCACCCATGGAATGGAAGAAAATATTTGACAGTTACCGTGTTTCCCTGAAAATAAGACCTACCCATAAAATAAACCCTAGCAGGATTTCTAAGCATGTGCGCAACAGAAGCCCTACCCAGAAAATAAGACCTAGTGATGGGCGTGGCTACGCAGCATATCTGCACAACCCATGCATTCCATTGAGGACGAGCATCCCTCCTCATCTGCCCCTTCATGACAGCTACTATCCCAGAGGGGACCAGAGAGGTGCGGGCAGCCCCACCAACCAGGTCGGCTCCCCTTGTCAGGTCCCGGCCATCCTGTGCATGCTGCAAGTTGAGGCTTTGAGGGGAAAATAACACATCCCCTGAAAATAAGCCCTAGGGTGTCTTTTTTTTTTGAGACAGAGTCTCACTTTGTTGTCCAGGCTAGAGTGCTGTGTCGTCAGCCTAGCTCACAGCAACCTCAAACTCCTGGGCTCAAGTGATCCTGCTGCATTGGCCTCCTGAGTAGCTGGGACTACAGGCATGCGCCACCATGCCCAGCTAATTTTTTCTATATATATTAGTTGGCCAATTAATTTCTTTCTATTTATAGTAGAGACGGGGTCTGGCTCTTGCTCAGGCTGGTTTCGAACTCCTGACCTCGAGCTATCCGCCTGCCTTAGCCTCCCAGAGTGCTAGGATTATAGGCGTGAGCCACCGCACCCAGCCTAAGGTGTCTTCTTGAGGAAAAATAAATATAAGACCCTGTCTTATTTTCGGGGAAACATGGTATGTATCTGATAAAGGACTTTTATCTAGAATACATAAAGGTCTCTCAGAACTCAACAACATAAAGACAAATAATCTTCCCCAAATGGGCAAAGGATCTCAATGGACATTTCTCCAAACAACTCAAATGGCCAGTAAGTATACAAAAAATGTTCAACATAATTATTCATTAGGCAAATGTAAATCAAAATCACAGTAAGAAACACCTTCATAGCCACTAGGGTATAGTCACAAAGACAGATAATGAAAAGTAATGGTAAGGATGCGGAGAAACTGGAACCCTGATACACTCTTGGAGGGAATGTAAAATGGTGCAGTTGCTTTGAAAACCAGTCTGGTGGTTCCTTAGAGTTCTCATATGACACAGCAATTCCACTCCTAGCTATCTACTTAGAGAAAAGAAGACACACGACCACACAAAACTTGCACAAAAGTATTTATTTATTTGTATTATTTATTTATTTTCTGAGACAGAGTCTCACTCTTGCCTGGGTTAGAGTGCCGTGGCGTCAGCCTAGATCACAGTAACCTCAAACTCCTGGGCTCAAGTCATCCTTCCGCCTCAGTCTCCCAGGTAGCTGGGACTACAGGCATGCGCCACCATGTCTGGCTCATTTTTTTCTATATACTTTTTTAGTTGGCTAATTAATTTCTTTCTCTTTATAGTAGAGACGGGGTCTCGCTCTTGCTCAGGCTGGTCTCGAACTCCTGACCTTAAGCGATCCTCCCGCCTCAGCCTCCCAGAGTGCTAGGATTACAGGCCTGAGTACAAAAATGTTTATAATAGCAGTATTCATGAAAGCCAAAGGTGGAAACAACCCATTCATCAATTGATTAATAAATAAACTATGGTATATTCATACAAGGAATATTATGTGCCTAAAAAAAGGAGTAATGTACTTTTATTTTATAACATGGATGAAACTTGAAAACATTATGGTAAAGGAAAGTCAATCGCAAAAGGCCATATATTGTATAATTTCATTCATGTCCAGTGACTGGAATAGACAAATCTATAGAGACTGAGAGTAGTTCTTGCCAAGAAAGTTGTGGTTGCCAGGGGCTGGGGCTATGATGTGAAGTGCCTGCTGATGGGTATGCGGTTTCGTCTTGGGGTAACAAAAATGTAAAATTGTGATGATGGTTGTACAACTCAGAATATACTAAAAACCTTTCCATTGTACATTTCAGTGAGTGAATTATATCTCAATAAAGCTGTTATTAATAAAAATAAAACCAAATAAAACCAAAACCTCTGCCCTGCTTCAATAACCTCACCATCCTGCACAACCTGTGTTCCCAGCTTTATGTGCTAATTGAACAATTTTCTTTTACTTCTGGCTCTATCTTTATTCTCATCCCCTAAACCTCAATTTATATTCCATGAACTTGGAATTTAAAATATAAATAGAGACTGCACTAAGGATTAGCTCTGCATTATTTATAGAAGAGAGAAAATTACAGGGTGTCATCTGAACTGCTTAAGGAAAATTTCAAGCATCTTGAAATATTTCAGAACCTATTAACAAACATGTCTGTTATGCGCTCCCACAGCAAAAATATTTACTCCTAATCAGCATGAAACTTAATAATCGAATAAGTATTTCAAAATCACATTAATTTTTTTTATTTTTTTGAGACAGAGTCTCACTTTGTTGCCCAGGCTAGAGTGAGTGCCGTGGCATCAGCCTAGCTCACAGCAACCTCAATCTCCTGGGCTCAAGCGATCCTACTTTCTCAGCCTCCTGAGTAGCTGGGACTACAGGCATGAGCCACCATGCCTGGCTAATTTTTTTTGGTATATATATTTTCAGTCGGTCAATTAATTTCTTTCTATTTTTAGTAGAGACAAGGTCTCGCTCAGGCTGGTTTCGAACTCCTGACCTCGAGCAATCCTCCCGCCTTGGCCTCCCAGAGTGCTAGAATTATAGGCTTATGCCTGTAGAAATCACATTTAACTAGCCTCACTTTCAAACTACATATTCCCAATTTTACAAATGAAATCTTAATACTCAAGACAAATTTTTGGCCAGGTGCAGTGGCTCACACCTATAATCCTAGCACTCTGGGAGACTGAGGCAGGAGGATCTCTTGAGGCCAGGAGTTTAAGACCAGCCTGAGCAAGAGTGAGACCCCATCCTTACAAAAAATAGAAAAATTAGCTAGGCATGGTGGCACATGCCTGTAGTCCCAGCTACTCAGGAGGCTGATGCAGGAGGATCGCTTGAGCCCAGGAGTTTGAGGTTGCTGTGAGCTAGGCTGACGGCACGGCACTCACTCTAGCCCGGGCAACAGAGTGAGACTGTCTCAAAAACAAAAACAAACAAAAAATTCTCATAAGCAGCGCACAACCTAGATCCCTTGCGTGCAGTTCACAGCAGGGTTTGTGCTCCTGTGAGAATCTAATGCCGCTGCTGCTCTGACAGGAGGTGGGCTTACACAGCGATGCGAGCGATGGGGAGTGGCTGTAGATGCTGACAAACCTCACCGGCTGCTCAGCCCTTGCTGTGCTGCCCAGTTCCTAACTGGTGATGGACAGGTACCAGTCTGCTGCCGGGGGGCTGGGGACTGCAGCTAAAAAGCATTTATTTTTTTTTATTTTTTTTTTTTTGAGACAGAGTCTCGCTTTGTTGCCTAGGCTAGAGTGAGTGCCGTGGCGTCAGCCTAGCTCACAGCAACCTCAAACTCCTGGGCTCAAGCAATCCTTCTGCCTCAGCCTCCCAAGTAGCTGGGACTACAGGCATGAGCCACTATGCCCGGCTAATTTTTTCTATATATATTAGTTGGCCAATTAGTTTCTTTCTATTTATAGTAGAGACGGGGTCTCGCTCTTGCTCAGGCTGGTTTTGAACTCCCGACCTCGAGCAATCTGCCCGCCTCGGCCTCCCAGAGAGCTAGGATTACAGGCGTGAGCCACCGCGCCCGGCCCTAAAAAGCATTTATTTATATATATATATTTTCCATTTTGTATTATACAAACACATCCTTATTTTTCTAGTGGAAATTGACCACAGAATGTATTCTAGAGCAAATATCAGTTGGTGCTAATCTGTACTGCCCAGAATAACTAACTGTTGATGTTTCAAGAACTGATGTACTACTACAGTTGCTACCAATTTGGGGGTTGATTTAAGAATCAATCAGGAATTTTTTTTTTATTAGTATCATGGCTGTCTAGTTATTACCTACAATATGAAACTATGAAGATGCAGAAATCAACCAGGATTTTTAAATTAGTATGACGGCAGTCTAGTTACTACCTAAGACATGAAACCACGAACAAAAATATTTGAAAGGGCTGGGCACAATAGCTCACCCCTGTAATCCTAGCACTTTGGGACACCAAGGCGGGTGGATTGCTCAAGGTCAGGAGTTTGGGACCAGCCTGAGCAAGAGTGAGACCCTGTTTCTACTAAAAATAGAAAGCAATTAATTGGCCAACTAAAAATATATAGAAAAAATTAGCTGAGCATGGTGGCGCATGCCTGTAGTCCCAGCTACTCAGGAGGCTGAGGCAGAAGGATCGCTTGAGCCCAGGAGTTTGAGGTTGCTCTGAGCTAGGCTGACGTCACACAGCACTCTAGCCTGGGCAACAGAGTGAGACTCTGTCTCAAAAAAAAAAATTTTTTTTTTTAAAGTATGATTTTGATTATTTAGCTTCCTTTTCCTTAGGAAATAGTGCTGTGGTTTTACATTATAATAAAAATGTTTCTTTATTATTTCCTTTAGGTAAAAATTACAAAGCAATAACTTTGTGTTGAAGATGAGGTTGCTTTTAGGCTTTGTAAATTTGCCACAGAGAAACTGCCTCCCTTTGTTTTTTTTTTTTTTGAGACAGAGTCTTGCTTTGTTGCTCACGCTAGAGTGAGTGCCATGGCGTCAGCCTAGCTCACAGCAACCTCAAACTCCTGGGCTCAAGCAATCCTTCTGCCTCAGCCTCCCCAGTAGCTGGGACTATAGGCATGTGCCACCATGCCCGGCTAATTTTTTCTATATATATTAGTTGGCCCATTAATTTCTTTCTATTTATAGTAGAGATGGGGTCTTGCTCTTGCTCAGGCTGGTTTCCAACTCCTGACCTCGAGTAATCCGCCCATCTCGGCCTCCCAGAGTGTTAGGATTATAGGCGTAAGCCACCGCACCCAGCCCTCCTTTGTTAACAACAACAAAAATTGTTCTGACTTCTATGCTAATAAGGCAGTCATTTATTCTGGTTGACTAAGTCCCTAGAGTTAGACGGTATGTCCCTGACACTCAAAACGGCTTGAAGAATCCATCTTGGGTCATTATTTTTCCACTAGTTTTTAAGAAGAAACATGCACAAACTACCATTTGTGCTAACACAGCCAGGAAAATCAACTCATCACATGGAGCCATAAGTATTTCCGAGATAAAGAAAACATTTTGGTTTACCCTCACTTTTTCCTTTTTTGGAATGCAAATTTATACTGGTTGAGTGTCCCAAATCCAAAAGTCTAAAATCCAAAATCCAAAACTTGTAAAAATGTTTTTAATTTTTAATTTTTTTTAGAGATAGGGTCTTGCTATATTACCTGGAATGGCCTTGAACTCCTGGGCTCAAGTGATTCTCCCACTTCAGCCTCCTGAGTAGCTGGGACTAGAGACATATGCCACCTTGCCTGGCACAAATCTAAAACTTTCTGAGTGCCCAAAAGACGCTCAAAGGAAGTGCTCATTGGAGCATTTCAGATTTTGGATTTTTGAATTTGGGATGCTTAACTGCTAAATGTGAATATTCCAAAATCTGAAATACTTCTGGTCCCAAGCATTTTGGATATTCAACTTGTAAATGCAGAACTGCTGAATGCAATTACAATAGGACGACTTAGGTCCCTTCATAAATAATTGTCACTTATCAGTCTTATGAAGGAGAAGAACTGCTATTACTGAAAAGTACAGACAGGACTACTATACATTTAATAAATTTGGATTTTGTAGGATAAGAGATTCCTTAGAAACTAGTCAGCTAAAAGGGTAATTTATCATGATATTTCCAACCCTTTCTAAACTTCAGCATTGTGGTGGATATCATTAAAACAAAAGGGCTGAAAAACACTTCTCTATCTTGTTTCCACTAACAGATACAGGGCAAAGGTTATTCACATTCTCATGGTGTGAGGTTCTTGATATGCTAGCTCTTCTCCATTCCTTTTCTTTCCACTCCAGAAAGCACACCAGAAGGCCACTGAGTGATGCCACCATAAGGATAACCTTGAGTCCAGTCCAACAGTCAATTAGTCACACCATGGGGATATTCAGCCTATTCTCATATCTCACACCTGAGCACAACACACTTTTGTGTCAACACCATTTCTGAGGATCCCTCATTCATTTAGTTCCTTACCTTTAGTCAGGCCCAAGATTCTCATTTGCATTCAGTTTCATATATTTATTCAATTTATTTACATAATGAGTAGAAAGGCGATTTTAAAAATATTTATTACATTCAGTTCTAGAAATAATTAAAATTGGTACAATTATGTTATACAACTTTGGAAAGGCATATTTACCCTTTCACCCAGAGAAAAGTTTTATGCAATGCCAGAAATGGAAATACCTACGCCATTGGTGACAAAGGGCAAACGCTGTGGATAGAAGGAGCCCTTGTAAATTTTTAGTTTTCTTCTCTGCCATTATTTTTAAGCAAATCCTAGTCCAGAGAAAAGAATTCTGAACATAAAGGCACCTAGAGTAAAAATCAGATCTTAACTAACACAAACAGCTACACATGTTTACACTAAGGAAAAAAAGCCCTATCAAAGCAACTCTCCTGCAAGGCAATGATAATGTAAATGAAAAAACCATTGCAACTAAAAAGTCTATAAAGGCTTTCCTGAATCTGATATGTGAACTGGATAATGACAATTACTTTTCTGTTTATAAACCTGTAGATGTTTTATAATTTAAATCAGCACGAGTGCTATCTTTATATTCATAGGTGGGGCTCTCAAAGTATTTATCCATAGTCAAGATTTGTTTTGTTGCATCTGCTCTTAAAATGCATTGTTGTATATATTCCATTAATGGATATGTTAAAAATTCCTGCTGTCTTTCAAGAATGTAGAAAAACCTAGAACTCCTACTTTATTTATTTATTTATTTTGAGACAGAGTCTCGCTTTGTTGCCCAGGCTAGAGTGAGTGCCATGGCGTCAGCCTAGCTCACAGCAACCTCAAACTCCTGGGCTCAAGCAATCCTTCTGCCTCAGCCTCCTGAGTAGCTGGAACTATAGGCATGTGCCACCATGCCTGGCTAATTTTTTCTATATATATTAGGTGGCCAACTAATTTCTTTCTATTTATAGTAGAGACAGGGTCTCGCTCTTGCTCAGGCTGGTTTTGAACTCCTGACCTAGAGCTATCCGCCCGCCTGGGCCTCCCAGAGTGGTAGGTTTACAGGCGTGAGCCACTGCGCCTGCCTAGAACTGCTACTTTAAACCAAAGTCCTCTTTTATCATTACAAAGCCAGAAAAGGTGACATTTATTTTACCATGATTTAAGCACCTGAAGTATATTCTGACCAATTTATATTTTGTAAGCTAAAATCAGGATCTTCAAAATTTGTGTAGGTGTACAAATATTGCAAATTATTTCTTTAAGCTAATAAAAAATTTTAAAAAATACAAATAATCTTTTACTACAAAGATTCAAAATCCACATATGGGCCTGTACTAAGAGAAAAATGAACAAGAAGCGAGTAGGCAAACATTGTCTGTACTTTCTAATCTGTGGACAAGGTACCAGTCAACGGAGCCAGGTTGTATTCAGCTGGGTCTGGTTCTTGATGCTGGTATCCATTTTTAGCACTTCTCGAATGGCCATGGTAGCATACGTGGAAGGAGGAAGAGAAAAATCCATTTTCAGAGCCCTGTATTTGCCTTCTGCCAGGCAAGAAAGAAGAGAATGGTCAGAAAATGAAGGCAACTGCAGACAGACTGGAGAAGAGTCATATAATCTCTATACAAATACAAAGAACTGTGCTCCTTTCTTTAGGCTCCACTTCCCAAGGGGCCTCAGAGAATGTAACCATGGAAGTAAGAGATCTGTGAGCGTATGAACCAACTGAACGGTATGGTAATTCTACCCTGGAACCTTCATAAAAGGGCAAGTGACAAAGAGAGCACAAGAGAGAAGTGCATGTGAAGTTTAAAAAAATAAATTAGGGCACAGAGAGAAACAGAAAAAGGAATAATAAGAAGAATTTGACAATGACAATGCAAATTTAATTTTTCAGATTCTCTTCCTGAATTTTCACTCGCCTTTGTTAACCCTGTAAGGGATGGGGAGGAAATAATCAGTCACCTAATATCAAAACCATCTATCACATTCATTCATTTTCAGGGAGATTTGCTATTTTAGTTAAGCCCTTCATCTATAATCATAAAAGTAAGGCAACAAAACACAAAATGTAAATCATAGTGGGTGGTGGTGGTGATTATCAGATCAGACCTTAAAAAAAACTGTATTATTTTATGAGAAAACATTTCAAAGGTGACACAGAGCTGATGACTGAGTAAACTTACCTGAAGCAAAAACTGGTGGTGGTTTCCCTTCTAGGTTGTCTACATCTGTATTGAAAAGTGGAATTTTGGGATCATCATATGCAACGACTTCCCTTCAAAACACAAAGTATGAATATGAGCTTTCATAAAAGGTACGAAGCTACTCATTACCATTTGTTTGGTAAGAAAAACACATAGACCAGGTACGGGTGGCTCTGAAATCCCTAGTACTTTGGGAGGCCAAGGCGGGAGGATCGCTTGAGGCCAGGAGTTCGAGTTCAGCCTGGGCAACATAGCAAGAACTCATCTCTACAAAAAAATACACAACTTAACAGAGTGTGGTGGTGTGTACCTGTAGTCCTAGCTACTGAGGAGGCTAAGATAAGAGGATTGCTTGAGCCCAAGAGTTTGAGGCTGCAGTGACCTACAATGCTGCTGAGCAAGAGTGAGACCTTGTACCCCTGCAGTCCCTAACCTAAGGGCTGTGGCCTGGTACCAGTCCAAGGCCTGCTAGGAACTGAGGCTACACAGCAGGAGATGAATGGCTGACAAAGCTTCCTCTGTATTTACAGCCACTCCCCCTTCTCTGGCATCACTGCCACCTCCCTACCACCCCACCCTGTCTGTGGAAAAATTGTATTACGTGAAACTGATTCCTGGTAGGGACCTCTGCTGTACCCCACTCCCCCACCCCCCCAAAAACCCCAAATAGATCTATTGTAAATAATTGGTAGGACTCTTCAAAATCAGAATAGGGACAGATTTTATATATATGTTTTGCCTTTATATTATTATATAGCAGATGACAGATGATGCCAGCCTATTAAAAGACATAATAACCAAATAAAGCTTTAGATAATACTGGGTATTGAAATAATTTTTTTATTTTTTTTTTTGAGATAGAGTCTCATTTTGTTGTCCAGGCTAGAGTGAGTACTGTGGTGTCAGCCTAGTTCACAGCAACCTTAATCTCCTGGGCTCAAACGATCCTACTGCCTCAGCCTCCCAAGTAGCTGGGACTACAGGCATGCGCCACCATGCCTAGATAATTTTTTCTATATATTTTTAGTTGGTCAATTAATTTCTTTCTATTCTTAGTAGAGATTAGAGATGGGGTCTCACTCTTGCTCAGGCTTGTTTCGAACTCCTGACCTCGAGCGATCTGTTCACCTTGACCTCCCAGAGTGCTAGGATTACAGGTGTGAGCCACCAAGCCTGGCCTGGGTATTAAAATATTTTTAAATGAATTAACACAAATATCTTTTTCTCTATAGAAACATGACAATGAAAAAACCAGATTAGTGTTTGGAACTCATAGCTAATACTTAGTAAGGTAACTTGCTCAGGGATAGTGCTCTAAGGAATCTCAGGTTTCTATAAATAGGGAAAAGGTTCATTCTCTACATATTTCTTCAATAATTCAGTGATGCTAACAAAATGTAAATGAAGTTACTTTCACTATATGTTTGCATTCAAAACAACTTCATTTATTTCTGGATGATTTGAAAAATACCAAATAGTAGCTATAGTGATAATAATAGTAATAATAACAATAACACTTATGAAATACTTATATGCTGGATTCTAAGCACTGAAAAATACAGTCATGTATCCCTTAACAATGGGGCATACGTTCTGAGAAATGTATCATTAGGCAATTCTGTCATTGTGCAAACACCATAGAGTGTGCTTACACAAACCTAGATGATGCAGTTTACCACACACCTGGGCTGCATGGTATAGCCTACTGCTCCTAGGCTACAAACCTGTACAGCATGTCACTGTACTGAATACTGCAGGCAACTGTAACACAACGGTAAATATTTGTGTATCTAAACATAGACAGAAAAGGCACAGCAAAAATACAGTATAATCTTATGGGACCACTATCATACACATTGTCTATTGTGGACTGAAAGTTTGTTATATGGTACATGACTATTTATGTGAAGCAAAAGCTTACAACCTTGTATGGTAGGCTGTCAGACAGCTGGACGGCCACACATAAGAGCTGTGCACAGACACACCCATGTGGGAAAGGAGCCACCCTGCATGCTCCCAGCATGGGAAGGGACAGAGATTCCCTGGAGGTTCCCAATGTGATGGTGCAAATTCAGTGACTGGATTCTACTTTTCTATAACAAGCCATTTTTGTAAATAATGTATGATATCAACCTTTTATTTAAAATGAATATTTAATAATTTTTAAAAATCATATATGGTAATTCAGTTCTACCTCATTCCAGACTATTACTCACCAGCTAACATTCTGAGGACGAATAATGATCTTTCGGTAGGCCCCTGATAGGGAATAATCTCGAATTTTGTGTCTCATGTTGTCAATATCAAGATTGTCTGCTGTGAGCATTTCCCTGTAGGCATCTCTAACTAATATAAAATACAGAAAGTTAGTTGGAATGCAGCCTATCAACAAGTTACCCTAAAGAAGACCACAAATAGAGTAACCTGTACATTCAGTTTAGATCATCCTAATTTATAATCCAAAGTCTATTCTTTGGAATCAAAACTGAGAGACTTAGCAACTAGGACCAGAAGGCGCCTCCAGCTTTGGTTTGGCCAATGTGTAATTTATCTTTGCAACCAGCCACAGTACCTATGGTGTAGGGTTCTGAGGCTATAAAAGGCCATTTTATCCAAAGTTGCTAAACTACAATGTATATGTGCTCAGAGTTGGAAGACATCATACAGAGGCTTCAAACTCTCTCTGGAAGAGGTAGTTATATATAAATGTATAAAAATAAGAGACCTTGAAAAACCATCTGGCTCACCCTCGCACCTGATGTAGAATCTTTTTTGTAACACTCAAGAAATACAGTTTTCCAGCCTCTGCTTGCATGTTGTCATTAAGGAGGAAGTACTGCTTTGTGAGGTATGCAATTATTAAATTCTTCCTATTCCAAGCTGAAATCCATTGTCTTATAACTTTTGTTGATGGCTTTGCAACATAGCAGGTTAACTGTCCTCTTCCACATCCATTCCTGAGTATCGGACCTTTCAGCCATATAGTCTCTAGACCAAAAAATGCTTCCCTTGATTACCTCTCTTTGACATTTCTGAATTCTCTTTATCTGCCTCAGGCTAATAGGCTTATGTTTAACAGTAACTGCAGATACTTTTTAACTTTTTATGTAGACTACTATCAAACTGGCCCTCTTCTGTCTGTCTGTTTGATCACTAGGCATAAACGTGAGAATTTGCATTTAACTCTATTTAACGCCTTCTGCAGTTTTTCTTAAAAAAACTTTTCTCATATAATTATTTTCTTTTACATTATTTGCAAATATAAGCAGATTTCCTTATTCAAATTATTCATAAAAAATGTGGAGCAGAACAGGATCAAAGAAAGACACCCTCACTACACACTAAGGACAATAAGGGATCCCTAAATCAAGCTTTATTGGATACTAAGTGTGCACATGTTACCTATCCAACCTGAAATATCACCCATCCAGTTTATGAGTCCCATATTTGGCTACAAGGTTTTCATTAACACCTTTGTCAAAAGCTTTGCTTAATTTAGGTTCTAATTGATCCTAGCCAAGTTCCTAATCCTCAGAGGTGTAAGAAGGGGGAAAGAATGTTTTTTCTTTCCTGTGAGGGTTGATTTTTTTTTTTTTTTTTTTTGAGACAGAGTCTTGCTTTGTTGCCCAGGTGAGTGAGTGCCGTGGTGTCAGCCTAGCTCACAGCAACCTCAGACTCCTGGGCTCACGCAATCCTTCTGCCGCAGCCTCCCAAGTAGCTGGGACTACAGGCATGCACCACCATGTCCGGCTGATTTTTTCTATATATATATATATATTTTTTTTTTTTTTTTCACTGACTAGGACACAATGCACAGAAGACTCTATATATATTAATTGGCCAATTAATTTCTTTCTATTTATAGTAGAGACAGGGTCTCGCTTTCGCTCAGGCTGGTTTCGAACTCCTGATCTTGAGCAATCCACCCGCCTTGGCCTCCCAGAGTGCTAGGATTACAGGCGTGAGCCACCGCGCCCGGCCCCGTGAGGGTTGATTTTGGGTGTCAACTGGCTTAAGTACTCAGATAATGGGTAAGACATTATTTATTCTCAAGCATTCCTCTTCTGCTGAAATGCCACGTGGTCTGGCATTATATGAGAATGAACGCACTGCATTAGGTGTGTCCGTGAGGGTGTTTCCGAGGAGACTGGAATGAGTTGTTGGACTGAGTGGGGAAGCTCTACCCTCAATGTGGGCAGGCACTAGCTAATAGGCTGGGTGCCTGGATGGAACAAAAAGTAGAATGGCAAATTCTTTCCCTTTCTCCCACAGCAGGGATGTCCTTCCTCTGCCTTTGGATGTCAGAATTGCAGGTTATCTGGCCTACAGACTCTGGGACTTGTGCCAGCGGCTCCCCTCTCTCCAGGTTCTCTCCCCTCTCTTCAGGCTCAGATTGACAGTTACACCACTGGCTTCCCTGGTGCTGAGGCCTTCGGATGAGGAGGACTGAGCCAAGCTACCAACTTTCCTGGTTCCCCAGCTTGCAGACAGGCCGTCGTGGGACTTCTCAGCCTCCACAATCAAGTGAGCCAACTCCCCTAATAAATCCCTTTTCATCTCTATATATTCTTGGTTCTGTCTCTCTGGGGAACCCTGACCAAAACAGAGAGGAAATGCGGCTTTTAGATTCTTAGTGCCTTCCTTCTCACTTGTTCCTAGTACTGCTCTCCTTGGTTTCTACCCAGGTTAGGCACATCACAGCCCTCCCTTATCTACCTTATTCATTCTCCTCTCCATCCCTCAACTCCTTTCCCCTCAGTGAAGACAAACACATATAAGTGTAGCAATTTGATTCAATTAATCAATATATAAATGACAGATTTACTATTAAACCCTTCTAGAAATATTTGCATTATCCAAGAAGGGCATTAATCCTAATCATTCTCTAATTCATAAAATTTCAAGGAATATAACATTGAAATGTAAAATAATTCTGGCTTCTTGAGAAAAAAGATATTTTAACAGGAAAATACCACATATAGTCCAGTCCTGGCTAGGAGGAAACTTCTAGGGTCAGTCCCATTAAATTGCTCCTATGGACAGATCTGCTTTCTTTTCTCAGCACAAGGCCTGACCCGTGAACATATATCGGAAGGGACTGTCTCCGAGGTCCCTTAGAGCAGCCCATACAAGCAACAGGCTGCATACACTACCAAGGAGGCTGCTGTTTGCAGCCACTGCACACCGGGCCCCCATGAGGAAAGGAGCACGGTCGGCTTAATTGGTTGCAGGACAACTTATACATGTTTGAAATCTAAATACCTTTTTAAGTCTGATGAAAATAAAGTTTTGTCTAAGGATACCCTAATCATGAAAGAGAAGAAAATAAAAAAAAAAAAAAAAAAAGAAAATAAAGTTTTAAAGTTATATTTAAAGTACTGATTTTTTTTTCCTTTCTCCACTCTTGGCTGCCAGTGGCTTAATTATGTTAAATCTGTTTTAACTATTTTCCCCTACAAGGAACTTACTTTTATGTTTTGGGTAGACAACATCGAAACCAGGCAAGGGCATTACCACGTCATGGATGGAGTAATTATTAATATCATCTTCCTCAATATAGGTGGCCGTGGCTACAAATTCACAAGTAAACAATAAATGAAGAAAAATCAAGAAAATTGGCAATATGCATGAGCTCAATCTTCTAAAATTATACACACCTAAGCAAATCAGAATCAAGTCCTAAGTTGATACAGGTTCAGTGGCCTTGGTAGCTTAAAGAAATTAAGTTAGGATACACACCCTTCTGTCCTTTCTACTCTACCCAAGAAATAAAAATCAAGGATTTAGAAAAAGTAGAATTTTTTGTTTTTTAGACACAGGGTCTCTGTTGCCCAGGTTGGAATGCAGTGAAATGATCATAGCTCACTGTAACCTCAAATTCCTGGACTCATACAATCGTCTCACCTCAACCTCCTGAAAAAATAGAATTTGTAGTGAAAATTTAAAAATATTTATCTTTCAGCTGTATACTCATTTTTTAGGAATGCCTGTTTTTTTTTTTTGAGACAAAGTCTCGGTTTGTTGCTCAGGCTAGAGTGAGTGCCGTGGCGTCAGCCTAGCTCACAGCAACCTCAAAATCCTGGGCTCAAGCAATCCAACTGCCTCAGCCTCCTAAGTGGCTAGGACTATAGGTATGTGCCACCACGCCCTACTTATTTTTTCTATATATATTAGTTAGCCAATTAATTTCTTTCTATTTATAGTAGAGACAGGGTCTTGCTCTTGCTCAGGCTGGTTTCAAACTCCTGAACTCGAGCAATCCACCCGCCTCAGCCTCCTAGAGTGCTAGGATTACTGGCGTGAGCCACCGCGCCCGGCCAGGAATGCCTGCTTTTTAAAATCAGCTCCTTTAACCTTCTTAATACCATGAAAGACTATTTAAAAAGCCATTATACCATAAAATACTATTTGGAAAGCCATCATACATGAATACATTTTGCTAAAAGAGAAAATAATTTTAAAAAACCTGCCTGTATTTTGAAGGTAAAACATGGTGGCACACGGGACATTAAAAGAGGCCAGGCACGGTGGCTCATGCCTGTAATCTCAGCACTTTGGGAGGCCAAGGCAGGAGGATCACTTGAGGTCAGTAGTTCAAGACCAGCATGAGCAAGAACAAGACCTTGTCTCTCCAAAAAATAGAAAAATTAACCAGGTGTGGCGGTGCACACCTGTAGTCCCAGCTACTGGGGAGGCTGAGGCAAGAAGATGGCTTTAGCCCAGTAGTTTGAGGCTGCAGTGAGCTAAGATCACGCCATTGCACCCCAGATTGGGTGACAGAGTCAGATCCTGTCTCTAAAAAATTTTAAAAAAAGGTGTGTGTGTGTGTATATATATGTATATGTATGTGTGTATATATATAAAATATATATATAATATTATATATATATATATATATATATATATATAAATTCTTAAAAATACACTGGATGTGATCAATATCGCCTGAGGAAAAATGTTAAATCAGAAAAAAACAATTAAAATTTCTGTACAAATTCAAAACCTTAATGGATGGGGTCTGCCTGCAGATAAGTAGGCTGTGTATTCAGCAAATAGCCAGGTACGCCAGAGAAACAAGACTTTGGAATCGGGCAGACATGACTCCAAATCCCAGCTCTTTTTTCTTTTTTATAAACCAGCTGTGGAATGGTGGGCAAGTGAATAAAACTCATCTGAAAAACAGAGAAAATGCTTCACACTAATACTGTCAGCTTTAAACTAGAAGATGCAGATAAAGGGCTTAGTGCCAAGGCCTGGCACACAGTGAGGGTTGCACGGCAGATGGGCTATTAGTGCTGTCTTATGAACATTTTGGGCACAGTACACACTAAACGCCCATTCTATCACGGCCCACATGTAAAGTTAGCTCCAGTCTGGTACTAACTTGAAGAAACTCTAATACAGGCTGACGACAGGCTGAGAGGCTGAAACACATCCAGAAGTGTACATATTTGCTAGACCCAGATTAAAGTTTGGAAATGGTTTTAGCCATCATTTAGCCCAAATCCTATTCTAGTTGAGAAAAGGGAGGCCCAGAGTGAGTGAGTCAGGCACTACTCTAAACCAGATGTATATTTTTTTATTAAAGACACAAACTAGCCAGTCTGAACTTATGTGGACCTCCATCTAAAACTCACTAAACATCTCTCTTTGTTAACTAGTAGCCAGACTGGATTGCAAAGCCTCTAGTGTCAAGTAACTGACTCCTAGTTTGATTGAATAATAATACCATTTGCCTTTTTACCTCCTTTGAGCACAAGGTCTCCTGGAATAGGTTTCAATCCGTAGTCTTCTATCCTCTTGCTCACCATGTTATTCCACACATAGCTTTGATAGCTATGAATATACATTAAGCGATTATTTCTTGGTATCTGAAGGGAAGTAAAATAGGCAAGAAAAAATATTCTGAATATAAAAAGTACTGTACTTTCCAAGATATCTTGCTTGTTTAGTAGTGATCCTAGTGTAAGAAACTTATACTTTAAATCTCTCATTTTACTAATAACCTATAGAAATCCTAATAACAAAATGTGGTATGTATGTGTGTGTGTACGCGCGCACACACACACACACACACACACACACACACACACACACACACACACACACACACACACCCACCCATGGAGTACTACCCAGCCACAAAAAGAAATGAATTAATGTCTTTAGCAGCAATTTGGATAGAACTGGAAACCATCAGCCTAAGTGAAGTATCTCAAGAATGGAAACGTGTACTCTCTAATAATGTGGAACTAACTGATGGACATATATGGGCACAGAAAGAAGTAAAAATCATTGGAAATCAGAAAGGGCAGAGGTAGGAGGGAAGGGGTAAAAACCTACTTAATAGGTACAATGAATACTATTTGGGTGATGAGTACACTTATAGCCCTGACTAAAGCATCATAAAAGCTATTCTGGGAGGCTGAGGCAGGAGGATTACTTGAGGCCAGGAGTTCAAGACCTGAGCAAGATCAAGGCCCTGTCTATATTTTCTAAAAAAATTAAAAATAAAAAAAGCTATCCACATAAAAAAATGTGTACCTCCTTAATATTTTGAAGTAAAAAAATAAAATAGTGACTGATACAGAGCATTAAATATTAGAGATAGAACTCCTGAAACTAAGGGGCATTATCAGTACTAAGGGGTGTTATCAGTCATCAACAGCTGTAGCAGTTCACATTTTGTATTCACAATGCGCACAATCATGCCACTTAAAGCAAATGGTATGGATTTTATACTCTACATCAAAGACTGACTTAAAACCGAAGGAATTTACACATCAATTATAGAGCTAACAGTAGTTTCTCCCCAAAAGTTCTATGGAAGGAGAAAACCTAAATGATTGAACTGACAACTAATTTCATGCAGCAAGAATCCTGCTTTTTTGTACATCTAGGGGAAAGTAACTAAGACCTAAGTTTAGGGATACATTTTAAGGTATCCTGGATTATACATATCGAAATACTGGCACAGGCTACACTTAGCAACATGGTACCTACTCTTGAACCACCCTGATGAAACCAGACTAAAATGCAACTATTTAGACTGCTTATTGTCTAGCCCTCACACTAAGGCAGTTCAAGTTGTGGTGATGGTGAATGATGAAGAAATGACTGTACAGTAGATTCAGAATTTCTCAAATACCAAGAGACTGAACTTAAACTTCCTCTGGAGATCACATTTTCTACATTACTGTTTTTCTTGTGCCATCAATGTAAATAACACCCCCATCTGTAGGGGACTGACATATATTTTCCTAGTTTAAGAATTAAAAGGCCGGGCACGGTGGCTCACGCCTGTAATCCTAGCTCTCTGGGAGGCCGAGGCGGGCGGATTGCTCAAGGTCAGGAATTCAAAACCAGCCTGAGCAAGAGCGAGACCCCGTCTCTACTATAAATAGAAAGAAATTAATTGGCCAACTGATATATATATATATATATATATATATAAAAATTAGCCGGGCATGGTGGCGCATGCCTGTAGTCCCAGCTACTCGGGAGGCTGAGGGAGAAGGATCGCTCGAGCCCAGGAGTTTGAGGCTAGGCTGACGCCACGGCACTCACTCTAGCCTGGACAACAAAGCGAGACTCTGTCTCAAAAAAAAAAAAAAGAATTAAAGTTAGTGAGTAATGTACATGCTCTGCCCAGAGCATTTAATATGTTTTGGACAAGGCCCCTGTTGCCTTGAGGCATAATAAAAACAAGGTGTTGCCTAGAGGCATAACAAGGGACCTGAGTTCCAAGTAAGCAAGAGCTACCCCACCCCACATCATTGGGGGTCTGGAGGCCACAAGATAAACACATTGTTCCTGTGATTGCTGCGTACACCCCATAAGATGGCTAGTTAATCAATGACTGGTAAGACCCCTCAAGGGAGGGTGACTTAAGCCAGGTACAGCCACTGGGGTTCAGCTGAAGATCTTAGGGGGGTCACTTTAAGAGAAGCTGGGGATGAGAAATGCCCCTGTGGTTTGCCTTGCCCATCCTTGCTAATCTCAGTCTGGTCCATGATCTATGCCTAGTGCCTAGAGCAACCACCTTGAAATTCTGAGCCAGGGGATATCTGCTTCCCTAAGGCTACGCATTCCGGAATTTATGGCTATCGCTGCCACACCTGGGTGGTTACATACAAGGAACTAACTTTAATCTTTTAGAGTATAGAAATAAAACTGACCCAGTGTATTATTACTCGAGTCAACCATCTGTATGTGTGTCTGCGTTTTTGTGTTCTGCGTTTGTATTTTGTGTTGTGTTCATCTTCTGTCCTGCAAATGGGCCACGACACCCATCCACCCACTCATCACTATTCAGGGTGTGAACAAGGATCACTCAGGTAAAACACCTCTCAGCGATCACCAAAGGATCCTTATGTACCTTCTGGTCTTTCAAAATTCAGTAAAATCTTTCAAGATGAAATTCAGAAAACATTAAAACACCTCAAGTCATTGCCTGACTTCACAAATTGCACTCACTATGCCAAATGCAGAGACTATATTCTTCATTCCATATTTTGAAAGTCCTCGAAGCAGCTGCCCTTCCACACACCTTTTTACAGGTAGTTTTCTGAGGGCAGCGGCTGGGTCTTTGGTCTTCGCCCATTCTTCTCTGCATTTAACCAAGTACCCTTTTTCGGCTGGAGAGAAAAAACTATGATTAAATGATTTATCCAAAAGACAAATTTCCATAACTTAAAAGTACACATCATGGAGAAAATAAAATTAGGAAATGCTATTTGTAACATAGGTGCTATGAAGAGCTTCTGCTCACCTGAGAATAGCCATCAGAAAATGAAAAGATGGGAAATGTAGAAAGTTTACAAAACTATATGGCTTTGTCAACATGCTACCACTCCCAGGCCAACAATAAAAGCCATTTACTATTCATCATCCTAGTAGATTCAACAAAAACTTGATAGTCCTTCCTTCCTTCTCCTTTTCCATTGTATTATCAAATTTAATGGGTTAGTTTCCTCAAAACTAGATAATTTTATCTTTTATTAGTTTGCAAATGAATAATTACCCTAAGTGTACATAATTATTTTGACAATTTGTAAAGTAATTAAATCCTTTTCATACAGTATATATATATATATATATTTTTTTTTTGATACAGAATCTCACTTTGTTGCCCAGGCTAGAGTGAGTGCCATGGTGTCAGCCTAGCTCACAGCAACCTCAATCTCCTGGGCTCAAGTGATCCTCCTCTCCTGCCTCAGCCTCCCAAGTAGCTAGGACTACAGGCATGCGCCACCATGCCTGGCTAATTTTTTGTATATATATTTTTAGTTGGTCAATTAATTTCTTTCTATTTTTAGTAGAGACAGGGTCTCACTCAGACTGGTTCTGAACTCCTGACCTTGAGTGATCCTCCCACCTTGGCCTCCCAGAGTGCTAGGATTACAGGTGTGAGCCACCGCGCCTGGCCATACAATATGGTTTTGGAGCTGGGATTATAGGTGAGCCAGTGTACACAGGGGAATTAATAAATTAGATGAGCTAAAGAGCTAAAAACAGGATATAAATACTACATCTTAAATGCATACAAAAAAACTTGTGAAAAATACAAAGAAATAGCCATGGTTTTATGATAAAACAAAGAAAATTCTGAAATAACCCAATTTGCACATGTACTTCATTCAAAGCAATTCCATGAATACCTAGCCAAATATTCTCTTTGTTTTCTTAACATAAATTTCATCCTCACCTCCAGAACGGGGTTTCAATATTAAATCCATTACTTCTGTCCAGGAATTTTGTAGTATAGCCCTAAAATTAAACAGCATTTATTTCACTTTATTTTGCATTAAGAAAAACTTTATATGCACAAATCTTTGAAGAGTCAACAAACCATATTAACTTTATATTATTTTATTAAACTTAAAAGCAGAGAAACTAATATGCTACAGATTTCAAATGTAAAAGAAAAAGAACTTTAACTGATAACATTTAGTATCATATCACACTTTTAAAAGACTACAACAGTATAAACCTACTTAGTCATGCTTTAAGTGGTTATACAAAGTATTATCTATGTAAATCAGAGTTAAGTCTTTATGTGGCAAAACTTATTTAAAACTTCTCAAAAAATTTCACCTTTATGTTAAATACCTTGTTGCTCAGGCAAATAGAATGCAATTTATCCTTCTTTATTATTCTTGCCAAAATGCAAATATCTTTATTTTTGATGATTATAAAAGTTATTACATGCTTGTTAAAAATTAAATAGTAGGCCGGGCGTGGTGGCTCACGCCTGTAATCCTAGCTCTCTGGGAGGCCGAGGCGGGTGGATTGCTTGAGGTCGGGAGTTTGAAACCAGCCTGAGCAAGAGCAAGACCCCGTCTCTACTATAAATAGAAAGAAACTAATTGGCCAACTAATATATATAGAAAAAATTAGCCGGGCATGGTGGCGCATGCCTGTAGTCCCAGCTACTTGGGAGGCTGAGACAGAAGGATCGCTTGAGCCCAGGAGTTTGAGGTTGCTGTGAGCTAGGCTGACGCCACGGCACTCACTCTAGCCTAGGCAACAAAGCGAGACTCTGTCTTAAAAAAAAAAAAAAAAATTAAATAGTACTTAAGAAATGTTACCTGCTTTTCAATCTCTAAGAAATTAAGCACTGCTAACACTTCAGAGTGTATTTGTGACTCTTTTGGTGCATCTGTAAGTGTATGTAATTTTTCCTTTAATGTTTATTTTACTATAGCCATGTAGAAGTTATTTTGTTCTTGGAGTCTGCTTAGAAAGGCCTTCCCTAACAAAAAAATATAGAAATCCCTTCTATTAATTTTTCTGTTATTCCAGTTAATTATGGTTTTAATTTTCACTTTTAAGTTAATTGATCCAAGATATTTCTGGATATTAAATTGTCTAAAATGGGCCGGGCGCAGTGGCTCATGCCTGTAGTCCTAGCTCTCTGGGAGGCTGAGGCGGGCGGATTGCTCAAGTTCAGGAGTTCGAAACCAGCCTGAGCAAGAGCAAGACCCCGTCTCTAGTATAAATGGAAAGAAATTAATTGGCCAACTAAAATATATATAAAAAATTAGCTAGGCATGGTGGCACATGCCTGTAGTCCCAGCTACTCGGGAGGCTGAGGCAGGAGGATCGCTTGAGCCCAGGAGTTTGAGGTTGCTGTGAGCTAGGCTGACGCCATGGCACTCATTCTAGCCTGGGCAACAAATCGAGACTCTGTCTCCAAAAAAAAAAAAAAAAAAATTTGTCTAAAATGCTGTTTGGTATCTACTGATGAGACTATGGATTTTCAATCCAATAATAAAATTACATTAATTGACTTCCTATTGCTGGCCATCCTTACACTAGGACAAGCCATGTTAAATCAGTCATTAAGTATATTCCTGGGATGATACATTATTTAGCTGGATAAGTCTTTAGCAACGTAGTCCCAGCTACTTGGAAGGCTGAGGCAGAAGGATTGTTTGAGCCCAGGAGTTTGAGGTTGCTGTGAGCTAGACTGATGCACGGCACTCTAGCCCGGGCAACAGAGTGAGACTCTGTCTCAAAAACAAAACAAAACAAAACACTACAATGCAGGCCAAATCTGGTTGGCCACCTGATTTTTGTAAATAAAGTTTTATTGGAAAACAGCAGTGCTCATTCATTTACATTTACATTACATTCATTGTCCATGGCTCCTTTTGCACTGTAACTCCAGGGCTGAGTAGCTGCAACAAACCCTGGATGGCCTACAATGCCTAAAATAGTTACTGTCCATTTACAGAAAAACTTTACCAACACCTGGTATAATATATTAAATAGTTTTCTAACTATATACCTTTGCAACTCAATACCTTGAAGATGCTACTATATACTGTGAAGGTTCAGTATATAAATATGCATAGATTTGGTTTACAATAGGTCATCCTATCTGGCACAATGCACATTAAGATGTTTTATACTTCCTTTTATTGTATTAAAATACACATATCATAAAATTTAGCCATTATTAAGTATATAGTCTGTGGCATTAAGCACATTTACACTATTGTGCAACCATGACCACCATCCATCTCCAGAACTTTTTAATCTTCCCCAACTAAAACTCTGTACCCGTTAAACAATATCTCCCTTTCCATACCTCCTCGAATGCCTGGCAACCACCATTCTACTTTCTATCACTTTGATTAACCTAGGAACCTCATTTGAGAGAAATCATACAGTATTTGCTACTTTATGACTGGTTTATGTCCGTTAACATAAAGTTTTCAAGGATTATTCATGTGTCAAAATTTTCTTATATTTAAAGGCTGACTTATATTTCTATTGTATGTATGTACTATGTATTTTTTTGATGGACACTTGAGTTGCTTCCACTGTTTGGCTATTGTGAATAATGCTATCATGAACATGAGTGCACAAGTATCTGTTTGAATTCCTGCTTTCATTTCTTTTGGATATATACCCAGAAGTGGAATTACTGGATCATAACATAATCTATATTTAATTTTTTAAAGAATCACCATACTGTTTTGTACAAGGGTTGCCCCATTTTACATTCCCACCAGCAAAGCACAGGGTTCCAATTTCTCTACATCTTTCTTTACTAACACTTATTTTTTTTGATAACAGCCATCCTTATGGGTGTGAAATGATACCTCATTGTGGGTGGCTTTAAATTTTTGATAGATTTAGGGGTACAAGTGGTGAATTGTATCTCAAAATTTTGTGGCACAATTATAGCTTGATGCAACCTCAAACTCCCAGGTTCAAGTGATCCTCTCATCTCAGCCTCCTCAGTAGCTAGGACTATAGGCACGAGCCACCAGGTTGGCTAAAGTTTTTTAAAAAAACTTTTTGTAGAGATGGCAACATATGCCTAGGCTGGTCTGGAACTCTTTGCCTTAAGCAACCCTCCCACCTAGGCCTCCCTAAGTACTGGGATTATAGGCATAAACCGCCATGACTGGCCTCAATTTTAGAACATTATTATTACTCTAAAAAGAAATTCTATCCCATCAGCAGTCACTCCAATTGGCCCTGTCCTTTCTTTTTAGATTTGCCTGTGTTGGACATTTCATATAAATGAATCAAACAATATATGGCGTTTTGTGATTGGCTACTTTCACTTAGCATAATGTTTTCATTCATGTTGCAGAATGTATCCATACTTTATCCTCTTTTATTGCTAGATATTCCACTGTATACTAAATTTTGTTTATCCATTCATCAGTGGATGGACATTTGGATTGTTTCCACTTTCTTGGCTGCTATGAACATTTGTGTAGATTTTTGTGTGAACATAAGACTTTCAATTCTTGTTGGTATAGGCATGCAATTGCTTGGTCATGTGGTAACTCTATATTTAACCTTTAAACTTTTGGGGAACTACTAGGCTGTTTTCTAAAATGGCTGTACCTTCTAGTTATCTGGTCAACGGGTAAAAAAGAAAAAAATAAAAAATAATTGAAGAAAAAATATTATTAAAAAAATTAAAAAATAAATAAATAAAAAAATGGCTGTACCATTATACATTTCTACCAGCTATGTATGAAGGTTCCAACTTCTCTACAACCTTGTCAACACTTGTTATTGTCTATATTTTTCATTTTGGCCATCATAGTGGGTGTGAAGTGGTATCTCACTGTGGTTTTGATTTG
Organism: Microcebus murinus; assembly: GCF_040939455.1. Classification (NCBI taxonomy): domain Eukaryota; kingdom Metazoa; phylum Chordata; class Mammalia; order Primates; family Cheirogaleidae; genus Microcebus; species Microcebus murinus. Next base: position 61,865,379 of record NC_134112.1, read on the forward strand.
CATTTTCTAATGATTAGTGATGCTAAGCATGTTTTTGTGTGCTTACTGGCCATTTATCTGTGTTCTTTAAAGACAGGTCTATTTAGATCCTATGCCTAGTTTTAGAATAGGTTTGTCATTGAATTGTAAGAGTTTTTAAAATCTTGGATACAAACCATTCTATTACCTTTAAACTATAAACTGAGGATTTGTTTCTTCCCTCTGGAGGGTCTATGGTGGTTAACAGTAGGTTTCTTCGAAAATAGGAAATATTCTTACAATGCAGAAATGAATGATTTATAATTTTAAATTCACTCTGTACTGTCATTTAGGTATGCTATAAAATTTTTCTTCCTGGATAATTTGATCTCATTTTAACTATTTCCTTTTTTTCTATTTTGTTAATTTTTATTCCCTGAATTCCTGTTTGTTATCGGTTTTGTTTAACTATTATCTTTGAAGTACAAAATTTGCAGGGTCCCATGGCTGTCCTCCTACCAAATTACAAATTTATAGATTGATACAATCCTCTCTTAAATATTCTGTCCCTTAATATAATTACCTTCTTTTATTATCTTTATCAATGTTCTCTGACCATTAGCAAGGTTAAAAACATATTATTTTGTCATTATTCTTAATTACTATAATTATCTTCTTAATAATTTTTTCTCTGGTTAGTATACTTGATTTTTTTTTTTTTTTTTTTTGAGACAGAGTCTCGCTTTGTTGCCCAGGCTAGAGTGAGTGCTGTGGTGTCAGCTCACAGCAACCTCAAACTCCTGGGGTCAAATGATCCTCCTGCCTCAGCCTCCCGAGTAGGTGGGACTACAGGCATATGCCACCAGGCCCAGCTAATTTTTTCTATATATATTAGTTGGCCAATTAGTTTCTTTCTATTTATAGTAGAGACAGGGTCTTGCTCTTGCTCAGGCTGGTTTCGGAACTCCTGACCTCAAGCAATCTTCCTGCCTCGGCCTCCCAGAGTGCTAGGAAGTATACTTTAATTTTAAAATATTACTTTCTACTTATTGAGTGCTTACTATATACCTAGGCATAGAAATAGGTGCTGTATAAACATTATCTCACTTCATTTTTATCACCCTATGAAGTTAGTATTATTACCTCCACTTTACAGATGAGTAATTTGAGGCTCAGAACTAAAGTCTGATTTCACCTGAGCCTTTAACCTTCTCGACACCACCTCAAAGAAGTAGAGAAAATACATGATAGATTTTATCATTTTGTGCTTTTAAAAATCTCACGAACAGGCTGGGCACGGTGGCTCACGCCTGTAATCCTAGCTCTCTGGGAGGCCGAGGCAGGCGGATTTGCTCGAGATCAGGAGTTCAAAACCAGCCTTAGCAAGAGCGAGACCCCGTCTCTACTATAAATAGAAAGAAATTAATTGGCCAACTAATATATATAGAAAAAATTAGCCGGGCATGGTGGCATATGCCTGTAGTCCCAGCTACTCGGGAGGCTGAGGCAGGATTGCTTGAGCCCAGGAGATTGAGGTTGCTGTGAGCTAGGCTGACGCCAGGGTACTCACTCTAGCCTAGGCAACAAAGCGAGACTCTGTCTCAAAAAAAAAAAAAAAAAAATCTCATGAATAAATTTCCTGTAGCTAGCTGCTGAAACAATGGACTGGATGGAAGTCAAGAAAACTCTATTCTCAGGACTACAGCTGACAAACTAGTGAATTCAGGCAGACCTCCCAAAGCCTAAGTTCCATCTTTGCTAAAATGAAGCATCTGAAACACAAGGAAGAACATGAACTCTCAGATCACTCCCAGCTCGTAACTACCACAGTTCTATTTCTCACATGAAAAACTGCTTTCCATAACACAGTCTCTGCTGGGCAGCAGGACTCCATAAGCAGGCTTATGAACGCAAGTATTTACCCATGAGATTCCTACGCTAACTTACCCTAGAGGGGTTTCTTAGTATCTAAAAGCGAATCAGCATTCTTAAAATAAATTCCACTTTGCTAATTATAAACTCTACCACTTTCTTTAAGGTGTGAGGGAAGGGCAGATCAAAGTTTAATGAACTTGGTAACAGAGATTGTAAAATATATCATCTTTGGCGACTCTGAGTCTCACCTGAATTGACCACTGTTGGGTCTCTTACTGTGCCAAAACTGACCTGCTTTTTTTTTTTGTTTGTTTGTTTTTAATATAGAACCTCTGGATGGGCTATCAAGGGTGGGAGAAAAGCTTACTTTTCAGGTCATATCCTTTTGAACTCTGATTTTTTTTTTCCTTGTGCATACATTATCTTAAAATAAAAGCTATAAGACAAAGTGGTTCATTTGCCCCAGACATGAGGGAATCCGGAAATAACTAAAAACACTACCAAACACAAAACTACTTGTTAGAAGAGAGCTCTTTTAGATGAAAGTTAAGAAATTAAATACAAACCTTCCAACTTGATATGTAGGGACAGCTGTAGTTCCAAATCTTTGCATTCCATAGTAATTAATAAATCCTATCTCTTTCAGAGAGTTCATAGCCTGTTGTACTTGGTCATCAGTTCCTGTTATATTTCTGCAGGGGCCCAAATTATCCAGAAAAACAAAATTACAGTCAAACACATTCAGGGACACATATCATAAATGACTATGGCTTGGCTTCCATGTCTCTCCCTTGTAGCTTTCCCTCTACCTCTTTAGGGCTCTTATGTTTTATTGAAAAGAATTATGATGAAATATACATACCATTAATTTACCATTTTTAAGTATGCAATTCAGTGGTATTAAATACATTCACAGGCTGAGCATGGTCAAGCCCGCCTATAGTCCCAGCTACTTGGGAGGCTGAGGCAGGAGGATCACTTGAGTCTAGGAGTTTGAGGTTGCCATGAGCTATGATGATGCCATGGCACTCTAGCCCGGGCAATAGAGCCAGACCCCATCTCAATAAATCAAACAATTAATTAATTCACACTGTTGTGAAACCTTCCCACTATCTACTTCCTAACCCTTTTCATCTTCCCAAACTGAAACTCTGTACCCATTAAACAATAACTGTGCATTCCCCTCCCTACCCCCTTCCCTAGTAACCTCTATTCTACTTTTTGTGTCTATGAATTTTCCTATTCTAGGTATCTCACCTAAGTGGAATCATAGGCTCTTTGTCTTTTAACACAGTATTTGAAGAGGACAGTGTCTTTCCAAAGATTCTGCTACATTTTCAGAGGGGTGGGGTGTCAAATTCCCTCAGGGTCAGGCCTTGCTCTGCCTTCCCTTGCTGCCACTTGTGCCAGTAGCAGCTAACCTGGGCCTTGTTACCAACCGTCACAAATAGACTCAAGGTGACCCAGCCAGACCCTCCCTGGTCTGCCTTACTACCTGCAGTTCTTTACCTGAGAACAACAGTGAAGTGATTTCCTTGAAGCTCTCCCAATTTCAGAGGGTTTTTCTGATAGCTGAAATTCCCTAGCTTAAAGTTCATCAAGCACTTATTCAGGTGGGCGAGTCTTTGTGCAGTTATTCTTTGGGAAAAAAAAGTAGAAAGACAATCATGAGCTAGTGTCTGACTGAAATAGTCTTGGACACCTGACTACAAGAACAAGACGACATTGGCTGGTCCGAAGGTAGTGAGTTATCTCACGTGATTGTTCACAGTCAGTTACAGATTGAACTCCTTGTTCTACTACTTTCCCCCCTCCTCACTACTGCACTTGACTAGTCTAAAAAGAAAAAAAAAAAAAAAAAAAAAAAGAACAAGACGACACCACAGCCATGACCAATAGCAAAGAAAGGGTGCTGCAACACGTGGCACAGGCATCTTTCTCTTCTTTCTGGATCCTTCCTTCAGTGTAACAGCATGTGCTCCTGTTGGAATGATATAAGCCTAGCCATATTTTATATACATAAAGCCTTTTGTATTTATATACTGACGAGTAACACAATAATATCTGTGGAAAAGGGATGGAGACACAGAACAATATCATATAACTATAAAGAATGGCATCAAACATTTAAAAAAGGGGTAATCATATATATATATATATTTTTTTAAACAGAGTCTTGCTCTGTTGCCTGGGCTAGAGTGCTGTGGCTTCAGCCTAGCTCATAGCAACCTCAAACTCTTGGGCACAAGTTATCCTTCTGCCTCAGCTCCCCGAGTAGCTGGGACTACAGGCATGTGCCACCATGCCTGGTTAATTTTTTCTATATACATTTTTAGTTGTTCAGCTAATTTCTTTCTATTTTTAGTAGAGACTGGGTCTCACTCTTGCTCAGGCAGGTCTCCAACTCCTGACCTTGAGCAATCCTCCTGCCTCAGCCTCCCAGAGTGCTAGGATTACAGGCATGAACCACCGCGCCTGGCCGATGTGTCAATCAGAAAAATACTGTAAACTCATTATAGAAAATTTGGAAAATAGAGAAAACTAGAGAGAAAGGAAAAGGAAATTCACAGATTCATCTCCTGAAAAAAAAATCTAACTTTTTTTGCTAACATCTAACTTTCTATTTCCTCCCATTCCTTTTTTAAACACATGTTAAAGATATATATATAGCTGGAATCTGGCCGGGTGCAGTGGCTCACGCCTGTAATCCTCCCACTGAGAAGCTGAGGCATGAGGATCACTTGAGGTCAGGAGTTTTGAGATCTGCCTGAGCAAAAGCAAGACCCCTATCTCTGCTAAAAATAGAAAAAATTAGCCGGATGTGGTGGCACGTGCCTGTAGTCTCAGCTACTCAGGAGGCTGAGGCAGGAGGATCACTTGAGCCCAGGAGTTTGAGGTTACTGTGGGCCAGACTGACGCCAAGGCACTCTAGCCCAGGTGACAAAGCGAGACTGTCTCAAAAAAAAAAGGATATATAGCAGGAATCCTATCACAAATCTATTCCCTGCTATCATTTAATATAAATATTTCCTACACTATTACAAAATTTTCATTAAAAATTCCTTATCTTCTTCAATAGGAAGCATTTGTAAAAAAACATAGTACTGAAAAGCTTCTGTCTTATCTCTATCCCCCCTGTCCCCACTCACTGGCAAACAATGTTGAGTTTCTTGAACTTCCTTCCAGAAATATATTCTATATATATAAACATATGTGTATCTATTGTCTCCTTGCTTTTTTGGAAATTTCTTATGGGGGGGGGTTAACCTTTATATACACACACAAACGTATATACACGTAGACACACAGAGAAAAATACACAAATCATAAATGTTCTGCTTGATGAATTTTCACAAAGTGAACACACCATTGTAATAATCACCCAGGTCCTCCTTTTCAAGAAACAAATTTTGGTACATTATAAATTGTTCAGCATCTTGCTTTTTTCACTTAAAAAGCCAAGTTAGAGATTTGCCTTCTCCATGCAGTATTTCTGAAGGTGCCCTGTTCTTTGTATAGCTGCACAGTATGGCAGCTGCCTTGCATGGATATGCTATCTTTTTTCTTTTTATTGAGACAGGGTCCTGCTCTGTCATCTGGGATGGAGTGCAGTGGTGTGATCATAGCTCACTGTAGCCTCAAACTCCTGGGCTCAAGTGATTCTCCTGTCTCAGCCTCACAAGTAGCTAGGACTATAGGCACATGCCACCAAGCCTGGCTATTTTTTCTATTTTTTATAGAGACAGGGTCTCACTCTTGTTCAGGCTGGTCACCAATTCTTGGCCTCAAGCAATTCTCCTAATTCAGGCTCCCAAAGTGCCAGGGTTATGGGTGTGAGCCACCATGCTCGGGTTTTTATCTGATCAGTCTTCTTTAGTAAACATTTAAATTGCTACCAATTTTTTGCTATTACAAAACAATTCTATAGCAAATATATATATATATTTCTTTGTATACCTATATAGGTGTGGGATAAATCCCTAGAAGTGGAAGGGGTGAATTTAAAATTTTAAGCCCTGGGGCTGGGCAAGGTGGCTTACAGCTATAATCCTAGCACTTTGGGAGACCAAGGTGGGATGACTGCTTGGGTCTAGGAGTTCAAGACCAGCTTGGGCAACATAGTGAGATCCAGTCTCTGCAAAGAGTATAAGAATTATCTTAGCATAGCCGTGTATTTAAGATTGGCGCTGAGCTGTGACTACACCACTGCACTCCAGCCTGGGCAAAAGAGATTCATATCACATCACATCACATAACATAAAATAAAACAAAATAAAATTTTAACACCTGTTTCCCTCCAGAGAGCTTACACCAATTTATGCTCACACCATTAATAGCTAAGCACCTACTGTCTCATCTCTGAGTCTATCTCTTCCAACCCACAGCACAGTACAAACCTTTTTGAGCTTGCCAGTCTGATGGGTTAAAATGAGATTTTTATATTGGTTTTTATTTGCATCTTCTTGTGAGTGAGATGGAACATTTCTTCATGTATTGACTGTTAACTGCTTGTTCATTGTATTGCCTAGTGTTCTACTGAATTATTAAGATTTTTGGTTTTTTGGTGTAAACGATCCAAAGCTAAACAAAAAAAATTTTTTTTCTGATTTTATATATTAAGGATATCTACCCTGTATCACACATTTTGCAAATACTACCTCCCATTCCCCCAGGTTGTCAATTTATAATATTTTTCATTTTTAGAAAATTTCCCAACTTGATGTTGAAAAAATCCCAAGTTAGAGAAAAGCAGCAACAGATCTTCCCAGATTTACTTTATATATTTTTCTTTTTCTAAATATATGAACATACCCACCACTCCACCCCACAGCCACATCAAGGTAAAACTATATATTTTACTGAACTACTACTGAGTTAGTCACAGTTATCTGGTCACTTCACCCCTAATGCGAAGTGTACATCTCCTAAGAACAAGCAGTCTCTCGTGTAACCACGATGGTCTGCTCAGGAAGCCAAACATGTACTTAACACTACTATCTAATATGCTGTTCATATTCAAACTCACCCAATTACATCATTTTGGCATTCTGTTTTGTTTTGTAAGCTGCTTAAATTCAGGATCCAACTGAGGATCACATTTTGCAGTTGTGACATCGGTCTGTTTGGTCTTCATTAAGCAATCTGTCTAGCCTTCTGTTTTTCATGACATATGTCTGACTTTTAGAAGAATACAAGCCAGCAGTTTTACATAATGTCTTTTAATTTGAATTTATCTGTTTGTTTTCTCATGATTAGACTCAGGTAAACATTTTGGTAGGAATATTCTTTAGGTGATGTGGCCTTTTTCAATGCATTATGTCAAAAGGCAATGATTGGCCAGGTACAGTGGCTCACGCCTGCAATCCTAGCGCTTTGGGAGGTGGGAGGATTGCTTGAGGCCTGGAGTTTGAGACCAGCCTGAGCAACACAGCAAGACCCTGTCTATAGAAATAATATAGAAAATTAGCTGGGCATGGTGGTGCATGCCTGTAGTCCCAGATACTTAGGAGGCTGAGGTAGGTGTATTGGTTGAGTTTGAGTTGACAGTGAGCTAGGATGATAGCACTGCACTCTAGCGGGGGCAAAAGAGCAAGACATCATCACACTAAAAAAAAAAGGCAATAATTCAGTTTGTACATCATTGATGACAATAGCTTTAATCATTTGATTAGGATGGTATTTATAAAATTTTTCTACTGTAAGAATATCTTTCCCTTTGTATTTAATTAGTAATCTGTGGGGGAATACTTTTAAAATTATGTAAAAATCCTGTTCCCCCATGGTCTTTCACCCAACTGTTTAGGTACCCTAGGATCATTGCTGCCTGAATCAATTATCACTATGTTGTTTGAGTTTTTCTATATTTGTTGGCATTCTTCTGTAAATAAGGAATATATAGAGAAATTTTAGTGCAATGCATAATTTCTTCTTTTTAAAATAGCTGTGGGAGTTAAAGTCATACTTAGAAAGTATATCCCAAAGATTTTGTTTTTAAAATCTGAAGTTTAAGCAGATAGTTGCATTTTTTATGTATACATTTTTGATCCACCTGGAATTTATTTAGCCTAGGGAACTGAGGTAGGTAGCCAACTTTATTTTTTCAGATGGTTACTCAGTTATCCCAACATTTTTGAGTCAACTATTTTTTTCTCCACTAATTTTAAATGCTACTTTGTATTCCTTTTTTTTTCTTGAGACAAAGTCTTGCTGTCTCCTGGGAGACAGTACAGTGGCATCATTATGGTTCACCACAACCTTAAAACTCTTGTGCTCCAGTGATCCTCCTGCCTCAGCCTCCTGAGTAGCTGGGACTATAGGCATGTGCCAACATACCCAGCTAATTTTTCTATTTTTTGTAGAGATGAGGTCTTCCTCTTGCTCTGGCTGGTCTTAAACTCCTGACCTCAAGCAATCCTCTCACCTTAGACTCCCAAAGTGCTAGGATTGCAGGCGTGAGTCACCACACCCAGCCTTAAATGCTACCTGAATATATATTAAATCCTTGAATGTATCTGGATATGTGATTATTCTACCTAGTCATGTGCCAATATCAAATTGCTTTAATTGCTATATTTTTATAACATGCTTTACTATCTACTAGGGCCAAACCCCCTTTATTTCTCAGAATTTTTATGGCTTGTTTTGTATCTTTTTTACACTGACTTTATGATCAGCTTGATTAGTTAAAAAATTTTACTAGTATTTTCATTAATAGTGGTATTAGTTTATATAATACATCTGTTCAGTAAGAGGCATATTGATCTGTAAGTAAGAATAGGTTAATATCATTCATTTATTCAAGTCTTTTACATCTCTCAGCATTTCCAAGTTTTTTTAATTGAGATCTTATACTTTGAAAAAATTTTTGTCACAGAGGGAGGGGAGAGGAAGGGAAGGGCAAAAACCTACCCAATAGGTACAATGAATGCTAATTTGTGTGACGGGCACACTTACAGCTGTGACTCAAACATTACTAAAGTGATCTATGTAACCAAAAACATTTGTGCCTCGATACTTTGAAATAAAAATATATATATTTGTCCCTAGGTATGTTCCCCTTTTTAATTTTTTGCTGTGTAAAATATTTCTTTTTTCCATTGTAATTTCTTTTTTTTTTCCAACTGATTTGGGACTTTATCCATTATAATTTCTAACTGGCTACTCTTTTGTACAACATTTTGATTTTTGTATATTAATTTTTTATCTTTTATAACTTTCAACCAACTCCTTGAGTAGATTGACAGAACCTGCAATGTGGCCACTTCCCTTCTAATTTTTATATCTTATATCTCTTCTTAATTTTGTTTGCATTAACTAGCACGTCCAGAACAATGATAAAAAATAGTGGTTATAGTGTGGTTTCTTTATTTTGGTTTTGGTTCTAAATGACATTTACTTTTCTTGTCATGTAAACACAGTATTCATCTATTTCTACCTTAGTAAAGAGGTTTTTGCTTTCTAATTAGAAATAATCTAATATAGTTAAAAATAATTCATCAAATGAAATTTATTTATTTAACCATTCACTTTATTAAAGATTCTTCAATGTGGGTGATTTGAGTTGTGTCCAATTTTCAATATTAGAAATAATGCCATATAGGCTGGGCGCGGTGGCTCACACCTGTAATCCTAGCACTCTGGGAGGCCAAGGCGGAAGGTTGCTTGAGATCAGGAGTTCCAGACCAGCCTGAGCAAGAGTGAGACCCTGTCTCTACTATAAATAGAAAGAAATTAGCCAAACAACTAAAAATAGAAAAAAAAAAAATTAGCGGGGCATGGTGGCATGTGCCTGTAGTCCCAGCTACTCGGGAGGCTGTAGCAGGAGGATTGCTCAAGTGTAGGAGGTAGAGGTTGCAGTGAGCTAGGCTGATGCCATGGCACTCTAGCCCAGGCAACACTGTGAGACTCTGTCTCAAAAAAAAAGAAGAAAAAAAAAGAAATAATGCCACATAGAACCTTAGTATATAAAAAAATGGTTTTAATTTTTCCTAAATTCTTACTTGCTTTGAAAAGACATCTACTCAGTACTATCAGAATGAAGAATATGTTTGCTTCACTTTTTTTGGAAAAACAAATCTTTATTGACTTTCTAATCAATAAATATATATATTAAAAAAAACCAGAAAAGATGCTTTTCTCTCATTTCCCTATCTTCTTCACCTCTGATATAAAGGACATTATTATACCTTATTAAAACTTCTCCCAGATTTCCTAACAATGCCCCATGTATGTATCCTTCTGTATTTGCAAGCTACATGTTAATATAGACATCTACAGATACCAGTTAGCCCTGTACTCCATTCCCTGCTTAAGTTTCACCATCACCGGCTTTCCTGTTAATCCACTGAGGAAAGGTTTGGGGTTGAGGGGTAAACTCATCATAAATACAGATGAATGTTGCAGGCTACTTGCCACCGACCAAGCCGCAGCCTGTCCCTTGTGACTACAGGAGCTACCTCCCATGTGCTTCACTTTGTTGAAGAATATACTTCACTTTTTACTCCTCGAGACTGTGGTTTCCAGCATTGGACTTTGAGCTCACTCCTACTACCAGAAGACATGTTCCAGCTTTGCCTGGGAGTATAGGACTAGGTCTAGATATGGATCTCGGGCACTGGGTCTGCACAAAAGGCTGAGTTCTGCCCCAAAGCATCGAATCATGGAAGCATCCCCACAGAGGGAGATGTCTTTGCCCCACAGGCCCCTAAAGTCCCAACACTACATAAAAAAATGGGGTAATTTTGTCCTACTTCCTAGTTACAAATATGTTGTTGTCGAGTTAAATAAACTGTTTTAAATTTGCCTACATACTATCAGCCTGCCATCTGATCCCATGGAATTCTTTTCTTTGATAAAAACTTTCCCATACTTCCTGGACACTCAATCAATTCCTTGATACATTACAAATCAGCCTATGTGTTTCCTGGTTCAATATGTGCAGAAGCAGCTTGACCAATTTTCTCAACGAAAAAAATTATCATCACCCCATTAATTAATATAAAATATAGGAGCTAGCCAGAGAAGTTAGGAAATGGGCAAATCTTGTACTCCATTTCCCCCATCCCCGTTCAACCCTAGAGCCAAACACAATCTAGAACAACTCTAAACATGGTCTGTAGGCCAGGTCCAGTAGCTCGCACCTATAATCCTAGCACACTCTATGAAGCCGAGAAGGGAGGATTGCTTGAGGTCAGGAGTTCGAGACCAGCCTGAGCAAGACTGAGACCCGACTCTACAAAAAATTAGAAAAATTAGCCAGGTGTGACGGTGAGCACCTGTAGTCCCAGCTACTAGGGAGGCTGAGGCGCAAAGATTGCTTGAGTCCGGGAGTTTGAGGCTGCTGTGAGCTAGAATGATGCCACTGTACTCTAGCCCGGGTGACAGAGTAAGACTCTGTGTAAAAAAAACAAAAACAAACCAAAAAAACCCCCACAGGATTTGTGAAGAAGGTACAGTCCAGACTTAAGGCAGTGGCTGAGAGGCACCAAGCCCTTGACTTCAGATATATGGAGACAATGGAAGGACCCAAGGGCATGAACTAATCTAGTAATTATGCCCCAAGGAATTCAGAAAGCAGAGGATTACTATGAACAGCAAGAGAAACAGGAGGACAGAACTCTTCTTTTGTCAGTAACTACAGCTACAGAAACTGAGAGAATAATTTAGAGTCAGGAGCAAAAAGGAATCAAATAGGCAACTTGGCTGTCCCAGAGAAGAGTTCCCTGGAGACTGCTTCCTGATTGTGCCATGGAAGTACCTGACAGAGGTATTCTTTTTTTTTAATTTGAGGTAAAATTAACAATATAAAATTCACCTAAGTGTTATAAAGTATACACTTTAGTGATAGTCACAATGTTATAAAACAATCACCAGTATCTAATTCCAGAACATTTCCATCACCCCAAAAAGAAACTCCATGGCTATTTAGCAGTCAGTCCTATTCCCTCTCCCTGCAGCCCCTGGCCACCATTAATTTTCTGTCTCTATGTATTTCCCAATTTTAGACATTTCATATAAATGGAATCATACAATATGTGGCCTTTTGTGCCTAACTTCTTAGTGCCATGTTTTTAAGGTTTATCCATGTTGTAGTATGAGTCAGTACTTCATTCCTTTTTATGGCTGAATAATATTATCTACTCTTGAATATACGATAGACATCTACTTTTGAATCCCACCGGCACAGCAGAAAGAACTATGACCAATTCTTATTGGTACAGGTGCCCCCTGAGAAAACATGGAAGGAAGCTGACGATGTCTCTGTGACACTGTTCACAGTTGCAACTGTGATGATCCTAGAATAAAGTTCTTTATAAATTCACAGAAAATTCAGTGAAACTAGGGAACATGAAAATCTTGCTTTTATACATCCGGAGCCAACCTAAGCAGCATGTTGCACAGAAAACCTTTATTAACAAAGCCAGGCAAGTACTGGCCCACGCTCAGAAAGGAGACTGGCAGGAACAGGCAGGAAAAGAAACAAATCACTCTGAATGAGAATGTTCCTGTCTGAGATCCTGTTAAAATCACTAGGTGGCTTTAGAGTTACATGAAGCTGAAAAGAAGTAGTGCTGATCCCCAGGATTAATCAATCCAGCAATCATTCAAATCCTTGCATGGCAGAGTGTTTCTCCTGTTCACTAGTTCTCACGGGAAAAAACCACTCTGCCCTGCCCCACATATCCATTAAGCCGACTAAGGGTGGCAGCCTGTATCCGCAAGATAAGTGCTACATCCTTTCAAAGGGCCAACGTTTAGGTGTCTAATATGGTTTCTTACTAAGTCAACAGGAAGATGATAAAGGCAGCAAAAGTCTGTAAAGACAGAACAGCGTCTGATCAAGTATGACACCTGCTGGCTGACCAAGAAAAGAAAGAAAAATCCTCAGTCTTCAAATATTCAGAGACTTCACATCATAAAATGCAAAGTAAAATAATGAGATGCCATTTTTTGACCTCAAATTAGCTAATGATTTCCACTCCACCATCTCCCAACCAAAACCGGATGCTGGGGTGGATTCTGAGGAACTGGAATAAAGGTGGTAACTGGTATCAACTTTCTGCAGGGCAATTAGGCTTTGCTATCAAAAACCATTAAATTTCTCTTTGTTCTGACCAGCAGATGAAAAAAAAAGAGACAAAAACCATTAGAATTTCATATTCGGCCGGGTGTGGTGGCTCACGCCTGTGATCCTAGCACTCTGGGAGGCCAAAGAGGGCGGACTGCTCAAATCAGGAGTTCAAAACCAGCCTGAGCAAGAGTGAGACCTGTCTCTACTATAAATAGAAATTAATTGGCCAACTAATATATATAGCAAAAATTAGCTGGGCATGGTGGCGCATGCCTGTAGTCCCAGCTACTCGGGAGGATCGCTTGAGTCCAGGAGTTTGAAGTTGCTGTAAGCTAGGCTGACACCATCGCACTCACTCTAGCCTGGGCTACAAATCGAGACTCTGTCTCAAAAAAAAAAAAAAAAAAAAAAGGGGAGGGAGGGAGAGAGGGAATTTCCTATTCCCTTTAAGTCAGTAATCCCACTGCTAAGTTTATCTTAATGAAGTTGTTATACAGATGTGTGCCAAGATTTAGCTATAAGTCTGTCACAGACTTACTTATAATAGCAAGAAACAGGAAACAATGTAAACATTCACAAATGAAGTAAGAGTTAATAAATTAGGATATATTCATATATTTAAACATATTTTGCTAGGTATTAAAAGGGAAGGAGGGGCCGGGCACGGTGGCTTATGCCTGTAATCCTAGCACTCTGGGAGGCCGGGGCGGGTGGAACGCTTGAGGTCAGGAATTCGAAACCAACCTGAGCGAGAGCGAGACCCCGTCTCTACTAAAATAGAAAGAAATTAATTGGCCAACTAATATATATAGGAAAAATTAGCCGGGCATGGTGGCGCATGCCTGTAGTCCCAGCTACTCGGGAGGCTGAGGCAGTAGGATCGCTTGAGCCCAGGAGTTTGAGGTTGCTGTGAGCTAGGCTGACGCCACGGCACTCACTCTAGCCTGGGCAACGAAGTGAGACTCTGTCTCAAAAAAGAAAACAACAAAAAAACAGAGAATGAGGTACATCATTTATTGTTCCTGTGAAAAGAACACTTTGTATAAACATTTTGCTATGAAAGAGAAAAAGATCCCTCAAAAAACATATATCTCACACTGTGAACGAGGTGATCTCTGAGGGAATATAATTATGGCAGAACTTTCATTTTCTACGTAGTTCTTTTTTTTTTTGAGATGGAATCTCGCTTTGTTGCCCAGGCTAGAGTGAGTGCTGTGGCGTCAGCCTAGCTCACAGCAACCTCAAACTCCTGGGCTCAAGCAATCCTTCTGCCTCAGCCTCCCGAGTAGCTGGGACTACGGGCATGCACCACCATGCCCGGCTAATTTTTTCTATATATATATATTAGTTGGCCAATTAGTTTCTTTCTATTTATAGTAGAGACGGGGTCTTGCTCTTGCTCAGGCTGGTTTCGAACTCCTGACCTCGAGCAATCCGCCCGCCTCAGCCTCCCAGAGTGCTAGGATTACAGGCGTGAGCCATGGCGCCCAGCCTTCTACCTAGTTCTTATCTTTCTTATCAGGACAAAAATTCACAGAGCCAGACAGAAATCACAGGAATTGATGGCAACATTTGAGATACCAAAAGAAGGCAAAAACCTTCTGTTGTGTCCTATATGCACAGAGTATAGGAAAGCCTTAACCCTCAAACTGCCATCCCCCCAACTCTCATTCATTCGAGTGTCTGGTGAGCCCACTGGCCTGTCCCCTCCAGAGGCTATTTCAAACCTGTACATTCCTTTCAAATCCCCTTACCTGCCTCCTGCCCCATCACCCTCAGCAGACAACTCCATATGCTAGAAGTCACAGGGAGGAAAGGAAACCAGGCCACCAGGTAGGAACACTGTTCACCTTCAAGCATCTCCTCTAGCTCTCTTTCAAACACATCAACATTTGCAGACCTCACCAGAAAAAGCGATGGAGAGAAGATGTTCTTACTCTTCTTTTACGACTACACCATGGTCAAGGAAGAAAAGGACTGGAATAATCCACTAAGATGCAACCAAGAGCTCAACCACTACATCATTTCAAGTGAATCAGAAAAGTGGTGAGAAAGAAGCTTGACTGGATTATGGGGGCAAGAGGAGATAACACCTCGAATTCTTCATGAAAAGTTGGGAGAATTAGAAATAAATATATATATTTAAGTGGAGATAGCAAACACAGATGACTTTATGTCCCTATGTTATTTCTCTTTCCCACCACTCCTAACCTCTGGAGGTACAGTAAGATGAAAGCCTAAATTTTTCAGATGCCACATAGCTATTAAACTGATCCTTCCCTTTTACCTTCACTGTGACTGAGTGGGTTCAGACCTCTGTTCTTCCCCCCCAGAGCATGGCAATAGCGCTAGTTTCCAGTTTCATGCATCTTGCTCTGCCTGTGACCACTGATCCAGCCTCCACACAACTGCCTCTGTTTAGATTAAGGTCAAGTCAAAGGTCCTCAACAAGACCCAAAGCACCCTTCAGGATCTACATCCTGCCTACCCCTCAAACCTTTTTTCTTGCTACACTTCCGAAAACTAAAGTACATGCCAGGTACCAAATGCGCTTTCCCATGTCTTTTCATGAGCTGTTTTCTTGGTTTGGAACAAACAGTCCTAGACTTTCCCCAGCCTCAGGAAATTCCTACTCATCCTTCCAGAATCTAGGCTGGTGGTTCCTAACTAGGGGCAATTCTGCCTCTCAGAGGATATTTGACAATGTCTAGAGATGTTTTCTGTTATCATAACTAAGAAGGGAAGAGGGGCTGCTACTGTTCCATAGTTGGTAGAGACTAGAGTTGTTGCTAAACATCCTACAATGAATGCACAAGATAGTCCCCATAACAAAGAATTTTCCAGCCCAAAAAGTCAATAGTGCAGAGGCTGAGAAGCCCTGATCTAAATTTAAACTCAAGCATCCCATTTTCTGTGAAAGCTTTCCCTGCCTGCCCTCCATGTCAAGCTCCTTGCTTGCCGACAGGCATAATCTATTTCAGCATTTATCTCGCTGCAGGATAAGTTTTGATTTATTTGTCTGTCTGCCACACTAAATTATAATTGCTTCAAAAGCAGAAACCATCTTTTTTAATCTGTAGATCTCTGGTAACAAAAGAGCTCACTTACTATTTTATAATTAAAATTTAAATAACATACCTATATTTAATAATGAATGAACAAAATAGAGAAAGAAGCACTTATACTCTTGGCTCTACCACAAAAATCCTTTAAAAATTACATAAATAATACATGTTTGATGTAGAAACATTAGGAAATACAAGAAGAAAAAAACAAACAGAAAAGTAATTTTTAAATAGGCACAGGTACCATCTAAAAATGGAAGAGATAAACCTACAAAGTAAATTTGAGAATTCTGAAAAGCAGTGCTAGTATTTTTATAGTACAAATCATGTTATGGATTCTCTACTTACTTGAGAACAGCAATCTCTTGAACTGTTATAGCCCTTTTATCTTTGGTTCCCATGTAGGAGAATATATTTGGCTTCACTCTGGTAAGACAGACAGAAAATCATCTGAAGACATATATCATAAGAAAATCATCTTCCTTATAATTTAAATTTTAAAATAAACATACTTAAAAATATAACACAGTAAGAGAAGAATGAGAAACTTTATTTTAAAAAAATGAATTCAGGAAAATATAAACTACAGTCTAATTCTCCCAACTGTATGTAAACTACAAAAGTAAATGATAGGCCGGGCACGGTGGCTTACGCCTGTAATCCTAGCACTTTGGGAGGCCGAGGCGGGATGATCGCTCAAGGTCAGGAATTCGAAACCAGCATGAGCAAAAGTGAGACCCTGTCTCTACTAAAAATAGAAAAACATCAATTGGTCAACTAAAAATATAGCAAAAATTAGCCAGGCACGGTGGCACATGACTGTAGTCCCATGGTGGCACATGACTGTAGCTACTCAGGAGGCTGAGGCAGAAGGATTGCTTAAGCACAGGAGTTTGAGGTTGCTGTGAGCTAGGTTGATGCCATGGCACTCTAGCCTGAGGAACAGAATGAGACTGTCTCAAAAAAATAAAATAAAATAAAAAAGTAAATCATAGCTAGGCATAGTCCCAGCTACTCAGAAGACTGAGGGAAGATTGCCAGAGCCCAGGAGTTCAGTTCAATGCCAACCTAGGCAACACAGTGAGACCATAACTCTTAAAAAACAAAACAAACAAACAAAAAAAAAAACAGTAAATGATGCCTGAACAATTCTCTTTTTAGCAGTGCCTTAGAATATCTGTGGGTATTAGTAAAAACTGGTGTTGTTCAAAGACTTGGCTAGCCAGTAACAAAGAATGTACTTTCTATTGATCATCTGCAATTCATCAGATTAAATAAAACTGTGAAAGTAAGGAAAAATGCATTCTAGGGATATAACGTACCACTATGAAAATTTTTTATCTTCAATTTTAAAAAGTAATAGTGTATGAATTTTCCTTAAATGCATACTATGGCTTTGTATCAAAAAAGTTGGCCAGGCGTGGTGGCTCATGCCTGTAATCCTAGCACTCTGGGAGGCCAAGGCGGGCGGATTGCTCCAGATCAGGAGTTCAAAACCAGCCTGAGCAAGAATGAGACCCCGTCTCTACTATAAATAGAAAGAAATTAATTGGCCAACTAATATACATAGAAAAAATTAGCCAGGCATGGTGGCACATGCCTGTAGTCCCAGCTACTTGGGAGGCTGAGGCTGTAGGATTGCTTGAGCCCAGGAGTTTGAGGTTGCTGTGAGCTAGGCTGACACCATAGCACTCACTCTAGCCTGGGCAACAAAGCGAGACTCTGTTTCAAAAAAAAAAAAAAGTCAAGTGCTAAACCAGGGATCTGAATAGTTTTAATATGAAGATACAAGTAAGCTAGTTAACTAAGATATATTTTATAAACTTAACTGCTCCATATGAAAAGGAAAAAATAGGAAGGTTTTCTTGAACTCAAGCAATCCTCAACTCCAGATCTCAGAGGAACTTCTTCCCCTACTGTCTGTTCCCCTGTCAGGAACGGTCTATCCTCCTTGGCTCAGTTTACAGATAGGGTACCAGAGACTCTCTCCCACAGAGCTAATAAATAGAGCAAAAAACAATGTTACTTAATCGGATACCACGTATTATGGGCCGAATTATATCCCCCAAAAATTCATATGTTGAAGTTCTGGCTCTCAGTACCTCAGGATGTAACTGTATTTGGAGACAGGGCCTTTAAAGGGGCATTAAGTTAAAATGAGGTCTTTTAGGGTGGGCCCTAATCCAATCTGACGAGAAGAGATTAGGACACACAAAGACACCAGAAGTGTGTGTGCACAGGGGAACAGCCATGTGAGGACACAGTGAGAAGGCAGCCACCTGCAAGCCAAAGAGAGAAGCCTCTAAAAAAACCCAAACCTTGACCTTGGGACTTCTAGCCTCTAGAAATATAAAAAAATTAATTTCTGTTGTTTAAGCCACTCAGTCTGTGACTTATTGTGTTACAGCAGTCCTAGCAAAGTAATACACTGTGTTACCATATTTAAACTAAGTTAAATATATATTAGAAAGCAAATTTCCATAGCATACAGATTTGCTGTAGTGCCTGTAACCATTTCTATTTTTTAAAAATGCTTCCGTACCTTGCCCACCCTCAGAGATCCAATCTTTGCTATATTTGCATTTCTGTGAGAAAATCTGACTGGTCTCAGGTTTTCCATTTTGTCAGCCTCTAGGATTTGAGAGCTCCCCATTTGGTACAGCCAACCTTTGCAAGGACATCAAAGTATAGCCTTTTTTGGGAGAAAGCTAATTTTTATTTTCAGCCAGATGGATTGGTAACTCTCAACTGTGAAATATTTACTAACAGAATTTTCACCCTGAATTATTGGCAATATGCATGGGCATCAAAGAAAATTAAGTCACCTATTGCCTAAGAAAACTATCTTTGGGAAACACATCTGCTATCTATGATTTATGGCCCTGCTCCTTTTTCCATTATTGTGGTAAGAGGAAATACATTCCTGTTGTTCGATTTTTTGAGCATAAGGACAAGATACTAACCTTAAATATTTGGAGAGTACATTAATAGCATCCATGGTGTCTTTGTTTTCCTTGTATAGTACAAAATGGCAGTAACTTCCCCTAGATTTTGGCCAAGAATGTTTTCTTGGATCTTAAAAAACAAAAAAGGAAACATAAAAGTTATAAAAGTTACCACACTAAAAGTTATTTGAGCTTTTTCTTATGAAACCCTTCAGAGCTTATTTTTCACTGTAGACCCTTCCAGTGAGAAATCAGATCTAGTCTAACAGGAAATACAGGTTAGGTGGTTACAGTATGTGGACTATAGGGGCATTAAACTTCCTGTGATTGGATGCTTAACATCTTCTGTCCGTATTTAAAATCAAAAGCTAAAATGCAAGTGGTGTGAAAGTGACTCAGACTAACCAGCAGTCTTCACACAGGAAGGGCATGGGGGAGGCCCGCCGCCCCCCAGCCGTGTTACTTTGGCAGCATGTGTCCGACAGGTGGGCTGACTAGCTCTCTGGAACACGCGCAGTCCAGACGGAAACAGCAATTAGTTCGGAATCTACAAGGCTTGCTTTATATCCACAGTCAGGTGTTCACGCACACACAGGCTGGATGCCTTATGGTGGCAGTGGGGCTGTTGGGCAAAGCTTGTGAGGAGTTGCCTCAGTGACAAGATTAGATTTTTTTTCTAAAGGCTATTTCCATCACAAAAGTTTGGCTAATGTCTACCTGATGGAGGGAGAGTAGCTGGCATTCAAGACCAGATTGTCACTGGGGGGGGGGGGGGGACTAAAAATTAAGCCGGGTTAAATGCTAACTTCAGAGCTAGTGTTACTTCAATTGTTCAACTCTTTTGGAGATCGACAGACATTGCATGACCTTGGAGAACCTAATTTTTAAAACTGTTCTTTTAATTGAACATTTCAATTACACTATAATCTAAAAACATTTATTCAAACAATATGATTCAGATTTAAGCTGCTCAAAGAAAGTCCTGAAAAATCAATATTTCTGAGAAAAATATGTAAGCCAAAACTGTACTTTACAGACACTGTACAATATTCGTGAGTCTTGTGTGATATAGAACTGCAGTTGTTATTTGAACATGCTAGTTTACTTGATTACTCTAACTCCATGAAAGAAAACCTATGAAAAAATATTTCATACAATCTCTAGAAAGAGTCCTCTACGTTTAAAAACGTTCCTTTGTCTTCGTCCCTAAAATAATGCTTTTGCATGAATTCATGAATCCTTTACCTTTAGAGGCTTAAGATATTACTGGTACTGAAGTTACTTTGATATCTGGCTTTGTTAGGGCAAAAGCACTGCCTGATAGGTTAGTGATTTAAGCTACAATGTAAAGAACAAAAGAATCAGTAAACCATCTTAGAAAACTGCCATAGCATATATGCCTAGTGAATCACTTTTCCTTCCTGATTAACATGTGAGTCTTTTCTGTCTTGGACAGAAAGCTATTACAAGTATTTCTTTAGCTCTTGGTGTGAATTCCTCACAATTTCTTTAGAATATTGTTGAGTAGAAATAACATATTTGGTTTTCCTTCCAGCTTACTATCAGTTAAGTAAAGTTGTCTATACTTAGCACTTGTGACAAAATCACTGGCATTTCACTTTCTCTACATGAAATGCCAAGCGCTCTTACCTGCTGCAGTTCTGACCTCTGTCCAAGTGCACAGCATGAAGAGCACAAGAGAGCAATGTTTAATTTATAATATTAAAGTGCTTTAGAGGTGAACATGCAAATGATGGCATGGTAGGTTTATACCGAGGACTTCTACAGCACCTGGTAGCTATGTGGTGGGTTAACAGCCACTTACTTAGACATGAACAATGGAATGTTGTAGAGGCAAACAGTGAACAAGTAGAAAACTCACCTACAGGTACAGCCTCCCTGTTCTCAATCCCTTCACAATGGGCATGTCAGTTCATGCTCAAAGCTGCATGGTCTGTACCCATGGGATGTAGTGAAAGGTTTAAGACTAAAACACCATTGCTTCCCCATCCAGAAGACTTGTTTTCTTTAATATGGGAAGACACATACCAAAATGCCATTTTTGATTATGTTTTGGTAGCGAGACTGTATTTATTGCTTTGCTTTGTGCTTTTCTGTGTTTTGTGAGTTTTCCTGCATTGAATTATAAAGATTTTTTATTTAAAAAATGTAGATTATAGAAAACAGTTATCAAAATTCTTTAATTTATAGATTAAAAGAGATTTAAGAGATGATTTAGAGACTTGTCCATGAGTGCAGTGCTCTGACCTTGTTTTTTATTATTTACTTTAACAAACTATCTGTATGTAAGAGACATTTTGAGATAGAGAAAAACTGGATGTACAATGGGTATTATATATGAAGAAATTATTACTGATTTTGTTGGATGTAATAATAATAGTTTGAGGTTTTAGTCCTTATCTGGTAAATACATACTGAAGTATTTATGAGTGAAGTGATGTGTTACATAGAATTTGCTTTAAAAATGCCCCAACAAGAAAACAAAAGTGGGAGGGAGAGATTAAACAGAAACAATAGAATGTTGCTAATCTTGAAGATGGTTTATGGGTACATAAGGGTTCCATATACTACTTCTCTATTTGTGTGCACGCTTGAAAATGTCCAAATGAAGTTTTTAAAAACACTTGTGGGGCCGGGTGCGGTGGCTCATGATTGCAATCCTAGCACTCTAGGAGGCTGAGGCAGGAGGATCCCTTGAGCTCAGGAGTTCGAGACCAGCCTGACCAAGAGCAAGAACCTATATATATATATATATATTTTTTTTTTGAGACAGAGTCTCGCTTAATTGCCCAGGCTAGAGTGAGTGCCCTGGCATCATCCTCGCTCACAGCAACCTCAAATTCCTGGGCTCAAGCAATCCTCCTGCCTCAGCCTCCCCAGTAGCTGGGACTACAGGCATGCGCCACCATGCCCGGCTAATTTTTTCTATATATATCAGATGGTCAATTAATTTCTTTCTATTTATAGTACAGACGGGGTCTCACTCTTGCTCAGGGTGGTTTCAAACTCCTGACCTCGAGCGATCCGCCTGCCTTGGCCTCCCAGAGTGCTAGGATTATAGGCATGAGCCACCGCGCCTGGCCTAAGAACCCATATTTTTATAAAAAAAAAAAAAAAACACTTGTGATAAAAGTTGATGAAGTGTAGCTACACTTTTTCTTAACAATCCCTTCAGTGCATTCACAATTAAGTATAATGGCAAGAAATAAATCAAGCCACAAGAAAACGAAATGCTGTTAAACCTTAAGAGAAACCATGACAACCGAGTATGAGTTTTGGCTCATAAGCATGCATCTTCTATTAGCAAATCCAAGCACTGAGCATGCATACATTATCTCCTCTGCAAATAACAGATAGAAGTGTGGATTCTTTTTCTAGGTGCACTCAATATACAAAATAGTAAGCATATGCATTTACTGGGAATATTCTGAATAACAGAAAATCAATGAGTCTTAACTTACTTTGGGCAAGTTGTTTGACTTTAAAAAACTCTAATCCCTAAGCAGCATATACTTAGCTTAACAATTTAAGTGAATTTAAAACAACCTACAAGACATTTTTTAGACATTCTGATTTATAATGCAAATGCAAAGAATTCTCAGGCTGGGTAATATGGTTCCTATTTGCAAAAGGTTGCTTCTACCTGCTGTGGGTCTGACATGTCAGTCTGATAGAAATAGAAACCAGATAAAACGGAAACCCAGTTCAGGAAGATCCATGTATTGAGCACAGAGTTCCCCATGAATAAGGAAAAATGTTAATAGCTTGAGAAAGATGACAGGATGGGAGAGCATGTGGAACATTCTTTCCTTCTTATTCAAGGTCATTCCCACAGCCGCACCCCAACATGTCAACCTTTTGGCTTCCTCAGACATCCTGCTCCTTCCATTATCTTT
This sequence comes from Microcebus murinus, assembly GCF_040939455.1. Taxonomy (NCBI): domain Eukaryota; kingdom Metazoa; phylum Chordata; class Mammalia; order Primates; family Cheirogaleidae; genus Microcebus; species Microcebus murinus. Next base: position 61,888,210 of record NC_134112.1, read on the forward strand.
ATTTTATTACTCTACTCCTTGAATGTGCACCCTCCCTCTTCACTGGCTCCCTCCCTTCAATATACAAATACCTCACAACACATCCATCTTAAAAGCCACACCTATGTTCTCCTCTCCTTAACCATGTTCCCTTCCCTTCTCCTTGTCTTTGCAGCTTATCTGAAAGAGCAGTTTATATATACTACCTTCCATCACAGTTGCTGTGTAAACTGGTTTCCAGTCTCATCATTCCACTAAAACTGCTCTGGGAAAAAGATAATATTGATTTCCACATTGCTAAACTGAAGGATAGATTTCAGAGTTCTTATCTTGCTGGACCTCTCTGTAGCACTTTCCAGTGCTGAGCACTCTGATTATTGAGATTCCCTATTCCTGTGGATTCCCTAACACCAGTCTCTCCCAGAGAGCTTCTGTGTACTGTCTGGCTCCCCCTCCCGAGTCTCTGTGGACCCCTAGATCCAGGGACACCTCCTAGGAATCATTCATTTTCAGAAAGTACAGAGAACCTGTACATCTCACATGGCAGATTTTTTTTTTACATAAGCCTTTAAAAACAAGTTCTTAGAGGCATTTGGAATATATACTAGCTACCTCAAAATACAAATTAATTTACCTGCTTATGTAATGCTGTAATAGCTACATGGTATTTTCAGAAAAATACCATATGTATGCTTTGATAGGTACAGCAATGTGCCCTGTCAAACCGACTAAACATACAAAATAATGTCTGAGTTTAAACAGTTGGTAATTTAGAGCACCATGATTTAGCAATCTACCACATCTATGTTTTAGGATCTACAGTTCTACTGGAGAAAGTTTAGGCTATGAATATTACAAATCTGCTAGATAATGCATAAACCATCAATAACAATTTATATCAGGCTTTGGTAGTAAAAAAAAGCTTAAAAACATTATAAATTGCAAAGCTTTGCAATAATGCTTTAAAAGCTAATTCACTGTAAGGGGGCCCAGGAGGACAAACTGTCTTTCGTAGTGTACTCTATTCATAGGGCCAAGAACAACAAACTCCAGATACCAGCTGCCCTTCCTTTCCCAGGGCATTTACTTCAGCCCACTCTCAGCGTGTGGGGGAACTGGGTCTGTAAAAGATGAATGCAAGTTCCCAGGCGCTTGTCTGGGCTGGGGAACCACCTTCTGTGAGGAGCTGGGAGGGATCAGCTCAGATGGCAGAAATTCAGTCCATCTTTGAATGCCACAACACTGCAAGCCCAAGAGGTGTGGAGCTCTATGCAAGGGTTGATCCAACCTGACCTGCCTTCATGCCTCTTTTTGAAGTGAGAAATTAACATTTTACTGAACACGTCCAAAGGGAGATGGGGAAGAGTAGCTCACATCACACAGCTCAGTGAAATATTTGGAAAATCTTAAGGAAATTTTGTATTGAAAAAAAATGAAAAGTGAGAATGGCCTAAGCAGAGAAATGTGGATAAAAACAGAATATAAGAAATTTGGCAATGGTCACTTAAAGAAGGAAAAGGGTAAAAAAAAACTCAAAAAAAAGGGAATGACCTATGAATGCCCTCCCTCCCCTCATAAAACCTAGCATCTTCTAGGAAATGATGATTGCTTCTGAGAAGCAACCAGTCAAAAAAATATAGTTTTTGCTTTTTCCAATCTGCTTCCTTATTACCACACCAAGCAGGACAAGACCCTGGCAGCCTTCCCAACTGGGTTCTTTGAAAGAATGAAGACCAAATACCCTGAGGCATCACAATATGTAGAAATCACCTTCTCTTCTCTATATCCAGAATAGGTACTAGCTATATACCATCCTGGGGAACAGCTGAGCAAGTCATTTTCCACTGGGCTTACCTCTCTGGAGCGACCTTGACAGAAGAAAGGCTGCTAAGGTGATATTTTATACTGTGACCCAGACAATAGAGGAACATACAGTAACCACACCATTAGTTTGCAGATTGAAATGTGATTAACAACTTGTACCCCAAGCAGTTCCAGAACATACCACCCCCATGTTCCTTTTAGTATCCACTGAGAACTGACTTTAGATCTCTTCCTCCTCCCCAACTGCTCAGGTTTCTCATTTTCTCTATCAATATGCAGACTTGTTGATTTGACTAGATTATTTCCTCAGGCATAAACTTTATTTCTGTTCCCTTTTTTCTTATACCCTCTTATTTCAGAAAAATGTGGTTATAAACCATTAAGCTTCATTCATTCACAGTATTATCTTTTAAATTAACCTAAGAGAATACTGACAAAGCTCTAATAATTGACAGTCTTTTGTTACGTAGTCTTGGCAAGTTCTGCTCTGACAAATGTATCTAGAAATAACTTCATTAATAGGGGCCAACACTGGTAGGGAGGAGGGTAAGGAAATAACTTTTTCCTGTTGTAATTTTCATTAAGATTTTATCTGCTGATCTCATAGGTAAAAGAAAAAAGTCACTTAATTTTTCTTAAAGGTTATATCCAAAGAGATTTTCATGGCTGTAGAAAACACATTAGAAGGTAAGTATCAAAGTGGTTCACTGTACACCCATTTCAAATGAATGATACACAATGAAGATGGGCAAAGACAAAGGGGAGTCTTTCCATCGATCTCATTTCTTTTATGTGCAACTGAAGAAGTTACTCACAGTTGGAAAGCAGCAACTCTTTCAATAAAGGGATCTTGCAGGAAATATGCCACTGGGATAGGTGACAAGCATTTTTTGTTCATTTGAAAGCTTTCTTTCCTCCATTAAGAACACAGAGTGAGCAATAACCCTTCCATTTTCTTGAACTGCCACTCAGCTCTTCAGGGAACATACCAAATTCCTAAGGCTCTCTCTCCCTCTTAGGTCCACATTATTTCAGCAAATCTTTACTCAGATAAAAGACCTAATGCCCCCTACTAGACAGGCAGGCTGCAGGACTGTGCTGGCATCTGAAACAATATTCACCTTTCTCTGAAGGAGTGACATGATCAATACCCTTCTCTGAACAACAGCAAAGTAGCCCTTGAGCATGCACAGGTGATTGAGGAGCAGGGTCTGCTTCTCCGGGCCATCTGAAGGACAAAGCTGGCCACTCACACACTTACTTGCCAAAGCCTTTCTTCCAGCTGCATGGTATGCTACAATGTATTTCTTCCCCTCTCTATCCTCTGTTTTTGTCTCTAATCCTGGAAACAGAGATTTGATAGCTTGATGGATGACGGTTCTTTTCTCTTTGGTGTCCTCAATAACCTATTGAAAACACAGATAGCAACACCACTAACTTAACAAACATTAAATAGGGAAGCAACACAGTGAATCAGTAAAAACACTGCTCAGTAAAAAACACTGCTTAACTATGTGAAATAACAAAAGTGCCTGTGTATGATTTCAGAAATATTTTAGAGCTTCACAATACTGCAAATTCCTAGGAGCCTGCTAATCGAACATGTCCATCTACCAGGCACTGCATCAAGCACTGCCCGTTCATTCATCACTTTATTTAATCCTACTCATCGCCCTGTCATACCACCATTGCCCTTTAGAGATGAGGAGAATGAGGCCGGGAGACGTTAAGAAACGTGTCTAAGGTTATACAGCTGGAGGGTGGTAGAGCTGATCTGAAATCCAGACTGTCTGGCCCTGGAGCCACTATCACAGATGCTCCCTCATGCTCTCTGCTGGACAAACACCTCAGAGCTCACATGTGGCAATGCAGGCAAGCCGGGCCTTTGGTGTGCCAGAAACTCAATCCTTCCAACAGTTCAATCTATCCATACAACTGCCTCATACTGAATTCTATTCTATACAAATTCTTTTATAGTGAGGTTCTAGTAGTTGGTTCACAATAAAGAAAAATCAACATAAAAAAATGGAGACTTGTTAGTTACATGACCGTTTCAGTTTTCAAGTGTGTCTCACACTAAGAAACTCATTTACCTCTTTACATTTACCTCTTTACTCAACAACCACAAATGTGTGTGCATATGGCCTGATTAAAAATATTGAAAGAAGGTTCACAAAAATATACGCTTATAATGTGCAAAGCACAAATATTTTCTATTTTATTTTTTTCCATCAAAAAATCCTGGTTGAGACCCCCTAAATTGATCTCATGGGTTGCAACCTACAAGCTGAAAACATCAAGATATACAACAACTGCTACTGCCTAAACTTGATAATATTTTTCATTTTTCAAGACTCATGGGCTAGAGTGCAGTGGTGTGTTCATAGCTCACTGTAACATCAAACTCCTGGCCTCAAATGATCCTCCTACCTCAGCTCCCAAGTAGCTAGGACTACAGGCTCCTGCCCTCATGTCCAGCTAATTTTTCTATTTTTTTGTAGAGACAGGGTCTCACTCTTGCTCAGGCTGGTCTCGAACTCCTGGCCTCAATCCTCCCACAGTGCTATGATTACAGGTGTGAGCCACTGTACCTGGCCTAAACTTGACAATACTTTAACAAAACAAAAAATGTGGCCAGGCCCGGTAGCTCACACCTGTAATCCTAGCACTCTGGGAGGCCGAGGCGGGCAGATTGCTCGAGGTCAGGAGTTTGAAACCAGCCTGAGCAAGAGAGAGACCCCGTCTCTACTATAAATAGAAAGAAAATTAATTGGCCAACTAATATATAGAGAAAAAAAATTAGCCAGGCATGGTGGCACATGCCTGTAGTCCCAGCTACTCGGGAGGCTGAGGCAGGAGGATTGCTTGAGCCCAGGAGTTTGAGGTTGCTGTGAGATAGGCTGACGCCACGGCACTCACTCTAGCCTGGACAACAAAGTGAGACTGTCTCAAAAAAAAAAAAAAGTAAAAGAAAACAAACTACATTGCAATTAAGGATAAGTGACTTCTTCATATTAAAAAGTGAGTCTAGATCTGAAATTACTGATAGCAGTGAGTTAGAATCATAGTTGGTGTGTATGAATACATATTTAGACCTCAAAAATTCAGAAAGTCCTTTCTTCTCATTTTATAAATGAGAAAACTTGCCCATAGTTTATGCCCTTTAAAAGTGAAAACTTTGAGTAGATGGCACAACCACAGTTTTTAAGATGATAGCTAATTTTGCCACATGTATAGGAAAATGTATATTATGATAAAACTATGCATCGTACAAGCAAGGGAAATGTGAACCATCCCCCTGGACTGCTCTGAAAACCTAGTCCTAGGAATTTTCTCCTTGACATTGTTGAAGATTTTGCCTATGGGTAAATTCAGTAATTGAAGATCCCTAAAGTTATAATACCACATACTTTTGAGAAGTCTGGGTGGGGTAAATTGGTACAAAATGAATTTAATATAAACTTAAAACTCTAAATATCCTATGCTGCAAGATTCTTAAAATCTGGTGTCACATTTACTGTATGCTACAGATGCTACCTAGAGCTACTCTGTCCACTATGGTACCCAATAACCTCATTTGGTAACTGAGCACTTAAAATGGGTCTAGACTGAACTGACATATGCTATCAGTGTAACATAACACTGTAGTTTAAAGACTTAGGGAAAAAAATAACGTAAAACATCTCGTTAATAATTTTAAAAATATTGATTACATATTGAAATGACAGTATTTTGTATTAGGGCAAATAAAATATATTATTATAATTAATTCTACCTTTTCTTTTTACTTTTTAAAATATGGCTATTAGAAAATATAAAATTAAAAATATGGCCTGTTTTATAATTCCACTGGATAGCACTTATCTAGAAGATTAACATTTCCATAACAAAAAGCTTTAACAATAGCATTTACTATTCTATTTAGAAAATGAGCTCTCCTTTTCTGGAATAGCAGAGTAAATCCAGGATAAGCAAAAAAATGCTCCCTTCCTTCACTTACTCCCCTTCCCAGAGCCCCATTTGAGACCAAGAAGCTGTTGAAGCCAGAGCCTGAATAGAGTCACACAAGCAGCAATGGTCTTGTTACAGTAGACACTGTATACTGTCACTCTGTGGTTCTAAACAAGAGATTTCTTTTATGATTTTTGGTCACTGAAAAAAAATTTTAAACAAAAATGTAACTTTTTGGCCAGGATGGTGACTCATACCTATAATCCTAGCATTCTAGGAGGCAAAGGCTCAAGTATTGCTTGAGCTCAGGAGTTTGAGACCAGCATGAGCAAGAGAGAGACTCCGTCTCTACTAAAAATAGAGAAATTAGCCAGGCATCGTGGTATACGCCTGTAGTCCCAGCTACTTGGGAGGCTGAGGCAGGAGGATCGCTTGAGCCCAGGAGTTTGAGGTTGCAGTAAGCTATGAAGAAGCCACTGCACTCTACCAAGAGCAACAGAGTGAGACTCTGTCTCAACAGAAAAAAAAAGGCTGGGCACAGTGGCTCACGCCTGTAATCCTCTGGGAGGCCGAGGTAGGCGAATTGCTCCAGGCCAGGAGTTCAAAACCAGCCTGAGCAACAGCAAGACCCATCTCTACTATAAATAGAAAGAAATTAATTGGACAACTAATACATATAGAAAAAATTAGCTGGGCATGGTGGCGCATGCCTATAGTCCCAGCTACTTGGGAGGCTGAGGCAGCAGGATTGCTTGAGCCCAGGAGTTTGAGGTTGCTGTGAGCTAGGCTGACGCCACGGCACTCACTCTAGCCTGGGCAACAAAGCGAGACTCCCTCTCAAAAAAAAACACAGAAAAAACAAAGTAACTTTTTTTGTACCATAGTTTTATCTGGGATACTAGCTACCTGCCCCTGATGAAAACATTCTTTACTGTGATGCCTTTTTAGATTCAACAGGACAAGGTTACCCTTTTGGTAACCACTGTAATTTTTTCAATAGACACTCAGTAACATCACCCAAAATAAAGCAATGAAAACCCTAAAAATCTTTTCATATATTTTTGGAACATTTACCTCGATGGCAACACTGGTTTCTTTATTTTTAAAAAGCTGGAGCTCTTCCAATCGCTGCTTTTCTTCGGCTGTCAAAACTGTAAATGCATCTTCTGAAGGGTCCTTTAAAATAACCGTGAGAATTCACAGTGAATCATATACAGAATTCAAGACTATTAAAGCTATATATTTCTATGATCTCTAGGAAATGCTGTTTTTATACAGAAGATGACTTTTGCTAGAGAGCTACCTCCTCATCCACTGGAACAGATAAGTCATCCAAATGGCTGATCCGTCCATCTTTTCCTATCTCATGAACAACGAAGTCGGAGTATCTGATGAAAAGAAAACGTGAACTTTCAGAGAATTAACATATTGTTTCCTATTAATTAAATAAAGTTTATCAATAATAAGCCTTACTATTGTGTAAAACAAGGAATTAAAAAAAAAAGTCTCCAATGCAAAATCACTGAGTTATCTTTTCTGGTTTCTTTCTTTTTTTTTTTTTTGAGACAGAGTCTCGCTTTGTTGCCCAAGCTAGAGTGAGTGCCCTGGCGTCAGCCTAGCTCACAGCAACCTCAAACTCCTGGGCTCAAGCAATCCTACTGCCTCAGCCTCCTAAGTGGGTGGTACTACAGGCATGCGCCACCACCATGCCCGGCTAATTTTTTCTATATATATTAGTTGGCCAATTAATTTCTTTCTATTTATAATAGAGACGGGGTCTCGCTCTTGCTTAGGCTGGTTTTGAACTCCTGCCCTTAAGCAATCTGCCCACCTCGGCCTCCCAGAGTGCTAGGATTACAGGCGTGAGCCACCACGCCCAGCCTCTTTTCTGGTTTCTTAATGAATGTTGAGCCACACCTTGTATCAGGTTTTACATGAGACCTAAAAGAAAAGACCCTCTGAGCTTCTAGAATATTCCAGAGAAATATATAAACAAAAGCTTATTAACATTACCCTGTGATTATACAGTCTAAATTGACTAAACTGAATCATAAAATACAGTAAACAGTTAATTAAATCGGAACCCAGTAAGTCTACCATGAACTACCCTGAAGTTTATCTTTATGTTAAATATTTTACAGGTATTATTTAAAATTCTCTCAACAACCCCAATTTGGTGCTATAATCCATTTTTTGGATAAGAATACTGAGGTTCAGAAGAGTTAAGTAACTATTATATTAAGTGGCTAACCTGGATTCGCACCTGGCTCCAAAGACCACTTTCTACCATAGATGCAAGAGTTTAAGGTGAAAGAGTTTAAGGTTATACAACAAATTCTAGAGAAAACTTGAAACCATGTAAATTAATAAAAACCAATGAAACGAATTTATTTTAACAAAATGAGCAGCACCCATCCACATAATAACAAATGTATGCCACTGAGAAATTATTTTTACTTAAACAATTCTGAGAAGGATCTTCCCTTGATAAGAACTAAGGATGACTTCTATTTATTTTAAAATATTAAAAAATCCAAGACTCATCCATTTAATCATTCAGGCAGCTCTTCTTTATCCTATTTTTTTTTTAATATCAGTGTAGACAAAAATTATTTTTTTACCATTTACCATTTTATCATTTCCTTGGTAATAGAAAGCTAAGTGGAAGAATATCCTGCTGATGTCTTTGTAAAGAAAAAAAAACCTAATACAATCAAAATAACTTCACATATAAACTAAACAAACCTTTCTTTTAAGATTCCTGAGAACCCTTGATGAGGACTTACGAACTTGGTGATGCCCACATCAAGTTCGGTGAGTCCGTGCTTCATCATGTCTGCAAAGCTCTCTGCTTCTTCCTCCTCCTCCTCCTCCTCTGAAAGGCCATCTTCCTCCTCCTCTTCCTCTTCTTCGAACTGAGCCTCACAATTCTTTTCATCTTTCCCAGCACTTACAGCTTCAGGAGCCCGACGCACATCTTCACTGTTGGGTAGAGAGTCATTCCCCAGCCTGTGAAGACTTTTGGTCGGACTGCATTCTGACATCTTCTGTTTTTTTGTCTCCTCAGCTGGGACCCCACTGTCATGATCTTCCACAACAAGGGACCCACGTTTCAGTGACACACCAGTCATGTCTGTCATCTCCATTTTTAAGGCTCCAAGAAAACATTTAAGAGAACCTTTTAGGAAGGAGGAAAAAGTAGGATGTAACAATAACCCATAAAGAAGTCGGTTTCAGCAAACAGAGGCATAGTTAGCTTTGTTTATAGAGTCCTAAAAATCATTTATTAAAATAATTTTTCCTGATGCTGGCATATACTTTTGGTTGGATAGAAAGCTGACACAACACTTTTGCATGGAATTTAACAATGTGCATCAAAAACCTTAAAAATGTATGCTCTTTGCCAGGTGTGGTGGCTCTAGCACTCTGGGAGGTCGAGGCAGAAGGATCGTTTGACCTCAGGAGTTCGAGACCAGCCTTAGCAAGAGCAAGTTCCCGTCTCTACTAAAAAAAATAGAAAGAAATTAGCTGGACAACTAAAAATATATATGTAAAAAAGAACTAGCAGGGCATGGTGGCAAATGCCTATAGTCCCAGTTACTCAGGAGGCTGAGGCAGTAGGATTGCTTGAGCCCAGGAGTTTGAGGTGGCTGTGAGCTAGGCTGATGCCATGGAACTTGACCAGGCAACAGACCAAGACTCTGTCTCAAAAAAAAAAAAAAAAAAAAAAAAGGTATGCTCTTTGACCCAGAATTCCACTTTTAGGAATTTATCTTATGAAAATAATTAAGAAAGTACTTACAGTTTTAGCTCTAAAGATACTCACCTCAGCATTTTTATATTAGTAAGAAAATTACAGGTACATAACAAATTATGGGTACATAAACTGAACAATATGCAGGAACAGCTGACTGGGAAATACGGTTTCTTCTAGGAGAGAGTCTTGGTGGCTGGGGACAGTAGTAGGAGACTTGCTATTTTCACTCAATACCATAGTTGTATAATTTGAATTTTGTTTCATATATATGTATCACCCTTTTGAAAAACTGATTAAATAAAACATCATATAACTACATTTACCCAAACCATAGTAAAAAAAAGGGGGTGGTTGGGGGGCCTAAGTGTAGTGGCTCACACCTATAATCCTAGCACTTTTAGAGACTGAGGTGGGAAGATTGCTTGAGATCAGGAGCTGGAGACCAGCCTGGGCAACAAAGTGAAACCCTACCTCTAAAAAAAATTTAAATATTAGCTCAGTATGGTGGCACATACCTATAATTCCAGCTACTCGGGAGGCTGAGGTGGGAGGATTGCTTGAGCCCAGAAGTTTGAGGTTGCAGTGAGCTATGATTGCACCTATCAATAGCCACCACACTCTAGGTTGGGCAACACATTTTGGGCCGGGCGTGATGGTCACGCCTGTAATCCCAGCAACTGTGAGGCCAAGGTGGGCGGATTGCTCGAGGTCAGGAGTTTGAAACCATACTTTCTCAGCTGGAGAGGGGATAAACATATGGATCAAAATAAATACAGGGCTTTGGGAGGCTGAGACAGGAGGATTGTTTGAGGCCAGGTGTTCAAGACCAACTTGAGCAAGGTGAGACCCTATCTCTACAAAAAATAGAAAAATTAGCCAAGCATGGTAGCATCTACTGTAGTCCTAGCTACTGGGGAGGCTCAAGCAGGAGGATCACTTGAGCCCCAGGAGTTCGAGGTTGCAGTGAGCTACGATCATGCCACTGAACTCTAGCCCCCAGGTGACAGAGTAAGATCCTATCTTTTTTTATTGAGACAGAGTCTCACTTTGTTGCCCAGGCTAGAATGAGTGCTGTGGCATCAGCCTAGCTCACAGCAACCTCAATCTCCTGGGCTCAAACGATCCTACTGCCTCAGCCTCCCAAGTAGCTGGGATTGCAGGCATGCGCCACCATGCCCAGCTAATTTTTTGTATATATATTTTTAGTTGGTCAATTAATTTCTTTCTATTTTTAGTAGAGACGAGGGTCTCACTCAGGCTGGTTACGAACTCCTGACCTCAAGCAATCCGCCTGCCCTGGCCTCCCAAAATGCCAGGATTACAGGCGTGAGCCACCACAGCTGGCTGAGACCCTATCTTAAAAACAACCAACCAACCAACCAACCACACACTATAGCATCCACAACCTCAAGTGCCTTATCTAACTAATGTGACCTTACTTGATGCTCTTAGTGAAATACAGATAAAAGCTTTTTCTATATTAATTATACAGGAGATGCTAAAGTTAACATAGTAAGTAACTTTGTAAACATATCTATAAAGAATGTAAATGAGCAGAAAATGAATATTCTAGTTCTCCAAGGCCTGGTTCACAAGAAACCCACCTACACTTGCATCTACAGCAAAATAAGAATAATGACGAACTAAATTTTAAGAATCCATATTTGATCTTGCCTCACTGTCAAAAATCAAGAAGAAAAAGGAAAGTAAAAGAGAAGTACACGTAAAAAGTACAAGCAAAAATGGATTTATTGTGGGAGGATAATTGTGCCGGATGACAGGGCTGCGTCCAGGCCAAGTATGCTCATGTGGCCCATAAGAGACAAGAAGGCGGCCCCGAAACAGCCCAAGCAGCAGGCCAAGGAGACGGGCTAAGAAGATGCGGCTTTCAAGCAAAAACACAAAGAGAAGAAGAAACTCCAGGAGCTAAAAGCCAATGGAAAAGGGGCCCCTGGCCACAGGTGGAGTTTAAGCAATCTGGCAAAAGGTAAACTGTTTCTTGTATCTGAAGCTATGGTGACCCTTGATTCCATCCTTATTTAAACATCTGTATTCCCTGCCATACCATCTTTTGCCATCTACAGCTAAAATAAAGTGTTGTCTTGGAGCCTATTGTACATTTAAGAATAAACTTTCATTAAAAACAAAAAAGAAAGAAAAAGAAAAATGTCAGTAAAATCAATTGCCTTTGAAAGACAAAAATTTAAATACAGAAAATGGAAGAAACTAAGAATCTGAAATACAAGTAGATCACAACTACTGCAGTTATAGAAAAGTATCTCTAATTCAAATAAGAAAGCATTTATTCTTTGTCTTGAGCAGGTGTAGTTGAAAAAGAATGCTGGTTTATGACATGCTGATGTGATTTCTCACTTGATAGCAACAAAGCTGCCCTTAGAGCTTTTGGACAGGTGAAGGGGATAAAAAGGGACCAGGGCTTACACAGGAACGACAGGAATACACGGAAGACATCAAAGGGGTGAGGTGACAGTGTTAGAGAACACCTAACAAAGACTACAACACCTGAGCCAAGTTTTGATGATCAGGGAAGAGGACCAAGGACCAAGGAAAAGGGGGAGAAGGGTGTTTCGGGTGAGGGTACAGCATGTGCAAAGGCCTGGGAGAGCATGGAGCGCTGGAAGAACCGCAGGAGCTCATCACCCATTGTGGGGGGTGAGACACATAAAGAGAGGGTGGAGTCTGGAGTGGGGAGATGGCAGAAGCAACACCAGGCTAAACAGAGGGAATTTCATCCTGAAAACCAAACCACCAATGGATTCGTGAGCTAGAAATATATATATATTTTTTTTGAGACAGAGTCTCGCTTTGTTGCCCAGGCTAGAGTGAGTGCTGTGGCCGTCAGCCTAGCTCACAGCAACCTCAAACTCCTGGGCTCAAGCAATCCTACTGCCTCAGCCTCCCGAGTGGCTGGGACTACAGGCACGCGCCACCATGCCCAGCTAATTTTTTCTATATATATGTTAGTTGGCCAGTTAATTTCTTTCTATTTATAGTAGAGACGGGGTCTTGCTCTTGCTCAGGCTAGTTTTGAACTCCTGACCTGGAGCAATCCGCCTGCCTCGGCCTCCCAGAGTGCTAGGATTCCAGGCGTGAGCCACCGCGCCTGGCCATGAGCTAGAAATATTTTGTGGCACCCCTTTGATGAGGACCTAGAATTAGGCTAGAAGACCAGTAAGAGGGTACAGCTTTAATCCAGGCAAGACATTAGTGCACCCTGATCTAAGGATTAAGCAAAGGAGACAGAATGGAGGGAACATTTGAGAACATTTAGGAAACGGTAGGGACCGGACTGGGTGACAAATATGGGAGGAAAGAGGAAATATTGCTGGATGCCTGAGTTTCCTGCCTTGGGGACCTAAGAGGACAGTGCAGCCCTTCCTGATATGGAGGGCTCAGAAAGAGGAGCAGGTAGTGGGAGAAGATGAGCACACCAATAGTCTCGTAGTGTTGCAGGTACGTAGGGAACACCCAAGTAGATATATACTGTAGACAGTTACCACATACCCCTACCAAAAAACCTGCAATGGCTCCCCAGTGACTATATAAGGTCCCTGACTGGCATCACAGGATCTACCAGGAGATCCTAATACCCTTCCAGAGGCCAGACGCTCAGCAGGAAGGAAAGTGTGGCTGATAATAGCCATGCATAAAGCTTCACTTAGGGACTTTATGGTCAGCAGAATGTCCATCTCCCCTTATGCAAGTCACCTCCTTGACAACCTTGGAGCCAGATCTAGGTTTTGCCATTTACCAAGTGAGTCCTGTAATCTCTCTAAGCCTCAGTTTCCTTCTCTGTAAAACTGAAATATGATGACTTGGTCAAAGGTCTGTAATAGCTCCTCCTATTCAACTGTTAGTCCTTAATATTTATTGGATGATTTACACAGCAGAACTGTATTGCTGAATCTGGGGAAGAAAACAAAAAGCTTCTTAGGCTTCTTTTGTTTTCTAAGCTAACGATTAAACATAGTTTTCTCCTTCAAACACCATTTAATTTTAAGAGACTCTCAAACACTGCCAACAGCACTACATTAAACAGGTCTTTAGATTGGCAGTCTTTTTCTTGATATTTGTGGACACTTCTCTGATCTCTTTTTCTTTCCTTCTTTTTTTTTTTTATTTTTTTTATTTTTGAGACAGAATCTGGCTCTGTTGGCCAGCCTAGAGTGCAGTTGGAGTCATCATAGTCCACTGCAATCTCAAACTCCTGGACTTAAGGGATCTTCCTGCCTCAGCCTCCCGAGTAGCTGGGACTACAGGTACATGCCACAATGCCCAGCTAATTTTTTTTGTAGAGACAGGGTATTGGTCAGGCTGCTCTTGAACTCCCAGCCTCAAGCAATCCTCTTGCCTTGGCTAGGATTACAGGTGAGAGCCACCCCACCCAGCCTGATCTCTTTTTCTTGATATATCTAATTGCAAAGACAAGCTCATTAACTAAATTCACTTTTGTATTTAAGATAAAATTATATTTTTCACTTAAATCAATGGCCTGTCACAAAGACATTAATTATTAAAGTTTATATATAGCATCAATGATTTTAAATCACTTTATATATATTTTGCTAAGTTCTGTCCTGTAGACCCAGAAGCTGAGAGCATATTTATTAGAATAGCTGTTCAAACTTCTGGACTAGTAGAGGCAGAACTCAAATTACATAAGCAGGAACTATAGGAAAGAGAAGACTGAAATGGAATATAATTTTTAAATTGAGCAGGGAGAAGAGGAGAAAGAGGTGATCTTGTAAACATGAAAGAGGCCCAAAAGAATTCAACAGAAAGATAAAAGAACCCTGACCTGCCCAAGGGGAGAGGCTTCAGGAAATCAGATTTGCAAAAGGAAAATCCGAAGATACATTCTATCTTAAAGACGTAAAGGGATTGGCTTTAAAGGGGAGGGGGGAGCTTTATGAGTTTTTTATTGTATTAAACTTTTTTTTTTTTTTTTTTTTTTTTGAGCCAGAGTCTCGCTTTGTTGCCCAGGCTAGAGTAAGTGCTGTGGTGGTGTCAGCCTAGCTCACAGCAACCTCAAACTCCTGGGCTCAAGCAATTCTGCTGCCTCAGCCTCTCGAGTAGCTGGGACTACAGGCATGCACCACCATGTCCAGCTAATTTTTGCTGTATATATTAGTTGGCCAATTAATTTCTTTCTATTTATAATAGAGACGGGGTCTCGCTTTTGCTCAGGCTGGTTTCGAACTCCTGACCTCGAGCAATCCGCCCGCCTCGGCCTCCCAGAGTGCTAGGATTACAGGCGTGAGCCACCACCAAGCCGGGCCTAAACAACATTTTTTAAAAGAAATGTGCTGCACAAATATACTATCCATGACATTAATATAGTAATGATGGTGACTTAACTGTCAAGTAAAATCCCTATAGACCAGAAGCCCGAATCTGCAACCAAGAATAGAACAAACTCCACCGATAGTGTCCCATGAATATAAATCCTACATATTTCTTTGGAGGGAATACTAAAATAATGGTTTTTATTTCCTCTGCACTCCAAATGAGAATAGAAATATTACAATTTTTATATTTTTAAACTCTTTTCATTAAAATACTAGATTCATGAACTCAGCTTTTAAAATCCTCTATACCTACAAAAGTAGAGTTTAGCATTTCCAAATTTCAATACAACACTCACAACAGTCCATTAACATTATTTCCTCTAAAATGAACATCCGAAAAGAGCCACATTAGTCTTAACCCTGTATTTCAAAACTCTGCACGACTCGGTCTTTTTAAATACATCTATCCTTCATCCTCTGCAAATCGGCAGTAATCTCTCTACTTCTCACATTAAAGAGCACTTGGGGCAGAGCACACATTGCATTCTGATACGCGAAATCGATGTCTGATCTCAAAGTTGTGCATTCCACAAGTACTTACTGAGCAAGTGCTATGTGTCTGGCACTGCTGTAGGCACTGAGGGAAACGGGAAAATTCCCTGCCCTCGTGGAGCTTACATTCTATTTGAGGGTATACCTGAGAACAAAATTAAATTAACCTCAGAACATGCAAGCTACAAAAAAATAAAGCAAAGGGATTGAGAGTAAGCAGGGTGCTCTTTAGTGAAGCCTCTCTAAGGAGGTAACTTCTGAGCAAAGATGAAGGAAGAAGCGGACAAGAAAAGCTGTGTGTGGGGAGAATTCCAGGCAGCCCCAACAGCACATGTAAAGGACGTGAGGCAGGAGCAAACTTAGTCATTGTAACAGCAGCTGAATTGTTATTTCTCTCTCCTATTTGGGTACAAAAGCTGTTTCATTAATACAGCACTTGCACTGCCCCCCAGCCTCTACCAAAATACATGTTCAAAAGGGGTTGTTAAATTAATCAATACGACTGTTGGCTACTTTCCTAATGATTGAACATGGTAAATGCCTATCCATCGCCTTTTCAAAAAGGGTGTACAGTCTGATTTTCGACAGATCCCTCAATAATCAAGTATCACAAGGCCACTAGGGCATACCTATTTCACAGATTAGAGGCTTGGGGTGCAAAAAAGCCTTAGTAATCTTACATTTACATTTTTGGAATGGAAAAAGAAGTGGTCTGACAACGGGACCAAGTATTTGAAAAACGAAACTCTCCAGCAGCCCTACTTCTCGGCAGGCGACGAAGACGTGTACCACTTTCAAACCCCTCTTGCAGGGCTGACCGCAGGACTCGGTGCGGACGAGTTTCAGCCCGCACAGCCGCACGTCCAGGCTACCACCGAGCAGAGGGCTCCCGGCGCCCAGCTGTTCGCTCCTGCTCCGGGCAAGTACGCGAACGAGCAGTCCCGAGGGCCTGCCTGGCACGCAGTAGGCTCGCAATGAGTGGCGATGCAGGACTGCAAGCACGAAAGCACGTGGGCTGGACCCACAGGAGACCGGCGAGCGGTGGGGGAGCTGTGAAGGGCCTGGGGGAAAGGCCGGTCTGGGAGGGAAGGAGTTCAGGGAGCGTCCGGGACAAAGAAAGGCGGCGGGCGGGAGGGAAGGAGACCTAGGGGCTGCCAGCGCCGCGGGGAGAGGGAGAGCGCGCGGGCGCGACACCCTGACGACCGGCCGGGCGGAGGGGCGCGGGCTCTCCCCGGAATGGAGGCGCCGCGGGCTCAGAGCGCTGCCGGGCCGCCTTCCCGGTCCGCACAGCCTCTCCGGGCGGGCCCCTGGGGCCGGGGCGGGCCGCGGAGCCCGGGCGGCCGCGGGGAGGCCGCGCGAACTTACCCAGAGCCTGGGGGCGCGGTGCGCGCCGGGCGGCGAGGAGGCCGGCGCTGCGCTCGGGGCGCGGGAGGGCGGCGGCGGCGAGGGCCACTCGGAGGAGCCTGCAGCGAGGAAGGCCAGGCATAGGCGGCGCGCCCGCGCGGGGTCCGCGGCGCTCAGGCGGCCGGGCTCGCACACGTGCGGCGCAGCGACGCGCCGGCCGCAGCCCCTCCCCCGGGCGGAGCCCGCTCCCGCCGCCCGCCCCGCCCCGGCCGCGGGGAGGCCCCGCCCACTAGGCGCGTCTTCGCGGGTTCCCTGGCAGTGGGCGCTTGGTCCCAGCATGTGGGGCAGAGGTGGTTTTGCCAAGCCTCTAAGAGTTCTTTTAGACCTTTAGGACGTCCAAAGCCGGGATTGACATATTATCTAGTAGTTATATCCTAGTAAGGATTTCTTCCGCATAGTTGTGGCCCTTTCTCTTTTTACCACAGTTTTTTTGTTTTTTTTTGAGACAGAGTCTCACTTTGTTGCCCAGGCTAGAGTGAGTGCCATGGCGTCAGCCTGGCTCACAGCAACCTCAAACTCCTGGGCTCAAGCGATCCTACTTTCTCAGCCTCCTGAGTAGCTGGGACTACAGGCATGAGCCATCATGCCTGGCTAATTTTTTTTGGTATATATATTTTCAGTTGGTCAATTAATTTCTTTCTATTTTTGGTAGCGACGGGGTCTCGCTCAGGCTGGTTTCGAACTCCGGACCTTGAGCAATATGCCCGCCTTGGCCCCTCAAAGTGCTAGGATTACAGGCGTGAGCCACCGCGCCCGGCCCTTTTTATCACAGTTAATGATGATGAAAAGGGAGTTACTTCAGGGACCATATTGGTCTGTGTATGATTCCTTCCATTGGGGGATTCAGAAGCACCATTTTCCTGCTTCTTATCCTTCCTGCTTGACAGCTCCCCAGGGGGATCTGTTTCAAGAAAACTCAGCATAGTTTTTATGCTTCTGTATAAAGAAAAAATTCATTCCTCTTCCCATGCTTTTCGAGTAGCACACGTTTACTGACCAAATCCAAGCCCCTAATAGTTTTTCAGATCTACTATTTTACCAAACTTCTACCCTGAGTGAAAAACCAATGTTATTCAAGTCCTTATATTTCTGCTAGAATTGGTTTTAAAACGTGGATTTAGTGTGGGCATCTGGTCAACTGAGTCATAGATAATTCTCTCAGAGTGGTGGGGTTTTATACTGCTTTCCTCTGAGATTATTTACCTCAGTTAAGTATCTCAATTTTTTTTTCTGGCATTATTTCTTTAAGATCACTTGTCATTGGGCTACGGTAAATTCATTGGTTAATATCCCAGTGATAGCAAATGCAAATATTTGTACCACAACATATGAAGTAATAATTCAATCCTAAACTCTTAATTTTTGTATGCTTTAGAAAGTATCTTCTCAGTGTCCTAGATTTTGGCCTAGATAGTGGTATCTCATCACTGTTTTGATTGGCAAACACCAGATGCTGGTGAGGATGTGGAGCAACAGGAACTCTCATTCATTGCTGTGGGAATACAAAATGGTACAGCCACTTTGGAAGACAGTTTGGTGGTTTTGTACAAAACTAAACATACTCTTAAACAATATAACTCAGGACTTAAGCTCCCTTGAAAACATGTCCACATATAAACCTGCACACAGATGTTTACAGCAACATTATTCATAACTCCCTAAACTTACAAGGAACTAAGATGTCCTTCAGTAGGTGGATGGATAAACTGTGGTATAGCTAGACAATGGAATATTATTCAGCACTAAAAAGAAATGAGAGGCCGGGCAAGGTGGCTCACGCCTGTAATCCTAGCACTCTGGGAGGCCGAGGCGGGCGGATTGCTCGAGGTCAGGAGTTCGAAACCACCCTGAGCAAGAGTGAGACTCCGTCTCTACTATAAATAGAAAGAAATTAATTGGCCAACTAATATATATAGAAAAAAATTAGCCGGGCATGGTGGCGCATGCCTGTAGTCCCAGCTACTCGGGAGGCTGAGGCAGGAGGATTGCTTGAGCCCAGGTGTTTGAGGTTGCTGTGAGCTAGGCTGATGCCACGGCATTCACTCTAGCCTGTGCAACAAAGCGAGACTCTGTCTCAAAAAAAAGAAAAGAAATGAGCTTAGCAGGCCATGAAAAGACATGGAGGACACTTAAATCCATATTACTAAGTGAAAGAAACCAATCTGAAAAGGTCATGGACTACATGGTTCCAACTATATGACATTGTGAAACAGGCAAAACTATAGAAACAGTGATAAAATTGGTTTCCAGGCATTAGGAAGGAGGGAGGGATGAATGAATGGAGTACAGAGGAATTTCAGAGCAGTAAAACTACTCTGTATGATCCCCAAATGGTGGATACATTATACATTTGCCCAAATGCATAGAATGCACAATATTGAGAGTGAACCCTAATGTAAACTATGGTCTCTGGGTGATAATGATGTGTCAATACAGGTTCTTCAATTGTAACAAATGCCCCACTCTGGTGGGGGATGTTGATAATAGGTAAGGTTATGCATGTCCACGTGGAGGTAGGGGAAAAGCTCCGTATCTTCCTTTCAATTTTCGTGTAACCTAAAACTGCTCTTAAAAAAATCTTCCCTGAGATTGTGGCCCAACTCCTCACAAACACATTTAGAGAAAGGACTTTTCATATTTCTTTGGCCATTAGCTGAGTCTATGGTCAAAACTTACTCTTTTTTACACTTCAGCCGAAACTGCCTTAGACAAGATCCAAGTGAAACATATATTTTTTAGTTTTCTGTTTTCCACAATGGGCAACTCTTTATTGGTTTTTATGCTTAAAATAACACAGAAGTTCAAAGCCTCTCCCCTCTTCCAACTTTCTCTAATAAACATTTAACAGTTGAATGTTCTCATCAACTTTAAAATTCCATCCTAACATGTATATTATGTAAAATGCAGTATCCTGCTTTTAACTCCACACCAGCACCATGAATTGCTAAGTGCCTGGAACACACAATTTATCTCTTCTTTCATCCCTATTATTGCCTCGTATTCTGTCCAACTTTGATGCTTTTCTTCATGCTCCTATTCATTGTTCTCTATGTTCCTTCAGTCATTGCAAACATTTCTGTTGTTAAGCTGATACACTTAATCTTAAATTATTTATTTCGATGTCTATTTCCTTTACCAGAAAGTGAGTTTTTCAGAGGCAAAAATTGGGTTTAGGGCGATCTTTTTTTTTCTTTAATTTAATTTTTTTTTTTTTTTGGAGACAGAGTCTTGCTTTGTTGCCCAGGCTAGAGCGAGTGCCATGGCATCAGCCTAGCTCACAGCAACCTCAAACTCTGGGCTCAAGCAATCCTTCTGCTTTAACCTCCCGAGTAGCTGGGACTACAGGCATGCACCACCATGCCCAGCTAATTTTTTCTATATATAGTAGTTGGCCAATTAATTTCTTTCTTCCGTCTCTTATAGTAGAGACAGGGTCTCACTCTTGCTCAGGCTGGTTTTGAATTGCTCCTGACACGGAGCAATCTGCCTGCCTCGGCCTCCCAGAGTGCTAGGATTACAGGCATGAGCCACTGCGTCCAGCCTCTTTAATTTTATTTTTAATTTTTTTTCAGAGTTATACATGACTGTGATTTAGAGTCAAATAATTCTGTAGAAACTTTGTAAGGTTTGCAAAGAAACAGCAGGGTTAGTATCCCCACGTCTCCCCTTACCTGTTTCTACCCTCTCAAAAACTGTCATTTCACTTCTTTTAAGTGATCATTTTGGTATTTATTTTCATCTCTCTATATAAATGTGCTTGTATTGTTATTTCTTGATTTTTCACTTTTAGGCATTATCTATTGACTTAACTTAATGCAAAATGAAGGTTTAGCTCTCCTTCCTTCCCCCTTCTTCCCCATACTTCCCATCCCTCTACATGCCTGGTATAGTTATATTGTACTTTTTTTTGGGTCTGTGTTTACTTCATTATTCACATCTTAGGAAAATATTATTCACATCTTAGGAAAGTAGGAAACTATGATTGCTTCTCTTCTCCTACACAGCTTTTTGTTTCTCCTCTAATTCATAATAATCTCATTTTGGTTTATTATTCATCACTGTGTCAAGCCCAAACTCCTTAATGATAGTTTAAATCTTCCCCCTCCAGAGGTTTAGAGAGATGAGGTGTTCTATCAGTTTCATCTTTCTCAAACTCCTGACCTCAAGAGATCCTCCTGCCTCTGCCTCCCAGAGTGCTAGGATTACAGGTGTGAGCCACCATACCCAGCCCAGTTTCATCTTTCTAAAGGAGTCTCTTCTGGAGCTTTCTGACCTGCACCAATCTATGCTTAGTGCACAGTTGTCAGGGCATCTCTGTTCATTTTTCTCCTGTGTTGTATCTTCTGTGTCCTATATCCTATGTCTTCTTTTTTCTTGGTTTACTCTCTCATTTAAGGAGAGCACAAGCTTCAGTAGTTTCCTGAGAAAGGAGTAAATGAAAGCTAAATTTTTTGAGGTATTGAATGTCTAAGCATACCTTTATTCTGATCTTATATTAGACTGATTGTTTATTAATCAAGTATAGAATTCTAGCTTTAAATAAATTTCCTTTGCTCTACATACCTGCCAGAGAAAAATAAATAAATAAATAAATAAATAAATTTCATTTTGAAATTTGATGAAATTGCTGACCTGTCTTCTAGCTTTCTTCATTGCTGTTGAGAAATCCAAAGGTATTCTGATTCTTGATCCTTTGATCAGCTTCTCTCTTTGGAAGAAATAACAAAGGGTACAAGGTCAGATTTTATAATTTAGTCCTGTAAAGTTATAATTGAAAGTTGGGAGAAGGGGCGAACTCCTGGGAGAAAGAGCACACAGAGACAGGAGGGAAAAGATAAGACCTCACACTGGGAACTGAGGGGTACAAGAACAAAGCCAAAAAATGAAACCCAGTGCCTTAGTGCATTTGAGCTGCTATAACAAAATATCATAGACCAGGTGGCTTATAAACAACAACCATTTTTTATTCATTTTGTTTTTGCCCTCAGTATCCTGCAGTTTCACAGTGATGAGCTTTGGAGTGGGTCAATTTTTGTGAATTGTGCTGGACAATCAGTGGACCATTTCAATTGGTAACTCATATTTGGGTTAGGAGAAATTTTCTTGAATTATTTTGTTGATGATCCCACCCTCCCCAACTACTGCTTATATTTGTTTTGGGATGCTTACTTTTATTTTGACTTACTTAATTTAATTTTTTTTTTTAAGACAGGCCATCACTCTGTTGGCATGCAGTGGCATGATCATATCTCACTGTGACCTTGAACTCCTGGGCTGAAGAGATCCTCCTGCCTCAACCTCCTGTAGCCTCAGTCCCTGTAGCTGGGACTACAGGCGCTCAGCAGCAGTCCTGGCTAATGGAATCCTTGTTTTTCATATTTTGGATCCCCCCTAGAGTGGTCCTCTAATTTATTATCTTTTCTTTCCTATTTTTCATTTCTTTGTCCTTTTGCTTTTTTTCCCCCTAGGATATTTCTCAACATTTATCTTCCAACCCTTGAACTTTTCATTTCTGCTATCATATTTTTTGTCTCCGAATGCTCCTTTTTTTAAAATTAAATTAATTTTTTTTTTTTTTTTTTGAGACAGAGTCTAGCTCTGTTACCCGGGCTAGAGTACGGTGGCATCAGCTTAGCTCACAGCAACCTCAAACTCCTGGGCTCAAGCAATCCTTCTGCCTCAGCCTCCCGAGTTGCTGGGACTAAAGGCATGTGCCACCATGCTGGGCTAACTAATTTTTTCTATATATATTTTTTAGTTGTCCAGATAATTTCTTTTTTTTTTTTTAATTTCTTTCTAATTTTAGTAGAGACGGGGGGTCTTGCTCTTGCTCAGGCTGGTCTCAAACTCCCGACCGTGAGCGATCCACTTGCCTTGGCCTCCCCAGAGTGCTAGGATTATAGGCGTGAGCCACCGTGCCCAGCCTGAATGCTCCTTTTTAAATAGGATCCTTTTCTTGTTTTATGCTTGCAATGATAACTCATATCTTAGGACATCAATTATATATCGATGTATATATCTACATATAAATATATATTTGAGTTTTCTTTACATATATACACATAGATATGTATATATGAGTTTTATTTTCAGTGAATGGTTTCTGTTTCTTCTAAGGGTTGCTTTTCCCCCCCATGTTTTGGTCTCTATGGTATGGCCTTCCATGTTAGTTAGTTCATAAGGCTGTCAAATACCCCGGGTCGTCTACCGATCCCTTGCTGCTAGGTAATTCCCATTCCTCCTCTTTGGTAAAAGAGTTTTGGGGTGTCTGCACTGAGGAAATGCGCATTGGATGCTGAGTTCTCTTCCTCCAGTCAGCTCCCAGAAGGCTTACAACCACATCTGCACCCTCCAAGCAGGAAACTGGAGGGTTATCTCTAGGGAATCTGACCAGCTTTAAAAGAAAGCTTTAAAGATACTGACATTCGTTGGAAATCCCTAAGTAGCTGAACCAAATAACCCTACATTGAAGCTCCTAGTTAACAAGCCCGCTCACACTCTCAGAACATCTGGATATCATCTAACATATAAATGTAAATGATTGATATTGAATTTATGGCGTGGAGGGAGAGATATCTTAAAACTCCATCAAGAGCGCCAATAAAGTGGGGGGGACTTGACCTTGGTTGAGAGGGACCGCCTGCCACCCTGGCCCCTCCCATCGTTCCCCGAGCGTTTCCTGAGCTGCTGTACCGACCCCCGGCCAGCAGGGGGCGCAACAGAGCCCGGCCGGCGGCTGCGCAGACAGGGCCTCTCTGGCTCAAGAGGAGGAACCTAGAGAGACGACGAGAGGAAGTTGCGGTGGCGCTCAGCCCTCCAGCTGCCAAGGCTGATCCGCGGTCTGTTGCTGGCCTGAGCCGGACTCTGCAGGCCACGCTGGCTGCGCATGGAGCCGAGGACTCGCGCGGAGGCGGGATGCTACCCGCCGGGGAGATCGGCGAGGCGCCGGCAGTCCCGGTGAGGCGGCCCTGGCAGGGTGGGACGGTGGTGGCCCAGTGAGGTGGCACAGACCTCCCAGGGGAGATAGCCCTGCTGACGTGGCCGTGGAAGCTTGTGAAGGTGGTTGCTGGTCCCCGCAGCCCGGGGTAGAGTCCGCTGTAGTACCTACTAGAGGAGGTAGTCCCAGTGAGGCCGCTGTGGCAGCCCCGGCGAGATGACATCTCTTGGGTGAGGTGACCCTGGCGGCCTGGCGAGGTAGCAGTAGGTCCTTGGGAGGCGATGCAGACCTCCTGGGAAGGAGTCAGTGGTGGCACCAGTGAGGTGGCCCTGATTCAAACGGTTCTGGCCACTGAGGAAGGCCCCAGGGGAGGGTGTCTGGAACCTGTCCCGTCCTTTCTTTGGGAAGCCCGTATGAGTTCCATATACTACTTCAATCTTTTTTTTTTTTTTTTTTTTTTTTGAGACAGAGTCTCACTTGTTGCCCAGGTTATAGTGAGTGCTGTGGCGTCAGCCTAGCTCACAGCAACCTCAAACTCCTGGGCTCAAGTAATCCTTCTGCCTCAGCCTCCCGAGTAGCTGGGACTACAGGCATGTGCCACCATGCCCAGCTAATTATATATATATATATATTAGTTGGCCAATTAATTTCTTTCTATTGATAGTAGAGACAGGGTCTCGCTCTTGCTCAGGCTGGTTTTGAACTCCTGACCTTGAGCAATCCACCCGCCTCAGCCTCCCAGAGTGCTAGGATTACAGGCGTGAGCCACCGCGCCCGGCCACTACTTCAATCTTAATGTGATTGTCACACCTGTTCTCCTTGTAGTGTTGCTTGGAAAGTGGTGATGAAAGGAAGAACATTGAGGAGAAAAGTAAGTAGGCTCTAAACACCTTACCTCTTTCTACCCAGCCATCCTTCCCAAACTCAACCTTCCAAGATCTGCAACAGAGAAGGGTTTTTAGCCTATCTTTTAGACAAATTATCTTTTTCTGTACAATGTGTTTAATATAGTAATGCTGATGATCGTTATACACATATTTTTATCTTTCTAAAATTGTAAAATATGGGATGCTTTGGAGAAGAGCACTTTCTGACACCTACCTAGAGCAGGGACTGGAGTGGTTTCCCTGGAGTTCTGCTCACCACACAGGACATAGAAGACTTGGGCCTACCTGTCATTTTAGTGAATCACCAACTTACTAAGCATGAGAAATTTGGAGGGGCTAATGATCTGGGACAGATGACCACCACCTTAAGTGGGTTCAGAGGAGGCAAATGATAATTGTTTCGTTGTACTTTTAACTTCAGTGAATTAAAAGTTACTCTGGGAAGAGCTCAAAGGATATCTTGGGTTCTGGATCTTTTGTACTGGACAGGGAAGGGTGAAAGGTCAGTACCTCCATTTTCTACCCAGGATAGGAATATATGTCAGGGACGTGGACATTTGTCATTTTACTTTAGTGAGCTAAGAATGGCAGGTTATTGGAAATCAGGGACTTTTTTTGGGGGGGTCTTGAAGTGAAACTTTTTGAAAGAGCAAAGGGAAAAGTATGCAATAGCTCTTCTATTGGGGGAGTTTTGGTTCTTTTGATTATAGCAAATAGGAATGAGTGGTGGTAGGAGAAAGTGTGCTTACATTACCATGTGGCCCTCAGGAGCAAGGCTTGACCTTAACATTGTCTACTGACAGAAACTACCTCAAAAGAAAGCTCTAAGCCCTCCATAGTACTTGCCATTCTTAGCTGCCACAACTCAGCTCCTTTTCCTTGAAGGATCTGAGAGTGCCCTATGTCTTTCCACGTTTGCTCCATTCAGATGCCTGGGAAGTCTGATGCCTACCGAGCTGTCATTTTAATAAAATGATAGATGCAGATAGTCATATTAAAGACTTTGTCCTTGTCCTTCCTTCTGTGGCTCAGTCAACTGCTTTGTGATTAGGAGTGCTCTTTACAAAAAACAGAAACGGAAAGATGTGAAAACCTCTCCAGTCACCGTTGTCATTTTGAAGAATATCATTGACTAATAAAGTACTTTGCTGCATTTAAATGGTTACATGTAAAGAGTGTAATTTTTTTAAAAAAGTGAAGGTAGACTTTACATCCTTAGGTGCAACATCCTTAGCATTCACAAGACATTTCCTACCTCTGTTTGCAGATAATACCACAAAACTCACTTGTTTTGTTAAGCTAAATTTAAAAAGAAGACATTGTGAGTTCTATACATAGTAGAATATTATTATATATTAATATATGAGTATTATATAATTACTAATAATTATTAAATTTTATAATTAATATGTTGATAAAGTGTGGATGCAGACCACCCAATCCTGTTTATATTTGAAGGACAAGAAAATAAGAATATTGGATTAAGAGTCAGTAAACATTTTAGCCTCATTTACAACCTTTAAGCATAGGCTGGGGCAAATGTTATAATTTATTTTCTAGTTGGGAAATTGAGGCACAGTCTTAATGTTAGTTTTGCTACCCATGTTAATGTTAGTTCTCCTACCCATTAGTGGGCTCCTGGTTCTCATAGCATGTGAACAATCTTTTAATTCATATAAGTGAAATAGAACAAAGGAAAATTGGTTTTTGGGGGTGAAGGGAGAAACAAACTCAGTACCAAAGACACTGGTATATATTTTATTAATCTTTACATAAATAATTTAACAATATCTGGCATTTACATCTAGGCATATCTTTATATATTAATATTTTCATCGTATTCAAAGTGACAGTTGTTTTGTAATGAGGCTGATTATACCCTGTTGCCTTTCTCTCATTGCTGTTTTCCTAAAATTGCCTTTTTGGTAAACCCATGTTCTATAAGGGATAGCTCTGAGGAAGAACAGAGGTGAATTCCACTCAGTGTTGATCCCCAGGTAGCTCCCCATTGTTTCCCCAGCTTTATCTTTTGTGCACACACTTTTTTTTTTTTTAATCTCTAGGAAATACTCAAGTCTAGGGAGATTTTTCTCTATATGTGGAATAATTCAAGTTGTGGACTGAGTAGACTTGAGCATGTTTAATGACTGCACAGTGAAATGGAGCTACCATTATACTAAGTTTGAACCAAGCTTCAGGTTTTCTAAACTTGCCCAGGAAGAAAGAAACCATGAGTAATCAAAAGAGGCTACCTTATGCATGGAAACAGATACTTGGAAGCAGTTTATCTCAGTATGTGGTGGCAGAGTGGGAGGAGAAAGATATGGCAGCCAGCTGTAGGTCATGTCAGCCCTCCCCTCTTTGCCAAGAAGGTGCTGTAAACCTCTGGGTTTCTCTGAGGTGCACGGCACAGTACAGAAAGCCAGCCTGGCACAGATGATCAGCAAAGTGTGACTAGAGACACTTGGAACAGAGGAGCATGCTGTTGGTCCACATATTTAGGAAAGTAAAAAATAATTTAATTGTCTTTGAAGTGAATTGTGTTTACTAGAAATTTGTTTGCTTAAGTATTTTGTTTAAATAAAAGTTGAAAATTTTTTATGTATATATTTGAACCTTGCTTCACTCCACAAGGAATTAGAGTTAATTTAAATTAGACATGTAAATTATTTATGTCTTAATAAGCATCCTGGATAATAGAAGGGATAGACTCTTGCAGAGTGAAAAACTTACTTGTGAAATGAGGAATTTTCAAGCATACAAGTAAAAGTGGACTCTGGGAAATTTCACATACTAAATGGAATGAAAGCAAAGCTACACAGTATTCCTGCTTTCACTAGGCATTCTTTGCTTTGGTTTAATAAATTCTTAATATATGTTGTCTCTGTTATCACTCTTCTCAAGAGATGGTTTCAGTGTTCCAAATCTCCTGTTTTGTCACATTTAATCAGTACAGTGTGAATTGGACCAAGTCTGGTTTATTTGCCATGGAAAGAATCTCACTTTAGACTTTACAGTTTAGTGGTTGCATCAGTCATTTTGATTGTTTCCCTAGTAATTTGTATTTTCTTTTTTTTTCCTTTCTGTTTCTGACATAGACATCTTTGTATAATAGCATTTGAAACTTTTAAAACGTTTTTACTCTTTTTTTTTTTTTTTTTTTTTTTTGAGTCAGGATCTCATTATATTGCCCAGGCTGGAGTGCACTGGCTGATCAGAGCCATGATCATAGCACACTAACTATATCCTCAAACTTCTGGGTTCAAGCAATCTTC
The DNA here is from genome assembly GCF_040939455.1 of Microcebus murinus. Taxonomy (NCBI): domain Eukaryota; kingdom Metazoa; phylum Chordata; class Mammalia; order Primates; family Cheirogaleidae; genus Microcebus; species Microcebus murinus. The sequence continues at coordinate 61,916,085 of NC_134112.1, forward strand.
CTGCCTCAGCCTCCTGAGTAGCTGGGAGTACAGGCACAGTTTTTACTCTTTAAGAAGTAGTTTTTACTCATTGGTCACCTTTTCAGATTTTTTTCATATACTTCAATACTACTATTTTTTTTTTTTTAACATTTCAAATAAGGATCTTCCTTTGGTGTTATTCTAGACATACCAACTGATTCCTTACAAATTTTGCAAGGATATTAATATTATGCATTGTCATGCCAATATCTGTTGAAACCTGAGGTTACTAGGTCAGACTTCAGGAGTTTTTACTTCACTCTGAATTTCCTCAGCTCTTAAGCATCTTGTAGTACTTCATTGTTGGATTGCTTTATAGTTATTCATTTCAATATTTTAGGTGTGTGTGTATATGGTATGTTCTTTGTTAACTTTTGAAGGTAGATATACTGCCTTGTATGTCTTTTATATTTCATTTAGCTCCATAGTACTTAGTGGTGTGGAGTAATTGTTACTCTTTTGTTTTAGGTGACATAAGTATGGCAGTTCTTGTTGGAAGTGAACAAGTCAGTGAAAGTACAGATAATGGTGATCTTCCTTCTTATGTGTCTGCATTCATAGAAAAAGAAGTTGGAAATGATCTTAAATCTTTAAAGAAACTTGATAAACTCATAGAACAGATGACAGAAAATAAAATGCAATTAGAAGAACAGGCAAGTATTGAAATTCATTGAAATAGTATCAATACTATACTCATAATTAATACAATGTGAACATAGTCACTACTGTATATGGAATTTTAAAGATATAGATTGTAATACATATTCTAATCATTTAAAACTGTTTATAGGTTTTAAGGACCTGTTTTACAAATTATGTAAAGGAGTTCCTACTGATAGAATTGATGTCTCGAAAACATAAGAGCTAACATTTTATGTAGCTTTTCATACAGTGACTTTTAAAGGCTTTTACAAGTAAATAATTTCATGGCATATAAAAATATTTTAATATCATCGTTTCAAATTGTTATAAATGCACACATATGGAAGAAATATGAAAAAATATAATATAATAGTTATTTCTGGATGGTTCAACAGGTGATTTATTTTCTAAATATTTTCATGTATTCTCAGGTTTTCTTTTTACAGTGAACATTTTACTTAATTCTTAAAAAACCCAATGAATTTAATCTTAAAAAGATAAGTGGGCTCCTTTACTTACAATAATGTGTTTGTCAAAGCTTTTTATCATATCTCTACTAAATTAGGTTTAGTAAATTGTGTAGGTATGTGGGTGTATTATCCCCAAGTTATCAGTCTTATGTTTTCCCATCCTCCTCACCTTAGTCCTTCACAACTTCTTGTTTTTCCACTACACCTGCTACTAGTCTCCAAGTTTAGCTTGGGTCTGTCTTTTCCACTCCTCCAGGGAGGTGGTTGTGGGCCCAGTTGGAGGAACTCACGCAGCTGAGTAGACTGATGCCAACCCAGGCACATGGTCAGCCACCATGGTGGAGTCTTCAGCCCCACTCTTAGTCCTTGCATGGGAATGTCAGCTCCCCTGCTATTCCTCTCAGCTGTTCCTCCATGTTCTCCCCATGATACCTACCTGACCTGACCATTCTGTCCTTTCTTTTTCCCAAACAGAAAAAAATTGAGGCCTAGCATGAATCTATTGAATAGTCTACCTCACATTCCTCAAACACATTTGTAGTTATTCTTACCTCTTCATTCAGTAGAGGATCAAACTAAGGCAGACTTTATGCCTTCTCAGTGAACTTGCTTTACTCTTATACTTTTACCCTGTGCACCTCAAACAGTCCTGTCCCCTCGGCATGTGGACATACACAGGTCTTTTCTATAAAACCTAGACATCATTCCCCTCATCTTTTAGTAGGTATTCTTTCCTTTGACTGTTAGGTTTCTTTAAAAAGTCATCTTTATTATCTGTCTCTACTTCTAATTAGGCATTCACTCTTTGACCCACTATAATCAGGCTTTTTTCCCTAATGACTGCAGAAACTTCTGTTGAAATTCCTTATTGAACCTTAAATTCAGCAGGTCCAAAACTGTACTGATCCTTTTCTTAAAAGGATTCCCTATCTTGAATATTTTCACCACCATCTGCCTGTCACTCAGGCCTGAAACCCAGGAGTCCTAGGTTCCTCCTCCTCATAATCTCCCCATCACCGTGTCATCTGAGTTCTACCTCCTCAGTATCCCTGGTGGCCGTCCCCTTTCCCACCCCTGCCACCTCCACCTTAGTTTAGACCCTCATTCTCTCTTGCATTTGGTGGTAGTTTGCCAATCTGCTATTTTCTTCATACTGCCACAGTAAAATCTTTCTTTTTTATTCTTTACAGAAATTTTATTATATGTAAATAGGAAAATATATATATATAATATAGGTATATAGTTAAAATTTTTTCTATGCATATACAAACACATATGCTTAAAATATGCATAGTTTAATTTTTTTGCAATTTATATATATAATATATTAAATACTACTTGTTTCCCTATCTATATATACCTATAGATATAGATCGATCTCTCTCTCTTTTTTTTGGGGGGGGGACAGAGTCTCACTCTGTCACCCCAGGTAGAGTGCTGTGGCGTCAGCCTAGCTCACAGCAACCTCAAACTCCTGGGCTCAAGTGATCCTTCTGCCTCAGCCTCCCGAGTAGCTGGGACTACAGGCATGTACCACCCACTACATCTGGCTAATTTTTCTATTTTTTGTAGAGATGGAATCTCACTCTTGCTCAGGCTAGTCTCAAATTCCTGGTCTCAAGTGATCTTCCTGTCTTGGCATCCCAGAGTGCTAGGATTACTGGCGTGAGCCACCGTGCCCTGCCTAGTTCATTCCTTTAAAACACACGTTTGTGGGCTGGATATGGTGGCTCATGCCTATAATCCTAGTAATTGGGCATGCCAAGGTGGGAGGATTGCTTAAGGCCAGGAGTTCAAGACCATCCTGAGCAAGAACAAGACCCCCCTCTACCAAAAATAGAAAAAATTAGCCTGGCTTGGAGGCATAGGCTTATAGTGCCAACTACTCAGGAGGCTGAAACAGGAGGATCACTTGAAACTAGGAGTTTGGGGTTGCTGTGAGCTATGATGATACCACTGTACTCTACCTGGGGCAACAGAGCGAGACTGTCTTAGAAAGAAAGAGAGAGCGAGAAAGCCAATAAAAAAGGTTATGAAAATTTTATCTGATTGCTGCTATTCTTTCTTTTTGGTGTGGTCAGGTACTTACAATTTCATCAGAAATCCCTAAGAGAATTCAGAGTGCCTTAAAAAATGCAGAAGAATCAAAGCAATTCCTTAATCAGTTTCTAGAGCAAGAAACTCATCTCTTCAGCTCCATTAACAGCCACTTGCTGACTGCACAGCCCTGGATGGATGAGCTTGGGGCCAAGATTGACCAAATTGAAGAGATTGAACGGCATCTCGCTTACCTTAAGTGGATTTCACAGATTGAAGAACTAAGGTAAAATGGGTTTCTTTGTTCTCATAATTATTATTTTCCTTTGAGGCTTCTGTCTTAGTACATGTGTGCCATTAAATAGTTGAGTTAATTAAAGATTATAATAATGTAATTTTAGCAGTTGTTAAGAAAATAGCATTATGATAATGATTCTTTTCCTTTATTGTGAATGAATGTAAAGTTTTTTCAGGGAGCTTAATTTGCATTTGAAAGAAAGTAATCTAAGTAAGTTAAGTCTTATATTATGAACACAAGATAAGAACTATTATTTATAATGCCAGGTTAATAAAACAAACCCTCTGTGTGGTATTCCTATTTAATTTTTGAGATGGTCACTTAATGAAGTGGATGGCTTTCTTTATAATTTGAATTTTTTTCAGTGGGAGTCAACTAATAAGAGCTGCACAGTATGTGTTCTTAGATGAATAACAGAGTTCTGCTACCTGTGGGTAGGAGAAAAACAGTAGGACTTTAACTTGGGTCTTTTTGAATTGAATAAATAAATACCAGTGGTGGTTGATCATGAGTATCTGGTATTGCCTAACAAGCTAAAGTAACCTTTCCATCTAGACTGGCAGATTATTTGGTTTTATGATATGGTCCTCAGTCCCTTGAAATTGTACTGTCCCATCCTTGCATTGTTTTAACTACTGTTGCTGCAAAGCTATCAGCAACCATTAATACCATCTGGAAAACCTGAGGGAAGAAAATCTTCCAAGCATCTTAGTACCCTGTTTCAAGTATATTACAGTTAATATATTTAATGTTATGTTATACCTGTTTTGGATATGTTATATATCCCTTTGATCTGCATGTATTTCTCAAATTTTTAAAGAATTTTAAATATTGATATAGTATGGAAATTTTTGTTTTGCATATGAGGAGTTACCATTGATTGATTGATTGACAGGATCTTACTATATCACCCAGGCTAGAGTGCAGTGGTGCTATCATAGCTCACTGCAACGTCAAACTTCTGGGCTTAAGCAACCTTCCCACACAAGCCTCCCAAGTAGCAGGGACTGCAACCATATGCCACCATGCCCAGCTAATTTTTAAATTTTTGGTTATTGTAGTGACAGGGTCTCAATATATTGCCCAGGCTGGTCTTAAAAATTCCTGGCCTCGGCCGGGCGCTGTGGCTCACGCCTGTAATCCTAGCTCTTGGGAGGCCGAGGCGGGCGGATTGCTCAAGGTCAGGAGTTCAAAACCAGCCTGAGCAAGAGCGAGACCCCGTCTCTACTATAAATAGAAACAAATTAATTGGCCAACTGATATATATATAAAAAAAATTAGCCGGGCATGGTGGCGCATGCCTGTAGTCCCAGCTACCCGGGAGGCTGAGGCAGAAGGATCACTTGAGCCCAGGAGTTTGAGGTTGCTGTGAGCTAGGCTGATGCCACGGCACTCACTCTAGCCTGGGCAACAAAGCGAGACTCTGTCTCAAAAAAAAAAAAAAAAAAAAAAATTCCTGGCCTCAAGCAGTCCTCCTGCCCAGCCTCCCAAATGCTGGGATTATAGGTGTGAGCCACTGTGCCCAGCTGATTCCAGAAACTGACAAGCTTTTTAGAGCATCTCATTCTTATTTAGGTAAATTATGTGCAGTGAAAGAATTTTAAGCCTTGCTTTATTTTATTTCATTTCTCCTTGTCCTCTGAAAGAAAATACCATAAAGGTCAGTATTAATAGCCTTAATTAAGTAAAATAAGTTGTTGTTGTTGTTTTTTGAGACAGTCTCGCTTTGTTGACCAGGCTAGAGTGAGCATCTGTGACCGTGGCGTCAGCCTAGCTCACAGCAACCTCAAACTCCTGGGCTCAAGCAATCCTACTGCCTTAGCCTCCCAAGTAGCTGGGACTACAGGCATGTGCCACCATGCCTGGCTAATTTTTTCTATATATATTAGTTGGCCAATTAATTTCTTTCTATTTATAGTAGAGACAGGGTCTCGCTCTTGGTCAGGCTGGTTTCAAACTCCTGACCTCGAGCAATCCGCCCACCTCGGCCTCCCAGAGTGAAAATAAGTTGTTTATAAACTTCACTCTTACAGTAGTTGAAGTAATAGATTAACTAAAATAGGGCTATGGTTATTGATAACCTATTCTGATATCTGAATTGTTTAAAAGAGAAATATGCCTGGGGAATCATATTAGAAATAGGAATCAAATTCATAATCAAGTAGAACACAGTTATTTCTCTGTCTTTAATAATGTGTTCTTTCCCTTAGGTCTTTTGTGATAACATCTCTATTTCTAGCTTTCCTTTGAGCTTCTGAGATTTTCCTCATTTCCAAATTTCCCTCTAATGGCCTGTTTATTATTCTGTAGTGCTTTCTCTTGTTTTAAAAAGTAGTTTCTTCTTGCTAGAATTAGCATCTTTATGTTAACTCTGTTTCTTGAATACTGTGATACAGCAGTATCACTCTGAATGGCTTTTCCTATGATCTAAATGTCATTCATGCTTTAGTGTTAACGTGGAGATCTATTTCATTCCACCCTAGAAAGCCATACTCCTATATTCTGTGGTTACTTGTACATTTTAAATTCTTTTGTAACATTTTTTACTTTTCTTAAACATGGTAGTTTTTATTTTAACATGACACAACACTTATTTTGGAATTATATTTCTTTCAAGTGGGAAATCAAATTCTTCTGGGCAAAAGCAGGTAGAAATTGAAGATTATCATTCTTGATCTTACCAGATGCTACCTACATTATCCCCTCGGATTAAGATACTGAAGACTTCTGTAAAAGGCAGATTTATCAGAAATGAGTGTTGCCTGAGGGAATGTGACATAGGACGAGTCTGTTCTGTTGGGAGAAGAGGGAAAGGAAAGGTGGAGGAAGGCATCCTGAATGTGGGCTGCTGCTCTTAGAAGGATGTTGAATTTGAGGACTCAAGGCCTCCAGAGAATTCTGGTTTCAAGTAAAAAAAGCCACCTCAGGCTGGTGCTTTATTCTTCCTTGTATGTAACTTTTTTTTTTTTTTTTTTTTGAGACAGAGTCTCGCTTTGTTGCCCAGGCTAGAGTGAGTGCCGTGGCGTCAGCCTGGCTCACAGCAACCTCAAACTCCTGGGCTCGAGTGATCCTTCTGCCTCAGCCTCCCGGGTAGCTGGGACTACAGGCATGCGCCACCATACCCGGCTAATTTTTTTTTTTTATATATATATCAGTTGGCCAATTAATTTCTTTCTATTTGTAATAGAGACGGGGTCTCGCTCTTGCTCAGGCTGGTTTTGAACTCCTGACCTTGAGCAATCCGCCCGCCTCGGCCTCCCAAGAGCTAGGATTACAGGCGTGAGCCACAGCGCCCGGCCTTCTTGTATGTAACTTTTAACATGAAGAAGCAGTTTTCCGGATTTGAAGTTATTCTGAACAAAGTGTCCTTAAAATTTGCTTTGCTTTGTTTTGCAGTGATAACATTCAGCAATATCTGATGACCAACAATGTACCGGAGGCAGCCTCTACTCTAGTGTCTATGGCAGAACTTGACATCAAGCTTCAAGAATCATCCTGTACTCATCTTCTTGGTTTCATGAGAGCCATGGTTAAATTCTGGCATAAAATTCTCAAAGACAAGCTTACAAGGTAGGGAATTTACCCATATTTTATGGTAATTGCTTTCAAGTGGATATTTGGTGATCATTTGGTGATATTATACTGAACTATGTATGTTACTTTTCTGTTACAGTGATTTTGAAGAAATTTTAGCACAGCTTCATTGGCCATTCATCACACCCCCCCAATCTCAAACTGTTGGCCTAAGTCGACCTGCCAGTGCCCCTGAGATGTACAGTAACCTGGAGACATTATTTTGTCAGCTTCTGAAACTACAAACCTCGTATCTTTCTTAGAGATGAAAACTTACTAAAATTCCTTCTTTCTATAGTAGATGTGTGGCTAGAAAGTAAAACTTTTTGAAAGTGGCCAAGAAAGGCTGGGCGCAGTAGCTCACACCTGTAATCCTAGCACTCTGGGAGGCGGAGGGGGAGGATTGCTTGAGCTCAGGAGTTCGAGACTAGGCTGAGCAAGAGCGAGACCCCATCTCTACTATAAATAGAAAGAAATAGCCAAACAACTAAAAACAGAAAAAATTAGCTGGCCATGATGGTGTGTGCCTGTATTCCCAGCTACCCAAGAGGTTGAGGCAGGAGGATCGCTTGAGTCCAGGAGTTGAGGTTGCTGTGAGCTAGGCTGATGCCACGGCACTCTAGCCCAGGCAAGAGAGTGAGAATCTATCTCAAAAAAAAAAAAAAAAAGTGGCCAAGAAGATAAACGGAGTCCTGGGTTTGGACTTGATCTGTAAATGCCCCTTAAGTGGTGGATTGTTCTCTTGCAGAGTAAATTGCATGTGGGTGGGAGGACTGTGAGGAAGTGTTTTGAGATGCACAACTGACCCAAGTTCATATCACATGAAAGTCTCTTGGGACAATAGAACAAATCGGCAGTTGCGAGGAACCCTTAGTAATGTAATGTTAATTTAATCAAATGTTACTTGAATTTATTTCCATATTACTAATCTTTATTTAGGAAAAACAGATTAATTCTAACAACATATTTTGTGGGGTTTTTTACTGAATTCATATTTAATATAAAGTTAGATTGCATATTAATATTTGTATTATAATTAATTTAGTATCTGATACATTTGTTGGAAAATGTATTGTACATTTATTTGCATATATAGTGTGTGTGTAGTGTGTGTGTATATATATATATACACACACATGTGCTTTTGACTCTTTTTCCTTGACTTGACTATGTCAGAGATGAATTACTTACTGAACCAAAACAACTTCCAGAAAAATACTCTCTTCCTGCATCCCCTTCTGTCATCCTGCCCATCCAGATTATGCTGACTCCCCTTCAGAAGAGGTTCAGATACCATTTCAGAGGGAACCGGCAGACTAATGTTATAAGCAAGGTGTGCTTTGCCAAGTCTTGTTCTTGGTTTTTATTGATAGCAAATTTTAAATTTCTATATTTTTGCTGTTTTAAGTTAAAATCTGACTTTATTCATATTTCTGTGTTTTTTTTTATCTGAAGAGCTAAATAAATTCCTGCATTGTCATTGGCCTTTATAGATATAACTGTGGACTTATAGTGATATGTTGTAGGAATTGGTTTACTCATTAGCACATCACCTGACCAGTTTTTCCAAGTTTGCCCTTAATTGTGCTTTAGCATTTGCTGTGGCAGTTTTTACAAGGGGATCCACATGTGTTTCACTGTACAAATTGCTCCTTCACATTTACAAATATATCAGGAAGAGAAATAAAAGTCAAAAGATAGTAGAGCATTAACTTTTGAATAGATGGGCTGATGCTAAAACGATTTCTTGCTGTGCAAGAGAGATTATGGGTCCAGGCTCAGTGGCTCAAGTCTATAATCCTAGCACTTTGGGAGAGTAAGGTGAGAGGATCACTTGAGGCCAGGAGTATAAGACCATCCTGGGCAACATAGTGAGACCTGTCTCTACAAAAAATAAAAAATTAGCTGGGTGTGGTGGTGTGTACCTGTAGTCCTAGCTGTTTGGGAAGCTGAGGCAGGAAGAAGGCTTGAGCTGGAGGCTGTCTTGAGCCTCTAGGCTGTCTTGATCATACCACTGCACTCCAGCCTGGGCAACAAGAGCAAGACTCTGTCTCTAAAAAAATAATAATAAAATAATAAGATTATGGAAATCAATGATGAGAATAGCTTTGAGGAAATTACCACTAATTGAGGGGTAATGTATATTGGGCATATTGTTGAGATTTTTTTCTTTTGACCTGAAAACACTCATAGGCATTTGTTTTAAGTGAAATTTGATAGAATTTTTTGAGAATTATAATCTTGGAAATTGCTAGAGGGTGGGTACTACCTTGTTTGTCCTTGAGTTTTGCTATAGCTAATGGAGTGCACATAGCAGAGGTTCACTAAGTATTTTAAATTAAATGTTACTAAGTGCCAGATTACACTAGGTATTGTATATGTCATATCTAAGTGAATTTATAGGCTTCATAGAACTTTAAAGGAATGGAGAGATAGTTACTACATATTTGCACAGGAAGGAGCCACAGTGAGTGGCATTGGATTTCTGGTTCTTTGTACATTAAGGATCTCGTCCTTTTTTGGATGGAATGTTGGCAGAAAGAAGAGTCAAACCACTTAGTAAGTAGTAAGTGAGAATAAGCAATAAACCTAAAGTTGTAAAGAGGCAGTAATAATTTGAGATAAGAAAATTGTTAGTTATGTTGACTGCTTTTTAAAGCGTGGTCCCAGTGGACCTAGTACTCTGTCATTAAGCCTAAACTGTGCAGCTTTTGAAATTAGAGGCTGTCCTAATGCATTTTTTTTTTTTTTTTGAGACAGGGTCTCACTGTGTTGCCCAGGCTAGAGTGAGTGCCGTGGTGTCAGCTTAGCTCACAGCAACCTCAAACTCCTGGGCTCCAGCGATCCTACTGTCTCAGCCTCCCGAGTAGCTGGGACTACAGGCATGCGCCACCATGCCTGGCTAATTTTTTCTATATATATTAGTTGGCCAATTAATTTCTTTCTATTTATAGTAGAGACGGGGTCTCGCTCTTGCTCAGGTTGGTTTTGAACTCCTGACCTCGAGCACTCCGCCCGCCTCGGCCTCCCAGTGCTAGGATTACAGGTGTGAGCCACCGAGCCTGGCTAAAAATCCTAGAGCATTTTTGTATTCCCAGTATCTAGCACACAACAGGGATTTACTATTCAGTAAATGTTTTTGAATCCCTGTCCAACAGAACTTGGAATGCTTGCAGAATCCTATCTCAGGACAATTTTAAATGCTGCATACCTGTGTTTCCTTTTCTATAATTATACATATTTTAAGGTCTGCACATTTTCTGTAATGTAGACTAGTCAAATTTTTTTTCTTTATTTACCTTTTGATAAGAAAAAGCAGAAGAAAATAATGTTTATTATTTTGGAATGCTATTTCACAGAAACAATTTAAAGGCCATTCTTTGTAATACTCATAATTTTACATGTTACAAAATTGCTAGGTTTTGAATGTGTATGGCATTGTAGACTTATGAGCTTATTAACTTAAACCATATTATTAGAATTTGTTCGGAGTACATTAGGGAAAATTTGATTATTAAGCCTTGCAAGAGTTTATTTTTTTATTTTTTTAAACCTTGTAGGAGTTTAAAATTCAAAGTAAAAATTGTGCTCTTATATGCAGGAGCTTTCAACTAATTTTTTTAGGTGTTGTATGTGTACAATTAAGTAGAGCTATTTAATTGTAACTTTCTACTTGAATGACTTAAGAATTCAAACTATTTTACTACTTTCCTTAGCCTGAATGGTACTTGGCTCAAGTACTTATGTGGATTGGAAACCATACACAATTTCTGGATGAGAAGATTCAGCCAATATTGGACAAAGTAGGCTCTTCAGTAAATGCAAGGGTAAGAGACTCAATCCTAAGTGTTTCAGTTTTAGAGTTCTGTGTGTACATCTATAACTTGTTATTTATTTACCTCACCTTTATGTATTTCTTTTAGCTTGAATTTTCTCGAGGCCTTATGATGCTGGTTCTTGAGAAATTAGCAGCTGATATTCCTTGTCTGCTGTATGATGACAGTCTCTTCTGTCATTTGGTAGATGAAGTGCTCTTATTTGAAAGGGAGCTACATACTGTTCACGGCTATCCTGGCACTTTTGCTAGTTGTATGCATATTCTATCAGAGGAAACCTGCTTTCAGAGATGGTTGACTGTGGAGAGAAAATGTAAGTGCTAATGTGGCCATAGGGTAGGGAAAAATATCTGTTTTTGTGTGTATGAATTTTTGGTGTTTTTCTTCTCTGATTCTGGGTAGGAACTAGAGCCATCTAAATTTTTTCTTGGTCAGAGTTTACTTATTTTCTTTTCTTCACATGAAACTTCAGTTTTTCCTGAAATTATACTCTATGTGTTTCTAGAGTAGAATATTCAAGCCATTAGGGTGTATAATTGTTTTATAGATTTTACTATGTAGTATTTCTGTTCTTGGTAGAATCTTTTTGGATGTAGCTTGTCTACTCAGCATAACTATTTTGAAGATTTGGGTGGGAGAAAAAAAGGAAGTATCTTGTTTAACCCTAAAGTAAATCATATTAAATATAGTGCAACTAGTAGGAGATTGTGTGTTTGTTTATTTATTTATTTTTATTTTTCCCGAGGCAGAGTCTCACTCCATTGCCCTGAGTAGAGTGCCATAGCATTAGCCTAGCTCACAGCAACCTCAAACTCTTGGGCTCAAGTGATCCTTCTGCCTTAGCCTCCCAAGTAGCTGGGACTACAGGTGCACACCACGACACCTGGCTAATTATTTCTACTTTTTAGTAGAGTCAGGGTCTAGCTCTTGCTTAGGCTGGTCTCAAACTCCTGGGCTCAAGCAATCCTTCCGTCTCGACCTCCCAGAAGTGGTAGGATTACAGGCATGAGCCACCATGCCCAACCTGTGGGTTTATTTTTTATAGAAAAGTCATCATTTCTAAAAAACTATAAGTTGAAGAATTAGGAATGACTGTAACTATTTAATTAAAATAATCCTTTTTCTACATATCAGTTGCCCTTCAAAAAATGGACTCAATGCTTTCATCAGAAGCTGCCTGGATATCCCAATATAAGGATATCACTGATGTGGATGAAATGAAAGTTCCAGACTGTGCCGAAACTTTTATGACTCTACTCTTAGTTATAACTGGTGAGTATAAGTCTTTTAAGATGTGAATTTGTTCTGAAGCAGGTTAGAGAATACAAAAATATATATATGAATTTGTTTTTAAAAGTACCAACTTTTCACAGGTACTTTTTTAAGTAGCTCAACAGTTAATACTATATAGTGGTTATTATCTTCAAATTCAGTTTCTATTTTGGCAGAAATCTAGCACAATATTCTAACTTTTGGGTTTCTAATAATTTAAATAAGGATTTAAACATTGGTTTACATTAAGGAGAAATTCCTGAATTGCTACATAAAAACAATTAAATAAGAATTTAATTACCTGAACTTTCTTGCCATTGAACTTTTTAAGTATCTTTAGTAAGGGTGATTGACCTAAATTTTAAATATTATTTTCTTATCCTTGACTTATCAAATATTGCAGAAGAGGGTAAAATTAATAGAGTATTAGTAATTTTGAGGACTGTAGTAGTAATAAAAACTCTTGTTTTGGTGTACGGATTTTCTGACTGGAGGGTGGCTTCGCATCCTCTGGCTCCCGTTGGTCTGTAACCCTCCACATTGCCTTGCTGTAGGCCTGCTGGCTCTTCAGATGCCACTGGCCCCTCATTGTCACCGTCCTTGGCCCTCTTAACCTCTACACTCCTTTGGCCTGTTCATTTCTTGACCTGTCTGATAACCTAAAGAAGTGTCTTTCTGGCTTAGTTTGCAAATAAGTCCATGTTCTTTGCTGTGAGAAAAATATGAAAAACACTACAACAAAAAATTAAGAAAAGCTCATTTGTCTAAAAACGTTTTATTAGGAGAATTTTCAAACATATACAAACATAGGATAATAAATAAATGCTCAGGAACCCATTACCACATTTCAAAAAACTTAACCTTTTCTGTTATATATTTTTCTCTCGAATATTTTGTGCTAGAATATTTTAAAGAACATTTCAGACATCTTACCATGTCAACTATAAATTCTTAAGTGTGTATCTCTTTTCATCTCTTCAATTTCTTACTTCCTTTTTTAAAAAATGCCATTTATTTATTGAAGAAGTGAAGTCAGTTTGGTATATAATTTTCTCATATGCCTTTTTAAAAAATTGAAGAATAATTTACGTAGAGTATAATGTACACATCTTAAGTATACAGTTCAATGAGAATGAGTTGTTTTTTTTTTTTTTTTTTTTTGAGACAGAGTCTCACTTTGTCACCCAGGCTAGAGTGAGTGCCGTGGCATCAGCCTAGCTCACAGCAACCTCAATCTCCTGGGCTCAAGCAATCCTCCTGCCTCAGCCTCCCGAGTAGCTGGGATTACAGGCATGCGCCACCATGCCCGGCTAATTTTTGCTATATATATTAGTTGGCCAGTTAATTTCTTTCTATTTATAATAGAAACGGGGTCTCACTCTTGCTCAGGCTGGTTTCGAACTCCTGACCTCGAGCGATCCGCCCGCCTCGGCCTCCCAGAGAGCTAGGATTACAGGCGTGAGCCACCGCGCCCGGCCTTCAATGAGTTGTTTTTGTTTGTTTGTTTTGAGAAAAGATCTTGTTCTGTTGCCTAGGCTAGAGTGCAGTAGTGTCATTATAGCTCAGTGCAACCTCAAACTCCTGGCTCAAGTGATCCTCCTGCCTCAGCCTCCCAGGTAGCTGGGACTACAGGCGCACACCACCATACCCAGCTAACTTTTCAGGTTTTTGTAGGGATGGGGTCTTCCCTATGTTACTCAGGCTGTTCTCAAACTCCTGGCCTCAAGCAATCCTGCTTTGGCCTCCCAAAGTGCTAGGACTATAGGCATGAGCCATGCCTGCCTGGTCAATGAGTTTTTCACAAACATATGTACTTGTGAAACCCATATCCTTGGAGACTTTAGAAATAGACTCATATTTGAATGGTTAATTGATTTTGATAAAAGCACCAAAGGAAGTCATTAGGGAACACTTAAAACTTTATCATGAAAGGTACCAAAAACCTTCATATGTTTTATTAACTTTCTCCACAGACAGGTATAAAAATCTTCCCACAGCTTCCCGAAAGTTGCAGTTCCTGGAATTACAGAAGGACCTAGTAGATGATTTTAGAATACGATTAACGCAGGTGATGAAAGAAGAGACTAGAGCTTCCCTGGGCTTTCGATACTGTGCAATTCTTAATGCTGTGAACTACATCTCAACAGTACTAGCAGATTGGGCTGACAATATTGTGAGTTAATGTGTTTTCATATTAACTATTATGTTAGTAGTTTGAACTATTTTTCCTTTCAAAATGTTGAATCTGCTGCAAGCCAAAATATACATGTTAGAATCACAATGATGCCAAACTTAGGAGTGTGATTAAAGTACACATTTTTCTCAATCAAATCTCGTAGTTAAATAATCCTGATATTTTAATGTACTTAATATTGAAAAAGAAAGCAAACCTTTCATGAAATAGTTTGGATCTTTTTCCTCTTTTGAGTTCGAGCTCCGGAAATATTGATGTATGGTAATTGCCATGACAGAAGCTTAGACTAATGATATATGTCAAAATTAATAAAGTCTAGGACTTTAAGAAAAATAAAAGAATAACATTTTTTATATCTCTTGAATGTCTTCAAAACATGACAAATTATGAAGAATCATAAAAATAAAAACATTTATTTTAAAGTTTTAATTATTGTACATGTTAAAAAATTATTTAACATTTTATGTAGTTTATTTTCAAATGTATACACGAGTAAAATCGGACAGGAAAATGAAGCCCTGTGTGCCTATCACCTAGCTTATTATACCAATTTTGTTTCATGTAAGCCTCTCTTCTACGACTCACACTTGATTATTTTGAAGCCGGTCTCAGGTATAAATAGTTCATGGTAAATATCTTAGTGTGTATCTCTAAAAGTTAAGAATTCTTTTTAAAAAAACACAATCCCAATCCCATGATTACATCCAAAAACTAATTAATTTCTTATATTGGAAATATAATTTAAATAAATCTACAAAATCAAATTCTTGGGTTCTAGCCGGGTGGAATGGCTCACCCCTGAAATCCTAGCACTCTGGGAGGCCAAGGTGGGAGCATCACTTGAGGTCAGGAGATTGAGACCAGTCTGAGAAGGAGCGAGACCCTGTCTCTACTAAACGTAGAAAAAATTAGCTAGGAATGGTGGTGCGTTCCTGTAGTCCTAGGTACTTAGAAGGCTGAAGCAGGAGGATTGCTTGAGCCCAGGAACTAGAGGTTGCAGTGAGCTATAATGATGCCACTGCACTCTAGCTTGGGGGACAGAGTGAAACTCAGTCTCAAAAAAAAAAAAAAATCTTAGGTTTAGTTAACTAGTACTATAAGGATTAGTTATATTAGTTAACTAGTACTCCAAGGATTCTACTGATCCTTTCCTTCTGTCTGTGCAAATTCTGTTTTTGTTTATTTTTTGTTGTGGTTTATTTTTGTTTTTTGAGGCAGAGTCTCCCTTTGTTGCCCTGGGTAGAGTGCCATGGCATCATTATAGCTCACTGTCACCTCAAATTCTTGGGCTCCAGTGATCATCCTGCCTTGGCCTCCTGAGTAGCTGGGGCTACAGGTGCTTGCCGGTATGCCCAGTTAATTATTTTTGGTTAGAGACGGGGTCTTGCTTTTGCTCAGGCTGGTCTTGCACGCCTGACCTCAAGTGATCTTCTTGCCTTGACCTCTCAGAGTGCTAGTATTATAGGCAAGAGCGCCATGCCTGGCCTCATGCAGATTCTGTTGACAACTCTGATGAGCCTAACTGTAATTATTAAGTAATAATTTATTTTTACTCTTTTTATTAATCCAAGGAATATCCTGGCAATTGAGGCTTTTGGTAACCAGATTTTCCAATATGTACTTCCAACCAAAAGTAAAGAAACCTCATTAGCCTTTGTATCCTTGACATATATTAATTCCTTTAGATGTTTTAGATATTAAAATGATCTCAGCCTTTAGGACCCCCTTCTTGGAAAGGGTGCCATTGGGTTAGGAATCACTGTTCCAAGATCATCTGTGAAGATAACAGAAGTCAGCTTGGATTTATACCATGTGTCCCATAAAGTAGATTTTGTGACAGAAAACATTAATAGTAAACTAGGATGACCATAAAATGGTAAAATATACATTAAACTGTGAAAAAACTATGCTGAATAAATAGGATAATGACCATGAAGTTATATTATAAATGTAAAATATTACATAATTGTGTCATAAAATGAAAACAGGAAAGTAAAACAATAAAACAACTACAATTTGGCTGGGCTCAGTGGCTCACGCCTATAATCCTAGCACTCTGGGAGGCTGAGGCGGGTGGTTTGCTCGAGGTCAGGAGTTCGAGACCAGCCTGAGCAAGAGCAAGACCCCATCTCCACTAAAAATAGAAAGAAATTAATTGGCCAACTGAAAAAAAAAAACTATAATTTTAACTAAGGGCTTAAAAATACCATTTTTTTTTTTTTTTTTTTGCAATCACACAAGAGGAGCTTTATTTTCTGGCTAGCCAGGGTCCGAGCCCCAGAGCACCAACACAGTGGTCACTCCCGCAGGCAAGGACCAAAAAAAAATACCATTTTTAAAATGTGATTGGGAAAATGAGAATTAAAAAATTATAGAGTTAAGTAATTAGATTGGTAAGCTAAGGATTGGTGATAAATTCTATAGTATACTAAGGAAAAACATAATCTTCCTGTGTATCCTTATGAGGCACATATGCACAATGTAAATTAGTGTAAAATTTCTGTACATCATCAAATGTTAATAAAATAAAAGCAAGAATGAAATACATTCAAATATTTCATATTCGAAGTATTCAATGCCTGGATTAAGAAGGAAGTTTAGAAAACATGACATATTTTAAATTATGAATTTAAGACAAAAGATTGTAGCATACTGCATTATATAGTGCATTTTGTTCCATATAGAACAAAAATTTATGGTATGCTGCTAAAACATTATATAAAAGAAAATATATTCCTCATAATACTTATATTACTGTGAAAGAAAAGCAAAACCAAAAAGGCCTTTATCTTAAATCCAGGCTAATAAGCCAGATAATAAATAGAACACCAAAATATACTAATAACGGATATAAATAAGATAAAACCTTATAAACACAATCATAGTTTATTCTTATGTTATTCTTATTCTTGTATACTCTCTGGCCAGGACTTAGTAATTATTTAAGGCTTTTTCTATAAAAATGTTAACTGAAATCCATGTGAATGTCATTCTACTGAGCAAGGGAAATAAATTATTTCACAAAATGAAATATAGAGAGGGTAATGATGAATGTGTTTATAAAGTCAGCTAATCAGTATACATTCATTCATATTGTACTTTTATGTGTCTTGTTTCTAATTTTAGTAAGTACTTTATTCTCTCAGCCCCTACAAGGCTCCATTTTCTGTTAAGCTTTTTCAATAGTATGAAATAAGTTGTCATTCTTTTTTTTTTTTTTTTTTTGAGACAGAGTCTTGCTTTGTTGCCCAGGCTGGAGTGAGTGCCATGGCGTCAGCTTAGCTCACAGCAACCTTAAACTCCTGGGCTCAAGCAATCCTACTGCCTCAGCCTCCTGAGTAGCTGGGACTACAGGCATGTGCCACCATGCCCAGCTAATTTTTTCTGTATATATTAGTTGGCCAATTAATTTCTTTCTATTTATAGTAGAGACGGGGTCTCGCTCTCAGGCTGGTCTCGAACTCCTGACCTCAAGCAATCCGCCCCCTCGGCCTCCCAGAGTGCTAGGATTACAGGCGTGAGCCACCACGCCCGTCCAGTTGTCATTCTTGATGCTTATGCCAGATGATTAAGAGACTCATTCAGGGCCAGATTTTTAGCGTCAGTGAAATTATTTATGGAACATCGTAACTACTTTACTTGGTGCTGTAGTCTGTTAACAAAGATGAATTAGCCATCATCCCTATCCTTAGAAAATTTATAATCTGATACCGAATTATCTGGGTCCGTCAACAGAGAAATACCCAAATTTCAGAGTTGACTCTTCAAATTGTGAATGAATTCTCTTTCCTAGCATAGTTATTCTGCAAATTCTGTCTTCATATCAAAAGCCCTTTAATCATTTTCATAGTTCTTCAGCCAATGAATGCTTTACAAAAAAAAGTTATTAAAGTTCTTATATTACATAATTAGAAAAAGAAAAAATAATGGACAGAGTTCGCTTTCCATTCATTTCAGCTTCTAAACTTAATTGTTTGTTGCCAGATTGTGCCAAGCCTGAAACATGCAGCCATTCAGAATTGAAAAATTTTCAGTTGTAGGTGACAAAAACATAATTGAAAACTAGTCTAACTTGGAGAGTGGGGCTCCTAATCTGAAAGGATTAAGCATGGCTGGTCTAAAGTTGTTCATTTCTGGTTTCATTCTCAGTTTCGACAGAAATACCAAGGTGGCCTCTCACATGTTTATCCCTGAATAATCATGAGTGTGGCCAAGGAAGTGAAGTTATGTGTTCATCTCTGGCACCAAAGGATAGGGCTAACACCACCTGAGTCAAGTTGTCTTAGAGTGGGGAAGAGGAGTTCCCCAAAGGAAAATTGGGATGCTATTATCAAAGGAAAGGGAAAAGATGTTGGTAAAAGTAGTTGATGCCCATGGTACCACTGCTGTGCAAAAAGATACGGAGAGAGAAAGGGAATGAATCATGATCTAGGTTCATGTTAGATAGTCTAAATTGCAATAGTAAATGTATAAAAAAAAATTGACTACCAGATTTTATGTATTTTGTTTATTATCCTTGAAGTCTTTGGGAGAATTCTAAATGGTTTTTGGTCTTTATTAATTTTTTGTTTGTTTGTTTGTTTTTTCTGAGACAGGGTCTCACTCTGTTGCTGGGGTTAGAGTGCAGTGGTATGATCATTGCTCACTGCAACCTCAAACTCATGGGTTCAGGGGATCCTCCTGCCACAGCCTCCCAAGTAGCTGCCTTGACGCCCAGCTAATTGTTCTATTTTTGGTAGAGTTGGGGTCTCGCTATGTTGCTCAGGCTGGTCTTGAACTTCTGCTCTCATATGATCCTCCTACCTTGGCCTCCCAAAGTGCTGGGATTACAGGCACGAGCCACTGTGCCATGCCCTTGGTCTTTATTAATTTTTAATGAGTTGTGTTTCAAGAACTTTAAAACAAAAGCAACTGAAAATTCTTAAGGAAACATTTCAAGGATAACCAAATATTTTATGCTTTTGCCTTTAACGTGGCTTGTTATGGTTATGATATGTTTATTACTTAATGCTATCAGAGCTTTAGTCAAAAAAACAGCCTTGACAAGATAATTTATTTAGTGCTCTGTAATTGTATTTTGGAGAGATAAAATGTCAAATCTTCATAGTTAATCTTACTCTTAAATGTTTATTGATGGTGTCATTTTTTTCTATTTAGTTAAGTGTGGGATTACTTTAGACAGAAAGTGAAAGATAAAATATTTTTTACTATATGTGATCTATGTATGTGATATAAAATGTATAAAGTGAAAACAGGTTTTAATTTGAATCCTGCCTAAACCCAACCACTTTTATCAATTTCTTGTATAGCCTACCAAAACTATTTATATAAACACAGGTGTGTGTATGTATACATACGGTAACATACTATACAAACGCTTCTGCTTTGCTTTTTCTAGTTAACAATGTATCTTGAGATTGTTCTATTTCAGAACATAGAGTTGTCTAATTCTTTTTGATAATAAGCTACAAAATATTCCATTGTATGGAAGTACCATAATTAACCAGTCCCCTATTAATGGACATTTAGGTTGTTTTTAATCTTTTGCTAATTATCTGCAACATTGTTTTTCAGGAGGGCCAAAAGAATAATGTTTAATTACATCTAAAATACTGTAAAACAACATTTTAATTCTCTTAACTCTCATATATGTTCCAAGTTTACTATAAATGTCTGTGTGTAGAAAAAAAGAGTACTTGAAGAAGTATGTTAACCATCAGGAAAATGCAAACCACTTCATACAAACTAGGATGGCTATAATAAAAAAGATAGATAATAACGATTATTAGTGCTGATACAGAGAAATTTGACATGGCTGGTGGGGATGTAAGATGGTACAGTTGCTATGGAAAATGGCATGGCAGTTCTTCAAATAGTTAAGCATAGAATTACCATATGATCTAGCAATTACACTCCTAGGTTTATACCAAGAGAAATGAAATGTATAGCCACATAAAAACTTATACACCAATGTTCACAGTAGCATCATTCATAATAGACAAAAATGGAAATAACCCAAATGTCCATTAGCTTGATAGATGGATAAATAAAATGTGTTATGTCTATATAATAGAATATTATTTGGCAATAAAAAGAAATTAAATTCTGATACATGTTACAACATGATGGACCTTGAAAACATACTAAATCAAAGAAGCTAGTCACAAAGAACCACACATTGTATGATTCCATTTATATGAAATATCCAGAATAGGCAAATCCATAGGGACAGAAAGTACATTATTGGTTGCCTAGGGCTGGGGGGAATGGGAAAGGTATTGGGGATTCAGGTTTTTTAGGAGGGTTATGGAAATGTTCTAAAATTGTGGTAGATGCACAACTCTGTACTAAAAGACATTGAATTGTACACTTTAAATGGGTGAATTATATGGTATATGAATTCTATTTCAAGCTGTTAAAAAAGGAAGTTATGTTAATAAATGTGTTAATATGTTTTTGCTTTCAGTTCTTTTTACAACTTCAACAGGCAGCGTTGGAGGTCTTCGCTGAGAATAATACTCTAAGTAAATTGCAGCTGGGACAACTAGCCTCCATGGAGAGCTCTGTCTTTGATGACATGATTAACCTCTTAGAGCGTTTAAAGCATGATATGTTGACCCGTCAAGTAGACCATGTCTTTAGAGAAGTTAAAGATGCTGCAAAATTGTATAAAAAAGAAAGGTATATCCTCTGTATAAGTCAACTCTTAACACCAGTTTGGCAAAAATTAAAGATGGTACATGTGTTCACATTTCCAAGGTGTCTAGATAAAACAGAGTTTGGTCTTTTGTACTCCATTAATTCTGTTTTTTTTTTTTTTTTTTTTTTGAGACAGAGTCTCGCTTTGTTGTCCAGGCTAGAGTGAGTGCCGTGGCGTCAGCCTAGCTCACAGCAACCTCAAACTCCTGGGCTCGAGCCATCCTTCTGCCTCAGCCTCCCGAGTAGCTGGGACTATAGGCATGAGCCACCATGCCCGGCTAATTTTTTATATATATATATATCAGTTGGCCAATTAATTTCTTTCTATTTATAGTAGAGATGGGGTCTCGCTCTTGCTCAGGCTGGTTTTGAACTCCTGACCTTGAGCAATCCGCCCGCCTCGGCCTCCCAAGAGCTAGGATTACAGGCGTGAGCCACCTCGCCCGGCCTAATTCTGTTTTTGATGGAAATCTTTCTAAAATATGTTCTTTTGGACATTTTTTTTTTTTTTTGAGACGGTCTCACTCTGTCATCTCTGGTAGAGTGCAGTGGCATCATTGTAGCTCACTGCAACCTCAAACTCCTGGGCTCAAGCGATCCTCCCGCCTCAGCCTCCTAAGTAGCTGAGACGATAGGCACATACCGTGACGCCTAATTTTTCTGTTTTTAGGAGAGATGGGGTCTTGCTGTTGCTCAGGCTGGTCTGGAACTCCTGAGCTTAAGTGATCTTCTGACCTCGCCCTCCCAGAGTGCTAGGATTACAGGCAGGAGCCACTGTGCTGGCCCTTTTGGATATTCTTTTTTTTTTTTTCAGATATTCTTAATCAGAATAAAATGATCATAATTTAGTAGTCAGCTGTTTGTAAATATAGAAAGCTGTATATGATCTGTGGTTGAATAGCCTAGCCTGTCGCCCATTGTACAAAGTGAGGTGCTCCTATAGTACCCTGGGCTTATGTTGCACAATTTATTTCACTACCATAATTCCCTGTGGACACTGTGTACCTCTATCAGAACGTGAGCTTCTTGAGATTAGGCAATGTCTATTTGTCCTAGCATAGTCCCTGCCACACAGAAATCAGTTTTGGAAGTGTTATTAGTCCCTGTTATTTTTACTGAAAAGTAGACTAAAAAATTAACTGATGCCTTAAATGCTGATACATTTTAAATTTCTACTGTTTTATATCAGTAATCCATATATTAAAATGATTTTGAGGGAAAATATTTATTTTTTAAGAGATAGGATCTTGCTCTGTCACCTGGGCCAGAGTGCAGTGGCATGATCATAGCTCACTGCAGCTGTCAACTCCTGGGCCGAAGCTTCAGCTTCCAAATAGCTAGGACTACAGGCATGCACCACCATGTCCAGCTAGCTAATTATTAACATTTTTTGTAGAGCCTGTTGCCCTGGCTGGTCTTGAACTCCTGGCCTCAAGCAATCCCCCCTCCTCCTCCCAAAGCACTGGGATTGCAGGTGTGAGCCATTGTGCTTGGCCTATCATCCATATTAAAGACAGTATGTATGTGTGTGTGTGTGGGGGGTGTTTGTGTGTGTGTATATGTGCGTTTTAATGTTGGGCCGTACATTTTTTCTTATCCAAAATGCCGCAGGACAGTATACTTTCCCAAATTTAAAACGATTTCTTAAAACTTTAGAAATAAAAAAAAAATTTAAAAAAATTAAAAAATTAAAAAAAAAAACTTTAGAAATAAAAAAGTGATGGCCTTTTTGTTATGACAAGAGGCCCCATTCGCCATTCTGTGGTGAATGTATCTTGCTCTATAAACCTATCTTGTCCTTCGTCAATAAACTTTGTTTCATGCTTTTAAAAAAAAAATATGATGGAAAGTTTTACGGTAAAAATTAATGTGTTTTTTCCAGATGGTTGTCCTTGCCATCTCAGTCAGAGCAGGCAGTAATGTCCCTGTCCACTTCAGCTTGCCCGTTACTGCTTACATTACGAGACCGTTTACTTCAGTTGGAGCAGCAGCTTTGTTTCTCCTTATTTAAAATTTTCTGGCAAATGCTTGTAGAGAAGCTGGATATATACATCTACCAAGAAGTAAGTAAGAACAGACTATATTTCTGGGCTGTGATAATAAAGGCAACTGTTAAATGATTTGTTCTTTGTTTCAGATAATTCTTGCTAATCACTTCAATGAAGGAGGAGCAGCCCAGTTGCAGTTTGATATGACCCGCAATCTTTTCCCTTTGTTTTCTCACTATTGCAAGAGACCAGAAAATTATTTTAAACAGTAAGCTCAGTATTTAACAATTAATCTTGTTGTATCAAATTGTTAGAGTAGGATGACTCCTTTTTAACAACTTTAGGGTTATAGTAGTGTTTGGTGGAATAAGAGCAATTGAAATTTTAAAACATTCATTGTGCATCTATTGTATGTTCAAAGTACAATGGGGAAACCAAAATAATATATAAGATGCAACCCATGACCTGAAAAAGTTTACCAGAACTGGATATTAATTATATGTTAGGCTTTATTTTCTATTAATGGCATTTGGTTTAATGCTCTATTTGCTTAATACAGGGGAAATAAATAGAAAATGAAAGCAAGTGCATTTGTGCTATACTCAGTAAATATAAGAAATTAAAAATATGGTTAATACCTAACAATAGACCAGGCCTGAAAGAAATTTGTTTTCTTATACATTTCATAGTAATTTTGATTCTAAGTATAATGGTAAATATATGTAACAATAATTCTTAGAAACATTTTCAGAATTTGTTGATTTAGAATTTAAATTATGTATGGTGTTTGTGAGGTTATAAAGCATTCCTTTTAAACTTATAAAGTGAAAGCTGGTGTTTGCTTATTTCAAATTACTATTTGTTTTTTAAATTTTCTAGTACTCTACATTTTGCTGCTTTCATTTTATTTATTTTAATTTTTTTCTTTTTTATATTCTAATCCACCTAAAGTAAAGTCATAGCTGCCTTTAATAGAGTGCTAATATCAAGTATTGTATTTAGGGAAATAATGGATCTCTATTGGAAACAATGATCCTATTACCTTATAATAATCTAACAAATTACAAACTCTGTGCATATGTGTAGTCCTAACATGTTAAAAGAACTAAATAATAAATCCATAGTTTTTATAGAGAACATGTTGACCAGGAGTGCAGGAAAGCACATTTTTAGTTTCTAAAAATGAAATTGTTATAATATGGATGATATTGATAATGAAGATCTCATTTCCCTCCATTTTTTTCCTAAACAGTGTAAAAGAAGCCTGTATTGTTTTGAATTTGAATATTGGTTCTGCTCTACTCCTGAAAGATGTATTGCAGTCAGCTTCAGGACAAATTCCTACCACAGCAGCATTAAATGAAGTTGGAATTTACAAATTGGCTCAACAAGATGTTGAGATTCTACTTAATTTGAGGACGAACTGGCCTAACACTGGGAAATAATGTATCTTTCAGAAAAAAGATTTTGTTTTGTTTAAGACTGAGGGAGATAATTGGATTTCAAGCTGTATGATGAAGTTCTGAATTAATGAAACTGGAAAGTTGAAAACTTTTTGGAATCATTTATTATCTTCCATTTATGGTGTTACTGAATGAGGTGTATATTTCTTGAGTCCTCCTGTTCCTAAGAAAACAAAAACAGAAAATTAAGAAACCATGAAAACTCAGAGTAATTCCATTTACAAATATAAATGCTGAATGTGACTGTTGAAAAATATACAAGAGCAGACATAATAAATTATAACCATCTTTCAATTTCCTGTGCTAAGGGAAAGTCTGTTGTGGATAATCAAACACAGCCAATAAATTTTTAAAAAATCACTTTAGAGTGCATGTTTGTAATTGAGGTTCCGATATTTAGTTTGAGAATTCACTGTATTTCAGTAACAAAACACATTATGAGATGGTGAATAAGATAGGATTGTTCTTCATTTTTCATAAATGTTTTTCCATTT
Organism: Microcebus murinus; assembly: GCF_040939455.1. Taxonomy (NCBI): domain Eukaryota; kingdom Metazoa; phylum Chordata; class Mammalia; order Primates; family Cheirogaleidae; genus Microcebus; species Microcebus murinus. Next base: position 61,941,072 of record NC_134112.1, read on the forward strand.
AAAATACTTCCTATATAACAATGGGCAATGTTTTCTTCTGGATGAAACATTTCAGGCCAGAGCACTCTGCCTGAATTTTTCCTAAGTGGGAGAGAGTGTAATTAAACATTTTTGTTTAACTTTTACATAGCTGAAAATGAAATGAAAATCTGAAAGTTTCTTTTTTCTTCTCACTTTTCCTTGGCCTTTGGCTGTATTAAATAATGGTTTCTTGATTAATAAATTCTCAGAGAGTAAAACTTTAAAACAAATTGGCTAGATTCTCCAGAGGCTTTCTGATGGTTTTTCCTCTGACTTAGCATTTATTTTTATTTTTTTAAATTTGATTTCAAAATATTAAGGGGATGCAAATATTTTTGTTACATGGATAGCTTTTGTAATGCATGAGTCAGGACCATAAGTGTGTTCATCACCCAAACAGTGTTCATTTTACCTAGGTAGGTTTTGCCCCTCTCCTCTGCAACTCCCCCTTGATTTCGCATTTAGTTAGTACTTTTTGGGGGGGGTTTTGTTGTTTGTTTGTTTTTGAGTCAGAGTCTCACTCTGTTGCCTGGGCTAGAGTGCTGTGGTGTCAACCTTGCTCACAGCAACCTCAAACTCCTGGGCTCAAGCAATCCTCCTGCCTCAGCCTCCCAAGTAGCTGGGATTACAGGCATGTGCCACCATGCCCAGCTAATTTTTTCTATATATATTAGTTGGCCAAAGCATTCCTTTTAAACTTATAAAGTGAAAGCTGGTGTTTGCTTATTTCAAATGACTATTTGTTTTTTAAATTTGGTAGTAGTCTACATTTTGCTGCTTTCAATTTATTTATTTTAATTTTTTCTTTTCTGGCCGGGCACGGTGGCTCACGTCTGTAATCCTAGCACTCAGGGAGGCCAAGGCAGGCGGATTGCTTGAGGTCAGGAGTTCGAGACCAGCCTGAGCAAGAGCGAGACCCCGTCTCTACTAAAAATAGAAAGAAATTAATTGACCAACTAATATATGTAGAAAAAATTAGCCGGACATGGTGGCACATGCTTGTAGTCCCAGCTACTCGGGAGGCTGAGGCAGAAGGATTGCAGGAGATTGAGGTTGCTGTGAGCTAGGGTAATGCCATGGCACTCACTCTAGCCTTGGGCAACAAAGCGAGACTCTGTCTCAAAAAAAAAATTTTTTTTTATTTTCTCATATTCTAATCCACCTAAAGTAAAGTCATAGCTGCCTTCAATACAGTACTAATATCAAGTATTGTATTTAGGGAAATAATGGATCTATATTGGAAACAATGATCCTATTACCTTATAATAATCTAACAAAATACAAACTCTGTGCATATGTGTAGTCCTAACATGTTAAAAGAACCAAATAATAAATCTATAGTTTTTATAGAGAACATGTGGAGGCCGGGAGTGGTGGCTCACGCCTGTAATCCTAGCTCTCTGGGAGGCCGAGGCAGGTGGATTGCTCAAGGTCAGGAGTTCAAGACCAGCCTGAGCCAGAGTGAGACCCCGTCTCTACCAAAAATAGAAATTAATTGGCCAACTAAAAATATATAGAAAAATTAGCCGGGCATGGTGGTGCATGCCTGTAGTCCCAGCTACTCGGGAGGCTGAGGCAGCAGGATTGCTTGAGCCCAGGAGTTTGAGGTTCCTGTGAGCTAGGCTGATGCCATGGCACTCACTCTAACCTGGGCAACAAAGTGAGACTCTGGCTCAGAAAAAAAAAAAGACTGAGGGAGCTAATTGGACTTTGAGCTGTATGATGAAGTTCTGAATGAATGAAACTGGAAAGTTGAAAACTTTTTGGAATCATTTATTATCTTCCACTTATGGTGATACTAAAATGTGGCATATATTTCCTCAGTCCTCTTGTTCCTAAGAAAACAAAAACAGAAAATTCAGAAACCATGAAAACTCAGAGTAATTCCATTTGCAAATGTAATGTTGAATGTGTCTGTTGAAAAAAATTTAAGGGCAGAGGTAATAAATTATAACCATCTTTCAATTTCCTGTGCTAAGGGAAAATCTGTTGTGGATAATCAAATACAGCCAATAAATTTTTTATTTTTATTTTTATTTTTATTTTTTTTTATTTTAGCATATTATGGGAGTACAAGTGTTAAGGTAACTTATATTGCCCATGCCCCCCTCCCCCCAGCCAATACATTTTTAAAAAATCACTTTAGAGTGCATGTTTATAATTGAGGTTCCGATATTTAGTTTGAGAATTCACTGTATTTCAGTAACAAAACACATTATGAGATGGTGAATAAGATAGGATTGTTCTTCATTTTTCATAAATGTATTTTCCATTTAAAATACTTCCTATATAACAATGGGCAATGTTTTCTTCTGGATGAAACATTTCAGGCCAGAGCACTCTGCCTGAATTTTTCCTAAGTGGGAGAGAGTGTAATTAAACATTTTTGTTTAACTTTTATATAGCTGAAAATGAGATGAAAATCTGAAAGTTTTTTTTTCTTCTAACTTTTCCTTGGCCTTTGGCTGTATTAAATAATAGTTTCTTGATTAATAAATTCTCAGAGAGTAAAACTTTTAAACAAATTGAGCTAGATTCTCCAGAGGCTTTCCATAACTATTAAACTTTATTCTGATGGTTTTTCCTCTGACTTAGCATTTATTTTTATTTTTTTTAATTTGATTTCAAAATATTAAGGGGGTGCAAATGTTTTTGTTACATGGATAGCTTTTGTAATGCATGAGTCAGGACTATAAGCATGTTCATCACCCAAATAGTGTTCATTGTACCTATTAGGTAGGTTTTTGCCCCTCTCCTCTGCACCCCCCTTGATATAGCATTTAGTTAGTACTTTTAATCCTGTAAGATTTCAAATCTATAATTGTCAGGCTGACATGTAACCTATACTATTGATAAGCATCTACTTTCCAATACATAATTTTGAGGAAATTCTTTGAGATGAATTTTATTACTCTGTATTTTATACAGAGATTTTTCTGGGTTCAGAATCTAGAGTGCTAACCATTTATACCATGGGACGGACCGCCATTTTACAGAGATTTTCTAACTAGTGTGTTAAGTGCAAAGCTTTTCTGTTCTCCTAGAAGATTGGTCCTTCTTCACCATTCAGCATTCTTTGAGAATTGCTGGGATTTCCCATTGCGAAAAGAATAGAACTACTTCTAGAACTTTCTCTTTGACCCCAACATTACCCCCACTACTCACACCCACACTCCACCCCAGGCTTAGGGACTTGACTATCAGCCCTCTCTTTCCTCACTGTCTAGTCAGCTGAAAATTTCAAGGGAACAAAATGTTTCCTTCAAAAGGTATTAATTGTACTTCAAAATCATGTTATTAAATATTCATCATTTAAAAATAAACTTACACTTCATCCCTGAAATTATCCAAAGATATTGAACGTCCAGTATCTTTTAAAACTTCATCTGGAGTACACAGACCCAGCGTTTGCAGGGCTGTGAAAGAATGAGAAGAAATGAAAATTTGCAAAGTGAGATTTTCAGCTAGAGAAAGTTAGGGAATAACCACAAACTATGACCTCAATTAGTAGAAGATACTGACCTTCTTTATATTGCACAAATGATATGGTGCCTCTGTTGGAGGGGTCCATCATCTCAAACATAGACACGATGTTAGAGTTATCCATATAGAAAGGAAAGGCTATACCTGTTAGTTTGGCAATTCTCAGACGTTCCAATATAGTTATTAAATAGTCTCTTGGATGTTCTGCAAAAGAATAATTCCAACTCTTTCTAATATGAAATTAAAATATGTGACAAATAGAAATAGTCATTAATAACAGTTATTAAATACTAATGTTCAAGGTACTATACTAGGCATTTCTTCCATGAAACTCGCCGTCCAGCAGGGAGACATTGAACAATTAAATAATTATATATACAAGTGCCTGATCTCAGACGATGAATAAAAATGTCCAAAGACTGACCCTGGGCATTTTTTTAAAAAAAGCTCCTCAGGTGATTCTAATTTGCAGACAGAGCTGAAAACCAAAAAGACAGCAGAAGTAACAGCATGGTGCAGGAAAGAAGTTAGGCAGCTAAAAGAAAGGATAAAATATAAATAATAAAAATAGGCTTTTAGATAAGTAGAGAAATCCTCTAATTAGGAAGTATATATATTCATTTCTAACATAGAAACATTGATATATAAAAGTCTTGATATATAAAAGATAAATAGGCTTTCATTTAAGCAATTTTAAAAATGAAAAATCAAGATCAATCTATTAAATACTTTCTAGAAATAATGCAGGACAGACATGATGAAAAGAAGCCAGAAGAAGAAAAGATGGAGCAACTTAGCTGGTAAATGCTACTCCTACTGCTCCATCATTTTATTATTTCAATCCTAAGCTTTACTCTTCATTTTTAAATTCTTTTTTTTAAAAATTATGTCATTATTAAGAATTTCATATGTTTATACAAGTAGAAAAGTATAATGAACCCCTTATCAACATCACCACTTCACCTGTTAAAATTTGTGGCCAATCTAATTTCACTGTAATCCCATCCACTTCCCCTTCTTCCTGTATTATTTCAAAGAAAATCACAGTGGTCATATTCCATCAATAAGTAGAGTATATATCTCTAGAAGATAAGGATCCCTTTTCCTTTTTCACATTACCACAATACCATTCACACACCCAAAACATTTTTCTAGTATAAATAAAAATAGCCAGGCAGTATTCAAATTTCCAATTGTCTCACAAATGTCATAAATTATAAACACTTTTAAAAAATCAGTATTCAAGTTAGGTATGGCAGTGCCTACTCAGGAGGCTGAGGTAGGAGGATCACTTGAGCCCAGGAGTTCAAGACCAGCCAGGGCAACACAGTGACACCCCCAGTTTTGATATATGTACATATTGAGGAATGGCTAAATCAAGCTATTTAACATGCATTGCCTCACATATGTGTACATTTTTTTTTTTTTTTAATTGAGACAGAGTCTTGCTTTGTTGCCTGGGCTAGAGTGCAGTGGCATCATCATAGCTCACTCCAGCCTCAAACTGCTGGGCTCAAGGGATCTTCCTGTCTCAGCCTCCCAAGTAGCTAGGACTACAGGTGTGTGTCATCACAACCAGCTAATTTTTCTATTTTTTGTAGAGATAGGGTCTCGAACTCTTGGCCTAAAGCAATCCTCCCGCAATGCTGGGATTACATGTGTTAGCCACTGCACCTGACTGTTAAAATCTACTCTCTTAGCAATTTTCAAGTATATAATATATTGTTATTAACTGTAGTCGCCACGATATACAATAGATCTCTTGAACTTGTCTTTTTGAGACAGGGTCTTGCTATGTTACCCAAGCTAGTCTTGAACTCCTGGGTTCAAGTATTCCTCCTGCCTCAGCTTCCTGAGTTGCTGGGCCTACAGGCACACACCCCCATGCCTGGCTGTCTTTCACCCTTTTTATAATAACCATTCTAACAGCTGTGAGATTATACTTCATTGTAATTTTAATCTGCATTTCCCTGATGATTACTGATGTTGAACACTTTTTTATATAACTATTGGCCATTTGTATGTCTTTTTTTGAGAAATGTCTATTTACATCCTTTGCCCATTTTTAAAATCAGTTATTTCTTTTCTTAGTATTGAGTTCCTTAAATATTTTGGATATTAACTTATCAAATGTATAGTTTGTAAATATATTCTCTCATTCCATACACAGGTTGTCTCTTTACTCAGGTTATTTTTGTTTTGTTTTATTTTAGAGACAGGGTCTTGCTCTTTCACTCGGCTGGAGTGCAGTGGTGTAGTCATAGCTTGAACTCCTGGGCTTAAGCAGTCCTCCTACCTTGGCCTCCCAAAGTGCTGGCATTACAGGTGTGAGCCACTATGCCTGGACTCAAATTATGTTTTTAAATCTTTTAATCTATAGGTTTCCCCTCCATCTTTTTCACCCCTTGGAATTTATATGTTCAAACCAGAAGTAGACAGATTTTTTTTTTTTTTTTTTGAGCCAGAGTCTCGCTTTGTTGCCCAGGCTAGAGTGAGTGCCATGGCGTCAGCCTAGCTCACAGCAAACTAGCTCACTCAAACTAACTCACTCGTCAGCCTAGCTCACTCAAACTCCTGGGCTCAAGCAATCCTGCTGCCTCAGCCTCCCAAGTAGCTGGGACTACAGGCATGTGCCACCATACCCGGCTAATTTTTTCTATATATATTAGTTGGCCAATTAATTTCTTTCTATTTTTAGTAGAGACGGGGTGTTGCTCTTGCTCAGGCTGGTTTCGAACTCCTGACCTGGAGCAATCCTCCTGCCTTGGCCTCCCAGAGTGCTAGGATTACAGGCGTGAACCACCGCTCCCGGCCTAGACAAACTTTTGAATCTAATATATTGCCTTATTTGTACAAATTTTAATCGACTATAGCAACATATAGGCTACTAAGGGCAATCATATCAAGTATGAAGTCTTCTGTTGATTCTTCCTGTATATCAAATTTAGATTTTCATCTTCCACCATATAAAGCTAATATCTAGGCTGGGCACCGTGGCTCACACCTGTAATCCTAGCATCTGGGAGGCTGAGGCGGGAGCATAGCTCAAGGTCAAGACTTCAAAACCAGCCTGAGCAAGATCAAGAACCCGTCTCTACTAAAAATAGAAATAAATTAATTGGCCAACTAAAAATATATAGAAAAAATTATCTGGGCATGGTGGCACATGCCTGTAGTCCCACCTACTCAGGAGGCTAAGGCAGAAGGATCACTTGAGCCCAGGAGTTTGAGGTTACTGTGAGCTAGGCTGATGCCATGGCACTCTAGTCCAGGCAACAAAGTGAGACTCTTGTCTCAAAAAAAAATTAAAAAAAGCTAATATCTAATCCTAGGGGGAAAAACATTAAGAAGCAGCAGTATAGGTATGTTATTTAGAAATCTCAAGATAAATAGCAAAGAACATAGCAAAACAAGTTGAAATCATTTTTCTGTGGTATAGGAACTGGGGAAGGAGAAGGGAATGCTGTTGTTATTCATTATAAACTTTAGAGTCTTTTTTTAATTTTTAATCTTTTAAAAATTATTTAAAAATAATTATATTTAAATATTATTTAAAAAATAATTTTTTCTTTTAATATTTTATGTTTTCTTTTCTTTTCTTTTTTGCCTATAAGGAAATGGATAGACTCCTTCTTGATTTTTAAATCCCATACATATATTTTGGTAAAAATAAAAATGAAATGAAAATGAAATATATTGACAAACATTATTCTTATATAATGAATATAATATCACTTATTAAAATTTGTCTTAATATAGAGTGACTATTATTAGAAATTGCTAACATGAATGTCATCACACATTTATTTGGAAACCAAATGCCTTCAAATCAGACTATCAAGAATAACAGTTCATAGGAACATATAAGGGAATAAAAAAATATATATATGTAAAAAGAGGGGAAAAAAAGAATAACAGTTCAGTTATCACATACACCCAGAAATTAATTGCTGCATCTAACAGCAGAAGACTATTTTCTTTTTCTTTTTTTATAATTATTTTTTATTTGTATATATTCATGGCATACAAGTCAGTAGACCATTTTCAACATAGCGGTACCAACTACCAGCAAGAGACAGTAGTCACTTTTTCAAAAAATAAGTTTAAAAAAGTTAGTTTGATAGCAACCTTTCCCTAGTGCATTAATAAAAGGGCATTCCGTTGTCATTATTTCCTTTTTTTTTTTTTTGAGACAGAGTCTCGTTTTGTTGCCCAGGCTAGAGTGAGTGCCGTGGCATCAGCCTAGCTCACAGCAACCTCAAACTCCTGGGCTCAAGCAATCCTCCTGCCTCAGCCTCCCAAGTAGCTGGGACTACAGGCATGGACCACCATGCCTGGCTAATTTTTTCTATATATATTAGTTGGCCAATTAATTTCTTTCTATTTTTAGTAGAGACGGGTCTCGCTCTTGCTCAGGGTGGTTTCGAACTCCTGACCTTGATCAATCGGCCCGCCTTGGCCTCCCAGAGTGCTAGGATTACAGGCATGAGCCACCGCGCCCAGCCCATTATTTCTTTTAACTTTCTATTTGTTGCAGAGGTTTTAAAAGATTTTTAAATTGCTTTGCCATTCTAAAACAACTAGAAAGAACTTTATCGCCCTATATATGATCATATTGGCTGGGTGGTTTCTGGCAAAGTCGGAATGTTTGGTGTTTCCATTTCCTTACACTGAAACAAATGGACAATTTTAGCATTTTGGATACTCCGTATGGAGGCCAGCAAGTTACAATTCTGCACCCCGGGGAGAAGGACATAAAACCATTTTCACCTGACATGACTTTTTAGTCATTCACGTCACAAAATTTATGAAATGTTTCAAAGCAGCGGTCCCCAACCCTTTTTGGCACCACGGACCGGTTTCATGGAAGACAATTTTTCCACAGATGGGGCGCGGGGCGGGGCAGGGCGGCCGTGGAGCTCCGCAGCCCAGTCCCTAACAGGCCGCGGACCGGTACTGGGGGTTGGGGACCGCAGCCAGGGATTCCGAGGTGTAAACAAGTCAGGAAAAGCAGTCTCCTCGGGAATATCCTTTTATCTCACCCTGCCGACTGTTCCCTTGCAAGGCTAAAAACTCTATGCGAGCAGGGGCAGACCTGGAAACATCTACTGCTTGCCAGGCAGAAGGATGACTTATATGTTATTTATTTAATCTCCCCCACGGTCCCATGAGATCCGCACTGATACCGTGTCCATTTTTCCAGAGGCGGAGACCAAAGTTCAGGGTCTTGCCCCAAGTCACCGGTACTGAGGGGGGAGCCAGGAGCCCCGCTGCGGCCCGGAGGGAGCCTGTCTCCCACTCTGACCAGCCCTGCCCCTGCCTAAGTCCGGCTTAAACGAAGGCCACGGGGTTAAAGCGGGAGGGTTCAAGCAGCCAGGACGCGGGGGCAGCGTGTGGGTGCGGAGGCGGGTGTCCTGCGGGAGGGCGCGGGCCCGGAGCGGTGGCCGTCCTGGGAATCTCAGGGGACCCTCGTGGGGAAGCGGGCAGAACAGAAAGCCAAGTGGGCGGCGAGACCCTTACCGGGCCGGAAAAAGAGAAGGGAGCTGGTGAGGTAGGTCAGCAGCTCCGGGATCCGATGTTTTCTCAGATACTCCCTGGCTTGGGTCTCCCGGCTTTCGGCGGCCTCCATGGCTCCGCGTCTCGCCGTTGCCAGGCGACCAGGCGGCGGCGCGGCGGTTTGGCCCGCCCCCACCCGCGCGGCGCGGTCACGTGACGTGGCTGCCTCTCCGCGGCGGCGACCTGGGCGCGCAGCTCTGCGGCTCCTCCTCGCGGAGGGGAAGCCTGGGGTGTGTGTGGCCGGGCCAAGCCGGGCAGGCGAAGTGTCCGCAGAGCCCCTTGGGGGCCGCTGCCACTGCGCCCCGTCCGGGCTGATGACTGGGTCTGATTGCCTTTTCCCATTTCTGTCTCTGGCACCTCGCTCAGTACTTGTGGATCCAATGATAAGGCTTGAAGTGCTAGTAACAGGATGAACTAATAACAGAAGGAACATGTGCAATTCTGAGGGTGTCCTGCGGAGAGTCCCAAGGAGCATCTTGGTGTGACCAGCCTGCAGGCGTGGCGCTGGCAGCGGGGCAGGAAGGCCTCAGCCTGTTGGCTTGACTGGGTTGTGAGCAAAGCAGTCCTGCATCCCGAGCCTCCACATCTCTGCTTGCTGCCTAATTAGATGCCTGGAGCTGGTCTTAGGAGACAGAGACCATCCCACAGTGGTTTTGATGGAGGGTCGCTAAGGTGGGGTGCAGGTGGCTAGAAGGGCCTCCTCCTCAATCACCGGAGCACTGAAAATCTAACTGTTGGCTGGGACTTCTGTCCTCGGGGGCCAGGCTCTGAAACCTGTGCCCTCTTTCTTCACCAAAGAGTTAGCCCAGAACAGGCACTTCAAGAAGAGGAAAGACAAATGGCCAATAAACATACTAAGATATTATCAACCTCTTTGGCAATCTTGCAGACAAATTAAAACTACAAGAAGGCCGGGCGCGGTGCCTCATGCCTGTAATCCTAGCACTCTGGGAGGCCAAGGCGGGCAGATTGCTTGAGGTCAGGAGTTCAAAACCAGCCTGAGCAAGATCAAGACCCCATCTCTACTATAAATAGAAAAAAATTAATTGGCCAACTAATGTATATAGAAAAAATTAGCTGGTCATGGTGGCACACGCCTGCAGTCCCAGCTAATTGGGAGGCTGAGGCAGAAGGATTGCTTGAGCCCAGGAGTTTGAGGTTGCTGTGAGCTAGGCTGATGCCACAGCACTCACTCTAGCCCGGGCAACAAAGCGAGACTCTGTCTCCAAAATAAATAAATAAATAAAAACTACAAGAAAATAACCATTTTACATCTAGGAGACATAAAAATTAGGAAGTTGGACAATATCAAGTGCTGGCAAAGATGTACTGCAGTGAGACAGTCAGTGATCAGGAGAGTGTAAACTGGACCATCCAATTTGAAAAATGGTTTGGGATTATTTTGGTAATTTAAACACGTTTCTACATTCTGATCCAGAAATTCTGCTCCTAGAGCAACTCTTGTAAATATACACCAGAAGACATGTACAGGAATGTTCACAGCAGCACCATTCATAATTGACAACATCCCAAATGTCCTCAAGAATAGAATGGATTAAATAAAACTGTGGTGACCAGGTGCTATGGCTCACACCTGTAATCTCAGCACTTTGTGCGGCTGGAGGCAGGAGAATTTCTTGAGGCCGGGGGTTCAAGACCAGCCTGGACAACATAAGGAGACTTTCAGGGTTCCACTACTGTGGTATATTACGCATGTATACTATAAAGTGTTGCAACAATGAAATGTAGCTACTTGCTAAGTGGGAGGCAAGACCCTTACTCAGCTGGAAAAAGAGAAGGGTACTGGTAACATAGCTCAGCAACTTCCCAACCCATGTTTTTCCAAATAATCCCTGGGTTGGCTTTCCCTGCTGCCAGAGGCCTCCAGAGCTGGGCTTTGAACTGTTGCTCGAGGACCAGGTGGCGTCCCAGCCCTTTAGCTCCGCCCCTTGTGCACTTTACAGTCACATGTGAGTGTGGAGTAGGGGGTTCTGGGGGGTCGGAGGGAATATAGGTGAATCTCAAAAACAATATTGTCTGGAAAGAATATATACTGTATGAATCAATTGATATAAAGTTTAAAAACATATCAAACTAAGCAATATATTGTTCACAGATTCAAACATATGGAGACATCTATGAAGAAACACAAGGGAATGATAAACACAAAATTCAGCATAGTGTTTGCCTTAGGGGTGGGGAGAAAAGGAAGGGGTTTAGAGAGGAATACCCTGGGGACTGCAGGAGTCATAGTAAAGTGATTTTTTTTTTTTACCTGAGTGGTGGGTACACAGGTGCTAATCTGGCTGTGATTCTTTATACCTTGTATGCTTTTTATAAAATAATTTGATCTGGGGCCCATTGTGGTGACTCACATCTGTCATCCTAGCACCCTGGGAGGCTGAGGCAGCCTCACTTGAGGCAGCCTCAGTTGAGCTTAGGAGTTTGAGACCAGCCTGAGCAAGAGCTAGACCCCATCCCTACTAAAAATAGAAAAAAAAATTAGCCAAGCAACTAAAAATAGAAACAAAATAGAAACAAAAAGTTAGCCAGGCGTGGTGGCATGTGCTTGTAGTCCCAACTACTGGGGAGGCTAAGGCAGAGGGATTACTTGAGCCCAGGAGTTTGAGGTTGCTGTGAGCTATGATGCCATGGCACTCTAGCCCAGACGACAAAGCCAGATACTGTCTCCAAAAAAAAAAAAAAAAAAAAATGATCTGCTCAGCACTTAATAAAAATAATTTTTCAGCAATTGAAAAATAGAGTGTAGACAGAGAAGACAAAAAACTCAAATGACTCAAATGACAAAAAACTCAAAGAACTCAAAAAACTCAATGCTAGGAAAGTGAACTAAGTCTGAAACAGAAAGTAGCCACTATGCAGGGGACATGAGGGGACCATATCTCTGAGACCTACCTTGAGAATTCTGAGATATCTGGGAGACCAGAAAAGTCCTATTTGTATGAGTGCCCCCAACAGCTGAGAGAACTAGAGAAGGGGACTTTATAGCTAAGATTGGGTCCTTGGCACAACCTTGAGCAAAGATGAAGGATAACACTTGTCCCAAGTCTGGAGGAGATATTCTGAGGAGGGAAGGAACTCTCTCTGAAAAGACTTGAAGACTGTGTGCCCAAATCTGCAACACTGGCTGCGGTTTATAAGGAGGGTCTTTCAGGAGGATATTGGAGAGTGCTTTGCAAACTTTTTACCAGCAGAACCCTTTAAAGAAATCGCATGTGGCCTTCCCCTCCCTGCAAGCATGTATAGAACAGATGAAGGAGAGCACTACATGGAATTCACACAGAATGACAAAATCACATTATCTCAGCTTCTTTATTTGTTCATTTCTCACAAAGGCATGGCTGTCTGTCTGTGTGATCCTGGTGACAGAGTTAACTGGAGACTGGGGAGCCCTGACCCAGGCACATAATCAAGCTGACAAAACTGATGCCTGTGGACCACTCCGACTCCTGGTTCCTGATGGGTTCTGGGGAGAGTTTGAAAACTGATGTGGTTGTTACTCTTCAGTGTTTTCTGAGCCACTCCTTTGGGGACTTGCTTTATGTTCCTTGGTAGAAGGGACAGTGATGCACAGACAGGAAGGTCTAAATTATATTCCCTTCCTCCAAGTCGTGGACTCTTCAGATCACTTGGGAAAGTGCTTCTCGCTCTCCTTAAGGGTCAGCACAGCAAAAGCCAGGCAATGGCAATGGGGCTGAGAAGGGACAGGGAGACTGCAGAGAGGAAAATGGCTGTGAAAAGCAGAGAACCACAGGGAGGAGAGGTTGCTTTACAGTCTGTTGTCATAGTGTCCTCTGACTCACTGGCCAAGGCCAGTGTGGCCTGGGAAAAGCAAAGTAGAAAATGTAGGGAACATTCCTTAATGAGGGAGGGCAGACTGAGTGCTGGTCCTGTCGACACAGGTTTCTGCTCTGTGCTGAAAGCACAAGGCATTTGATCTTCTCCTTGATAACATCATTTATTTGCTCTTCTGGTGTTACTTAGTCCCTGAATAAATAGCTCAGCTCTTTGTACTCTAGAACCTCGAATGACACTGAAATTGCAATAATCTCATTTCCTCTGTGTCATCAGGCTGAGGAGAGCACATTGGGCCCTGCTTACATTTCCCAAGTTGCTGGTTGTTCTCCGTCCCAAGGCCTTTCTCCACCAAAGTAACACCGTCACCTGCTCCCTCTCTCCCAGTATTGCCCGGACAGCCCTGAATCTCCCATTCCCCTGGAAATCATGCTAAAGAGAAGTGTCCAGATGCCACCTAGTGGAGTTAGCTATTCTCTGTCGGTGCCATCTTTTCATGAGCCAAACTGGACTTAATTAATCATCATCTTCAACCTCCTCATCACGCTTCTCCTTCTTCGAGCCCTGGTCCTTTACCTCCTCATAACTCTTAACATTGTGACTAATCCTTCCAGCGGTTTGTGGGAGTGACTCCACGTGGAAGGCACCCGTACTGTGGTTCTGTCAGGGCCGTACGTCAGAACCACCTGGGGCCTCTGAAAAGTACTAGTGCCATGGCAGGCCATGGAATGGAATCTCTGGGGATGGGGCCTGGACACTGGTAGTTTTGTCTTGTTATTTTAATAGATTTATTGAGGTGTAATTAATATTTAATAAACTATCTATTTTTAAAGTTTAATGAGTTTTGATGTATGACATAGCTATGAAATCATCACCAGAGCAAGATAATAAATATTCTCATCACTAACCCATCTCATCCCATCCCCAGGCAACTGCTGACCTACTATCTGCAACTATAGGCTAGTTTGCATTTTCTAGAAATTTATACAAATAGAGCCACATAGTATATACTCTTTTTTTGGTCTGGCTTCTTTCATTCAACATAATTATTTCCATGTTGTTACGTGTATCAATATTTTATTCATTTTTATTGCTGAGTAGGGTTCCATTTTATGGACATACCACACTTTGTCTCCCCATTCATCCGTTGATGGACATTTGGGTTGTTTTCAGCGTGGGGCTGTTGCAAATGAAGCTGCTGTGCATATTCATGTGCAGATCTTCACGTGGGTATATGATTTAATTTCTCTTGGATAAATACCTAGGAGTGGGATGGCTGGATGGTAGATGAATGTTTAACTTGTTAAGAAATTGCCAGACTGTTCCAAAGTGGCTATATAGTTTTACATTCCCCAATGGTAGGTATTCAAAGCTTCCCAGGTGACTCTAAGAGCTGGGACTGAGACCCTGCAGTATCGCAAGGGGTGTGAGTTGAGGTGAAGGGCTAGCAAGTGCTGATCATGAGCCCACAAGGGCCTGGGAGTACCCAGCTCACGCCTGCTTTAGTCTTAGCATCATCTTCAACTCAGGACATACACTGCAGCCTCCTGGGAGCCTTTTGAAAATGCAACGTATCCATACCCCTGCTTCTCTCAACTAGCCTAAAAAATAAAAAAAAGAAAGAAAATGCAGTGTCTGCTCCTTTTTCCCCTCAGAGAGACTGATAAAATTCCTCTGGAGGTGGGACTGTGGAGGGGTTTGTGTCTCAGGCATCACAATTTATTTATTTATTTGAGACAGAGTCTCACTTTGTTGGCCAAGCTGGAGTGAGTGCTGTGGTGTCAGCCTAGCTCACAGCAACCTCAAACTCCTGGGCTCAAACGATCCTTCTGCCTCACCCTCCCGAGTAGCTTGAACTACAGGCATGAGCCACCATGCCAAGCTAATTTTTTGTTTCAATTTTTAGTTGGCCAGCTAATTTTTTTTTCTTCTATTTTTAGTAGAGACGGGGGTCTTGTTCTTGCTCAGGCTGGTCTGGAACTCCTGACTTTGAGCCATCCTCCCACCTCGGGCTCTCAGAGTGCCAGGATTACAGGCATGAACCATCATGCCCAGCCGGCATCACAATTTATTAACAGCTCACGGCAGGGTTCTAGAGCCCAGAAGGACCAACTGTCCTGGTTTGTCCAGGACTGAGGCGTTTCCAGTGCCATGAAACTCTCAGTGACAAAACTGGAAAAATCTCAAGCAAACTGGACCACTGGGTCACCCTATTTGTGGACCACCAGCATAAAGAGCTTGGGCTTTGGCATCAGGTAGATTGGTCAACCTGCCTGTTATCCTTGGAATTACAGCTCAGGGTTAGTGTGTCTGTGTGCGTGCGTGCGTGCGTGTGTGTGTGTGTGTGTGTGTGTGTGTGTGTGTGTTGGGGTAGATGAGGGGATTGTATAAAAGGGAAAGTGAGGTGACATGAGTGGCCAGAGCAGACTAGGAGCTGGTTTCCTCTCTTCATTTTCTGTTTCAACCAGGGACAGGTCATACAGCTAGGAATTTTGGTTGCTATGAAAAAGGAAGAGAAAAATATATAAAGGGAAATTTTTCTGTGAAAATATATAGTGAGGCAGTGTACTGTGGTGACCTTCAGAATCAGACTGCCTCATTTCAAATCCTAGTCTTACCACTGACCATTAATAACTGTGTCCTGTGGGGCAAAATGGCTAAATTTCCTGGCTCAGTTTCCTCATGGATATAATGGGATAATATATCTACCTTGCAGGGTTGTCTTGAGGACTGAATGAACTAATATATGTAAAGCTCTTAAAATGGTGCCAGGCATGTACTAAGTGTTTGCTATTATTATCTTAATAGTCTTGTTAAAATGAGAAGAAGGGAAAACTCAGTGACTCAATACAATCTCTGTACCTCTGTCTGTAGGCTGTCCTGCTTGGTTTCCTATTGAAAGATTGTTTTTAGGGGTAACATTTCAGATTTTGTGTTGTCTCTATTAAAAACTGTAGACTCTTGGTTCTATGTGGCAATGTAGGAGAAAAAATGTTATTTATTATGTACTTAATGTTCTTATGCAAATCATAAGGGAGATATAAGTCGGGAGCTTGATAATTTTATTTTCAACAAATTGTTTTATTGATGAGTTGCTTTTTTTTTTTTTTTTTTTAAAACAGAACACAGACTAATAGTGACAACACTATTGTGTTAGGTAGGGCTCAGGGGCTGGTTTTTAGCTTTGCAACTGTGATTTAACAGGTACATAGTGCACTGTGGAACTCAAGTCTCAAAAGTGGGCCTGGCTCGGTGGCTCATGCCTGTAATCCTAGCACTCTGGGAGGCCGAGGCGGGCAGATTGCTCGAGGTCAGGAGTTCAAAACCAGCCTGAGCAAGAGCGAGACCCCATCTCTACTATAAATAGAAAGAAATTAATTGACCAACTAACATATATATAGAAAAAATTAGCCGGGCATGGTGGCGCATGCCCGTAGTCCCAGCTACTCGGGAGGCTGAGGCAGGAGGATCACTTGAGCCCAGGAGTTTGAGGTTGCTGTGAGCCAGGCTGACGCCACGGCACTCACTCTACCCTGGGCAACAAAGTGAGACTCTGTCTCAAAAAAAAAATCTCAAAAGTGACACCTCAGTCTTTGCAAAATGGCAACATACAATGTCTGAGATAGTACCAGATCTACTCAGAAGGTGTGCCCAGCTTTTCCTTATTCTTCATTGGCCTAAAAAAGTGAAAATGCTGAAAACATGTAAAAACACTAATTGAAATCCATTTTACAAAACATGAAAGTGTAGGAAATATCAAGGGAGTAGCCATGGTGCAAAGAATGGCAAGATGAGGTCAGGATGATGGTCTCTGGTACCCCCTTACAGTCTTCATTAAAAACTATTTTAAAAAAATTCTGAACTAGTTTAAGTCTCACAAGAAGTTGTAAAATAGTTCAGAGAGTTTCATGTACCCTTCCTCCAGCTTTTCCCAGCGCTACTATCTCATAACTGCAGAATCAGGAAATTAATACTGGTAGAGTGCTGTTAACTCACCAAGAGACCTCATGTGGGTTTCACCAGTTTGTACATGCTCTTTCTTTTTCCTTCTGTTTCTTTTCTCTTTTTTTGAGACAGAGTCTCACTTTGTTGTCCAGGCTAGAGTGAGTGCCGTGGCATCAGCCTAGCTCACAGCAACCTCAAACTCCTGGGCTCAAGCAATCCTCCTCCCTCAGCCTCCCGAGTAGCTGGGACTACAGGCATGCGCCACCATGCCAGGCTAATTTTTTGTGTATGTATTTTTTTAGTTGGTCAAATTTGTTTCTTTCTATTTTTAGTAGAGGCGGGGTCTTGCTCTCGCTCAGGCTGGTTTCAAACTCCTGACCTTGAGCAATCCACCCACCTCGGCCTCCCAGAGTGCTAGGATTACAGGCGTGAGCCACCGCGCCTGGTCCCTTCTGTTTCATTTTTCAGGCTACTTCTGAATTTCAGAGCAAATTTTGGCTGAACCAAAATTTAGCTCCCATCGCACTAAGTGGTTTAAGCTTTGATTAGGTCCACCAAACCGAAGCCCAGAACAAAATTTATGAACACCACACCCCTTGAGCTTTCAAATTATTTGTATGAAGGATGACCTTGAATGATCTCCTATTTACACAGTTTACAAGAAGGAGTCAAGGACCCTTTCCCAAGAGGCTTCCCCACTCACTAGCTGTGTGATCTTGAGCAAATTACTTGATCTCTCTAAACTTTGATTTTCTCACCTGTAAAATGGAGGTAATAATCTTACATTCTGCATAGAGTTAGTATGAGGATTAAATTAGAAAAGACGTGAAATACATGATCAATAATGTTATTAGTAACTACTATACTACCATCACCACCAGCAGAACTGCTGCCACCACCAAGTGAATCCATGCCCCATTTCTTTCTTTCTTTTTTTTTTTTCTTTTGAGACAGAGTCTCACCCTGTTGCCCAGGCTAGAGTGAGTGCCCTGGCGTCAGCCTAGCTCACAGCAACCTCAAACTCCTGGGCTCCAGCAATCCTTCTGCCTCAGTCTCCTAAGTAGCCGAGACTACAGTCATGCGCCACCATGCCCAGCTAATTTTTTCTATATATTTTTAGTTGTTCAGCTAATTTCTTTCTATTTTTAGTAGTTACGGGGTCTCGCTCTTGCTCAGGCTGGTCTCAAACTCCTGCGCTCAAATGATCCATCCACCTTGGCCTTCCAGAGTGCTAGGATTACAGGCGTGAGCCACAGCTCCTGGCCCATGTACCATTTCTTGAAGGCACAGCAGTGCAGGTATAGCTTAGAGCTGGGTGTCTGTCCCAGGTGTGGGCTGGAAGTCTTTACTCTCCTGGCAGATGGCAGATGATCAGATGGAAGTGTGTACTTTCTCATGGCTGGGATGATGGCCAGGTGGCATACAATCCTGTCTATCCTGAGAATGCATTTCCCAAAATATTACTGTATTGATATTGGACTTCAGGTGCATTGTGAGATATATGGGCTTTTGTGGGTAGTCCTGCAACCTAATCACCCTTGACATTACATTGAAATGGAAGATTATATTAGCTTCCAAATGAAACATTTGGAGCACAGCCCATAGAGTGGAAAACAGGAAAGATAATTACTCATATATTATTTTTGAAACTAAGACATCCACTTTGCCCTGATATCCTTTTTAAGTAGAAATACATTTAAAAGTACACGTGGTAAAAGTTGTTGGTATTGAATGTTGGTCATTTCCAAGTGATAGCGAAGTTCTTATTGCTGGACTTATGGGATACATTATTTCACATAGTTTTCTTTTTTGGGGGGGGGCAAACAACGTGGCTTTATTATACATTCGTGGACGAGGTTCTGGGGCCCCAAGAGAGGGAGGCCCCAAAAGTCTCCCTGTTTTCTGTGAATTAATATAGTATTGCTGGTCATTGCATGTCTGCTGCATTGGCCGGAATCAGCGGTGTGCCGGAGCTGCTTGCACAGCCCCGCAAGGGTCTGTGGTGTTTCTTCCCAGCTCCGTGTGCATGCTGCTGCTGCGTGACATCAGCCATGGTGGGCGTATTTATAGCACAGAAATTTGCAAGCACTTTCCCTCTCACCTCCCAACAACCCCGGTTGTTTCACATTTACATGCACACCCCAGGCTCCTTAACTTTTTTTTTTTTTTTGAGACAGAGTCTTGCTCTGTTGCTCAAGCTAGAGTGCCGTGGCATCAGCCTAGCTCACTGTAACCTCAAACTCCTGGACTCAACCGATTCTCCTGCCCCAGCCTCCCAAGTCGCTGGGACTTGAGGCATGCATCACCACGCCTGGCTAATTTTTTTCTATTTTACTAGAGACAGGGTCTTGCTTTTACTCAGTCTGGTCTTGTACCCCTGACCTCAAGTGATCCTCCGGCTTCGGCCTTCCTTCATTTTTTCAAATTCACAAACATTTATTGTAGGCCAACTGTACTCCTGACACTTTTAGGAACCAAACAACACTGAACAAGGAGGCCCTGGTCCTGCCCCCTTGGAATTTTAGGGGACTCTCTAAAGACAAATTTGGAGTTCAAGTAAACAGGAAATATGCATGCTTTTGGAATGAAAAAGCCCCAGATTGTCAATGTAACCCATATGGTAATCCACATCAAGCTTAACAGTGTAGAATCTCCATTGGGAAATTTCCCCTATGAAGCAGACTGCTTTTAAAGACAACCCAGGCATTCCATTATAACCACCTCCAGGGAAGTAGGTTCCACTTTCCACTGTAATCAATTATATTTGATCACGTTCACAGTTTTTCTCTGGTCCTGTATCTTTTTAAGCTGCAAAGCCCAGAGCCAAACACTGTACTCTGGTGAACATGAGGGTAAGATCTCCTAATGGCTCCCATTAATTTCTTTATGTTTTAGGCATCCTGGTATTATGCTTACTTAAATTTTCAAAAATATCAAAGCAACACATTTAAATTATAACAAATTAAAGTTTTTACAGATGAATTTATGATGAAAAGACATAAACTCATGCTTCACCCCACCCTTCACACCCAAAGATAACTTTCTTTGCTGGGCGTAGTATCTTCAAATCCTGAACCTCTGAGTGCCTCATTTGCTTTCTCTAGAAAATAACCTGATAGTTTCCTGCCGGAGGCCTGGGGTATGTATTGGGGGGCATGAAGGGGGCTTTGGGTGGCCCAACAATTTCATGTGAGACATTCAACCCCCTCCCCCATCTTAACGCCTTGTTGTACCCCCTTCTCTGTGGTACTTACTGCCTCTGGGAGACTGGGCGGGAAAATGAACTTCTCATTAGTATTCTCCTCAAACCACTTTATAACTTTCTTCTTTCTGCTGAGACAGTTATCACTCCAAGTCTGCCATTTACCTTGTATGTGTGCGTAAACTTTTAAATTTAAGCGTGCACAGTAAAATGAACGTATCTTAAAGTATACAACCTAATAAATATTTCAACAGTGATTAGATTCATTAAAAAAAAACTCCCAGGTCAAGGTACAGAACATTTCCAGCATGCCAGAAATCTCTCATGTGCCCCCCAAAGGTAACAGCTATCCTATGAATCAGTCTGTTTGTATTCATGGCTTTAATTCACCAAGGTTACTTTGAATGCCAATTCATTAATTAAAATGTTAAACAATGCTGGGCTCAGCGTAGACCTGGCAAGAACATCCTCAAAGTGCTGAAAGGTGAACGTGGGCTTGGGGACACCCTCTCTGGGTACATCCCAAGCAGCATGAGTTGGTTCTCTTCTCAGTGCCGTGTATCTAGTTCATATCAGAATGTTCTCAGTTTATTGAATTGGACAGAACCAAAAAGACTTGTGAGAATTGAAAACAAAAACAAAAACACTCATCTGATCCTGTCCAAAGGAAAAGCCCCAGAATCCCATGTTGTTCCCCTCCCTCTTCTCTTCCCTCCCGTGGGGCTCTGATTTTGTCCTATTCCAATAATGCGCCAGAATTGTTACCCTCTCTCGCCAAACCCCAGGCCTGTGTCTGGATTATTCAGGAACAGGGAAGAGATTTTTTAGGGGGACAAAAGAGGGTGGTGATAAGATTAGCTAGGAAATCAGTAAGGGAAGTGAAGTGGGTTGAGAGAAAATGAAAATCCTAATATAGACTGTAGAAGCTCCTATTTTAATAGCAGCTTCCATAGGACTTGTTCAAGTTGCACAGGAAGCAAACGTATTTGTGACAATGCTGTTTGCTTTGATTAAAAATTCACTAAAATATTTGAAGGCTAAAGGGGAAACCTAGGAAAGTTCCACAATTTTTCAAATTGAGAACCTTCCCAATATGAATACCCTCAGATCAGATTTGTGCTTTGAATTGTCTCAATAAATGCAACACCTCTGAGCTGTTGGCAGGCATCCCACGGTGCTTCTGCAATGATGCAGACTTATGTGAGACTGATTTGGGTTTTGAGGCATTCAGCCTTTTTTTTTTTTTTTTTTTACATCTTCTTCATTTGCTTTTCTAGTTGAATGGCTTATGAAGATGTGACGAATAGAAAATAAACTTATTAAAATGCATTCCTGGGAACTTTGCTCAGAAACATGGCTACATAAAACCTGCTGCTCTGGAGTAGCCCCAGCCAGATCAGAAAGCAAGAAATAATCCACTAGGCAAGTAGTTATTGCCTAATGGGAAAAAACCAAAAGGAAGATAAATGAGTATGGTAAAATCGATTACAGAAACCCAAGTAAACCAACTAGGAGACAACATAGAATTTTCAAACACCTTTTATGAAAATGTCCACAGCAGCTTAGGGAGAAAAGTCTGCAGGTAGAGTTTCTGGCTTCAGAAGGCAGTGACGTACAGTGGAAGAGCAGCGGGCGGAAGGAACAAACAGGGTGCCCCTCTGCCCCGCGTGGTCGGTCGTAGTGTTTCATTTAACCTCTGAGTGTCTCGGTTTCCTCATCTGCAGAAGAGGGGCTATGAGTTCACTTCCAGTTTTCTTAGAGCCTTTCCAGTGTCCCAGGTTCAGAAAAAGCAGAATGTACAGGTCCCTTGCAGAGTGTAGTTTGAAGTCACCCAGGCCGGCGCAGTGCTGAGAGGCAAGTCACAGACAATGCTCTCAGAAAACCGGTGGACAAAAGAAGTCCTTGGTGCTGGAAGTGCCACACCGATGTTTTGTGACTGTGGACGACACAATGTTGGAAGTATTTATTTAACGTGCCGACTACGTGCCAAGCTTCAAATCTGCTTCCTCTGGTTTTCCGTTCTGCACTATAGTGAAAGTAGTCACTGGGGCCTGAGGCAAAAATGACACAGATATGTTCCTTGGATTGCCTGAGAGCTTTGCCTCTAAGTGGCCTTGCTCTGCCCCTAGTGTACTCAAACCACTGTCCTCGCTGGGGTTCTCTGAGTCAGGGTCTTTCTTAGATCACGAATCTCAAGAATGCTCTCAATACTGTCTGGTAATCCAGTTTCTTCTTGTTTTTTTTTTTCTTTCTTAGTTTGAATATGGCTTTCGCCAGTTTCTTTAGTAACTACTTCACTCTTTCTTTATTCTTCTCAAGTTCTCACGCCTCATGGTCACTGAGAAAGTGGGAGCGTCAGACGGGAGTTCCCCAGCTGCCCAACATCGAATCTACAAGCTGCCTTCCCCTCATTACCTTAGAATTGTCCCTCTTGCCATCTTAAGAACTTTTCTTTCTCTCTCTTTTATTTATTCATTTATTTTTATTTTTTTGTTTTTGAAGCTATGGTTCTTTTAAATTTCTATCTCTTTTATTTTTTGAAATGGGGTCTCTCTATGTTGCCCCAGCTGGTCTCAAACTCCTGGGCTCAAGTGATCCTCCTGCCTCAGCCTCCTGTGTAGCTGGGACTACAGGTGCCCACCACCACTCCTAGCTTCTCTCTTCTAAATCGCCCCTTTCTCTTGCTTCTTCAGCCTCTCCCTCTCTTATTACCCCAGTCTCAGTAGCATGTGAATTATAATCTCTCCTGCCATGAAAAACAAAACAACACAAAGTCCTACAACTCCCTTGTGCCTTTTAACCTGCTGACTTGTCTATGCACACCGCATTCCCTTGCTTAGCTCCCATTCACCCTTCAAACCACTCCAGTCTGGCTTGCCTTCCCCTCTGTCTCATCTGCTTTGCTAAAGTCACTAACTCTCAAAAAAATATGTCTGAGTTCTAACCCCCAGAACCTGCAAGTATGGCCTTATTTGGAAAAAGGGAATTTGCAGATGTAATTATGCATTTCCAGGTGAGATCAGGGTGTAGGATGGGCCTTGAATCCAATGTCCTTATAAAAGAAAGCAGCGAGAGATCGGAGCCACAGGAGAAACACAGGGGAGAAGGGCCTGTGAAGATGGAGACAGATTTGAGTGATGTCTCTCTAAGCCAAGGGATGCCGAGGGCAGGGAAGGATTCTCTTCTAGAACCTTTAGAGGCAATACGGCCTGCTGACACCTTGACTTTGGGCTTCTGGCCTCCAGAACTGTGAGAGAATAAATTGATGTTGCTTTAAACCAACAAGTTGTGGCCATCTGTTATGGCAGCTGCGGGAACCTGACAGTCGCCAATGAGCTCCACGTTACACAGCCCCAGACAGCTGCCATCTCCATCTTCCACTTTGCAGCATTATCTGTTTCAGCTGACTGTTCATCCCTTGAAACATGGTACAGCCCTGGCTTCCAGGGAACCACTTCCTGTTGGGTTCTCACTCCTCTTGGTGTGAGCTTCATCTCAGGGCTCCTCGCCTGCTTTCTGCTTCTACCACCCTCTCTTCTCTTCTGCCTTTACGTTCTCTCCACTATCACAAGCACACCTGTGGCTCTAAATAACAGTCATACACAGGCACTCTTTGACTCACGATGGGGTTATGTCCCGATAAACCTACTGTAAAGTAAAAAAATCGTTAAGTTGATCCGTTGTAAATCAGGGCTGTCTATACTCAAGATTCCCAAATTGATGCCTCCGACTTAGACCTGCTGATAGCTTCAGCCATGCGTATATCGTGCCTTTTTGACATGGCAACTTAGATGTTTTATGGTAATCTACATGAGCAAATATACATGTCCAAAACAGAATTTTTTTTTTTTCCTTTGGGACAGGGTCTTGCTCTGTCAGCCTGGCTAGAGTACAGTGGCATTATCATAGCTCACTGCAACCTCAAACTCCTTGCCCCAAGAGATCCTCCTGCCTCAGCCTTCTGAGTAGCTGGGACTATAGGTATGCACCAGGATGCCTGGCTAATTTTTCTATTTTTGGTAGAGATGGGGTCTCACTCTTGCTCAGCCTGGCCTTGAATTCCCGGCATCAAATTATCTTCCTGCCTCAGACTCCCAAAGTTCTAGGATTACAGGTATTAGCCACCTTGACCAGCCTCAAAACAGAACTTTAAAAAAAACAAACCTTTGGCCGGGTGCGGGGGCTCACGCCTGTAATTCTATCACTCCAGGAGACCGAGGCAGGCGGATTTCTCAAGGTCAGGAGTTCGAAACCAGCCTGACCAAGAGCGAGACCCCGTCTCTACTATAAATAGAAAGAAATTAATTGGCCAAATAATATATACAGAGAAAATTAGCCGGGCATGGTGGCACATGCCTGTAGTCCCAGCTACTCAGGAGGCTGAGGCAGAAGGATTGCTTGAGCCCAGGAGTTTGAGGTTGCTGTGAGCTAGGTTGACTCCAGGGCACTCACTCTAGCCTGGGCAACAAAGCGAGACTCTGTCTCAAAAAAAAACCAAAAAAAAAAAACCTTTTATTTGCATTTATTTCATGCTGAATTTATTCTCAAGCCATAAATTTTGGTCTGTTTAGTTTCAGTTTTTTCTCAGACATCTTTTTCTTCTGTGTAACCCTCCTCTTCAGGTTTAAGAACAATTTGTTCCTTTTCAGTAAGGACCGTTTCACATGGCAGGGGACCTCATGTATGGGTTAATCCAAGCACAGGCCCTGTAAATACAGCGCACATTTTGAGTGCTTTATTCACCTGGATGTGCTCAATAACCACAGAATCTACATCTAAACCTTTAAGTTCAGCAGTGCTCTCTGTATTTTTAAGCATGTACAGCAAAAATTCAGCAATTTTGCGGGGACACTGACCCTGTGTTCAGCCTTGTCGCCTGGCCTGGGCACACCTACCACTCCAGCTCCGGGACGACGGAATGATACACATTGTTCATGTACAGTGCCATTTTTCACGTTCTTGGTGGCTTTTCAGATAGGCATACCCTTGATGGCCTGGGCATTTTCACAGGTGTTCCTGAAGTGAGTAAGAAGCTTTGAGCCTCTTGATTTGCAATGATTTTGTGGGTTTACTGGGTCAAGCGAACATCAAGCCATTTTCGGAGATGACGTTGGGCTGCTTATATGAAGAGCACAAGACAGAGCTTCTGTTTTCCACTAATCGCTCCTCCTGTTGGCACCTCAAAAAACCTGTTCCTCTTTTCACTATTAAGGAGCGACATCTCCATCCAACACGATTGCTCTACCAGAGACCGGGCGTCATTCTTGCCCTAAGCAAGTCTTGTCAATTTCCTATTTAAATTATATCTGGAATCCATTCACTTCTCTTTACAGCTACTGTGTCATCCTGGGACCACACTGTCATTCTCTCCCTTCTGGTCTCTTGCGATAGCGCCCAACTGATTTGCCACAGAGGCCAGGTTGCCCTTTTAACAGATCAGATCATGCTGTACCCCTTCTTAAAGCCCTTTCGAAGGATTCCCACTGAATTTGGCACAAAATCCAAACTCTGTGAGACCTTTTGTGACCTTGTCCCACCTTCTATCCATCTCTCTGCCCCTGCTCTGTCCATAGTGGATCCTCACTGGGTCCGAGAGCTCCCCAAGCTCTTCTTACCTGGGTGAGCCCTGCCTTCAGAGAACTCCCCGACAGACCACTGCCCCCTCACCCCCGCCCACTCCCTGTTTTACATGTTTCCGCTCTTACTTTCTCTCTCACAGAACTCAGTTCTTTCCACCATAGCATTTGCCTTAATCTGTAATGACACATTCGAGCTTGTGCTTGTTTATTAATATTTGCTCTCCCACTGGCCCCCCTACTGGGCTGCTTCCAGAAAGCAGCTGGGATTCTCTGTTTCCCGTCACTAAGCACAGAGCGCCTAGCTCAGGGCAGGCACAGAGAGGATGCTCTGTAAACATTTTCTGGATGAATTCGCTGTCTTCTCTTCTACTCACTGTCATCTCCTGCCTCACATATAATTCCAGCAGGAAGGCTCTTCTGGTGAGAATGCCTTCACTCAAAACAAAAATAAAATACCCCCAATTTAAACTTTATGAAAACCCGAAGACTTTGTTTTACAAACATATAAATTATTTTATTTACAAAGCCATGTTACCAAAAAAAAAAAAAAAAGCAAAAAAAAAAAAATACAATCGCTCACTGGAGAATATTTCCAGGCCTGGTGTTGAACCATGGCAGTATCAATAGATACATGTTTGTTCTTTCCTTTTAAAACTGTAAGCCATAGAATTTACTATTTACACCTACTTTAGACATTAATTCTGCTTACAATATCACAGGCATGGAATGAATTCTATCTGATAGTGCTAATACATAAAGGTGCGGGACAAAGAAGGAAAATACTTAGTGTTACAAAATATGGATCGTAGAAAGGAAACCCACTCCACAAGTGTGGCATTTGTTCAGGATGATTGGACATGCTTTCTTCAAAATTCTTCTGGAAAAGGTTCTAAAATCGGTAGTAGGAAAGGACAAATGAGCAGGTGCAAATTCTTGTCTGTGCAACAACAGTTATTTAATATACCCCATGACTGACCAGCTACGTAAAACCCACAGAGTTTTGTTAAAGTGCCATGGGCCGACAGCATAACAAAATAGAAGGTAAATAGAAAATTTCTTTTTTTCCTTTTTTAAAACAGGAGTTCACTGAGAATCAGCAATAATAGAATATGCTGTATAAACTATTCTCTACAAAGGTTGATCAGCGTTATTTACAATTGGTACATTGATACAAAAGAAGGCATACAAGTTATCCAAGTCGCTTTTTTTTCCTTTTTTTTTTTTTTTTTTTTATGGCTGACAGGTCTATGCATTGCGTTATGCTTAACAACCAGAGCTTTCGAGCCTCTATGGCTGGCGACAAGTCAGGAGATCTTCAGGCAAACAGGGGTGTGTGCAGTCAAGGGGCCGGGAGAGAAGACCGAGTGGGTGTGCAGAACGGAAGGACCCAAAGGATGTCACCCGAATAACGCCTCATAGGCTGCTCCAGTTTAACTCCGCGAAAACAAACCCAAAGAGAACCTTTTATTTGCATTCCATTTTTCAAGCTGCAAGTTTCTAACACATCATTACAAAGTAAACCTGTAGATGATCATGAAGGAAGAAATGCCGTGGGTTTCCCTTTTTTGCTCAGTTTCCCAGAAATGTCCTCACCTTGGTCACAGCCAGTCTTTCAACAAAGTAAGCAGCATTCGATGGGGAGCCTCTTTATTCCGGCTTCCACTTCCAGATGGAGAGAGCCACAGTGTCTAAGCTGAACGGCTCCTTTAGCCTCTGTTGAGACATTATTTCTCAGGAGCAGCCACTGAATCTCCCAACCTTTGTTTTCCCTCCTCGAATACAAGAGTTTATAGATCAGAGGGTTATTTTGTTGCTGAGATTTTGTTTTGTTTTGTGTTTACTCCCGCGAGTTTTACAACTCAAAATAAATTATAAAAAACAACAGACTTCGGAAACCGAACAAGACAAAAATTGTGCAAAAATAACAAAGATATGTACATACTTTTCAGTCTGAAGAAATGTACAATTAAAAACATAATTCAAAGAACATTTTAAAAATATAAACATTGCTTAAACTTTCCTAAGTTTCATATTGTTTCTGAAACTATTCTGGTCAGTTAGCTCTGTAATATAGTAAAACATAAATTATTACAAAATTAACACTATAAAAATTTACTTTAAGAATATCTTCTAAGCTTTTTTCCAAAGGGTCTAACCTTGTTTATAATTTCTTAAACATTTATAAGTCTTAAAATCTGCCTTAACCTTTTTTTTTTTAAAAAAGAAAAAGTAACAATCGTCCCTTCAATTTGCAGTCTCTTTTTCCCAAGATGTAGATAAACCAGCATATAAGTGCACTTTTAACACTGTAGAAATAAAAATGAAATCATCCGAACTAATGTTCTGATACTTAATATCAACTCCTGATTTTTAAAAAAATCTTCATTTTATACTAAAAAATTTAGTAATCCTATAAGAAACACTGTCAGTGCAATTCCATTGATGCAAATCACTCCGTTTGCCTCCCGTCTTTGCAAATTCCAGTCGTAAGGTGAGACATAACAGTAGTCTGATCTTTGGGTTGGGGGACAGGAAAGAAAAGGAAAGCATCAGGGTAGGGACGAGGGTTGCGCCCAGCTGCAAAACTAGCATTCATTTCTGATTTAAGGATTAAGCAAAACCTAGTAGCTCTGCTCCATCCCGTATGCAAAGTTATATGATTACTAGCACAGAACACCTATTTTATATTATTAATTCCTTTCCTGATTAGGACTCCCTATTAGAGCTTATGGTATTGCTGTTTCTTTCAAAACTCCAGTGTGAATATTTCTGTAGCTGCTGGGCTCCAACGGCTTTGTTCCGGCTCTTCCAAATGGCTCTTCGTCACTAAGCAGTGGCTGGTCCTTCCCATGCCTTCTTGGGGATGGCTGTCTCTGAGTGGGGGCATCTGGTAACGTAGCACATGCTGGTCGATGGCTGTGCTGATCCCACCGGGTGCCTGTGGCCCAGGGCACAGGAGTGGGTGGGGAACGCTAGTATTTATTCTCGCAAGGGGTTTGACACATAACCCTCCAAGGAAGCTTTCCCCAGAGGACCCTTCCTAGCCCCAGAGGGCACCTTGAGAGCCTGCAGCAGCTGTGTGTAATCACCGTGCCTCCTCAGGGAGTGGCTTTCTGGGTTCTCGTGGCCTTTTTCCTGGGATTTCTCCCTTTCTGGCTCACTCTGCTTTGGGCACTTGCACATGTGCCCTAGAAGGGATTCTGTAGATTCCCAACAAGCTCAGACCACCACAGTCACTGGGTTCCCACCATCTCTTGAGGGATTGATTGTCCCCTACCTCCCAGCTCCGCTTCCTGCCACGCTCCCACACCCAGTCCAGCCCCTGTCCCTGACCTGGTGTCTCCTTTTTGAGCTGCACAGCTGGACAGTGGATGTGGGTGAGCCACATCATTAAATGGAGCTGTCCTCAATTTTGCCCCTAGCATTAGGCTCCAGCCACGGGGGGGGGGGGGGGGGCTGTAGAAACCTGATGAGGGCTCCTCCCCACCCCACACCCTCTGTCTCTCTGCTCTTAGCTTCTCTCCAGCAAAATTACCTCCCCCTGCACGCATTCCAGAGGGGAGCCCATAAGAGCCAGCTCCTTCCGAGGGCCCGAGGGCCGGTGGGGACCCAGTGAGTGGCAGGTGGAGGGACAGGATGGAGCAGGTGGAGAGGACGAGGAAGGAAAAGGGTTCTGTGTGTGCTAAAGTTCAAGAGCTTCAGACGGTGCCAACCCAGAACTGGTGTTCTGCCATGTCTGCTCACACGGCTGGAGCAAGATGATGGTGCAGTAGCAGCATCAGGAGCTAGGGGAGTGCCCCAAATTTGGAAGAATGTATAAATGTGGCAAATGAAAGGAAAGACAACGGAAACAAAACACTGGTGTTGTTTTCTGTAAATCTCAAATTCACGTTCTTTTGCCTTTTGCTTCAAAACTAAAAACTGGTCAATTGAAAAAAAAAAAGAAGAAGAAGAAGAAGAAGAAGAGGAAGAAAGGCCAGAGCCACAGGCAGGGCAGAGGAAATAGACTCTCCCCCATGGCCCACTCCCCTCCCTACTCCTCCCCACGGCCTCCTGGGGTGGGGTCAGGTGGCCTGGAATTGGTATGGAAGTGGCTTCATAGTCTTGTTATGGAAGAGTCCTTATCCTGCCCATTCTGTTTGTGTTCTTCTAGGAAAGAAAAGAAAAACTTGTTTCAAAACCATATATTTGAGATTATACACAGGAATTCAGGACGGGACCCCACTTTTCTCATCTCTAGTAGAAAGGACAACATCCCACCTCTTGTATACAGTAAAGGGCAGCTGTAACAGCAAATGACATGACGGATGAAAGGACTCCACATATGCAAAGTAGTCACAAAGACCCTTGCTGTAGAGGAAAACACAGGGACATTCATGGGACTCCTCTTCAGGAGAGGTGTTTTTTTTTTTTTTTTTTTTTTTTTTTGAGCCAGAGTCTCACTTTGTTGCCCAGGCTAGAGTGAGTGCCGTGGCGTCAGCCTGGCTCACAGCAACCTCAATCTCCGGGGCTCAGCGATCCTACTGCCTCAGCCTCCCGAGTAGCTGGGACTACAGGCATGCGCCACCATGCCCGGCTAATTTTTTGTATATATATTTTTAGTTGGTCAATTAATTTATTTCTATTTTTGGTAGAGACGGGGTCTCGCTCAGGCTGGTTTCGAACTCCTGACCTTGAGCAATCCGCCCGCCTCGGCCTCCCAAAGTGCTAGGATTACAGGCGTGAGCCACCGCGCCCGGCCAGGAGAGGTGTTTTAAGGCTGACTGGCGGCATTTTGGGTTCCCAGCAGGTGTATCTGGAGTTACGGGCACATGTACACCATGCTTGGTAAGGAGGAAAGTACAGTCTCCCAAAAACACTCAGCAACCTCTGCAAGCGAGCCCATAACCAGAGGCCGACTGCCTGGGCATCAATGTGCCTCCCTCACCACCCGGCACACGTGATGGCTGCAGGTGCGCAGGCACAAAGAGGGCGACAATGTCTCAAAATGGGGAGAAGACCCTTCTTGACCTGGGGGTACAAAAACTGTTTCCCCATAATCTTCACCCAAACTGTACCCAAGATTTGTGTGAAAACCCTGAAAAGCAAAATGCAGACAAACACATTACTTGGTGTCTGCAAAACGTGGCACACTAAGACACGCAACTACACAGCTATGTATTAATATATACATATATTTTCCAACAATACATAACACAAGCTCATCCTCTGACTGTCCCCGGTCTCCCCCACCCCACATAC
Source organism: Microcebus murinus (assembly GCF_040939455.1). Lineage (NCBI taxonomy): Eukaryota > Metazoa > Chordata > Mammalia > Primates > Cheirogaleidae > Microcebus > Microcebus murinus. Next base: position 61,971,915 of record NC_134112.1, read on the forward strand.
ACACGTTCTATTGAGAAAATCACTTATCACTGGGCGTACACATTGACTGCTCTCACATCTCAAGTTTATAAAACTGCTAAGTCTGCTTTGAATATTCCCAACGTGAAACTGCATCCTGAATGGTGAATCCTGAATCCTGAACGGCTCATCAGAGGCTTTTGAGAGAGCAGTGACTGACGTATGCCAAGGGCCTTTCACCAACAGCATCTTATTGGATTTTCACGATAGCCTTAGGAGGTAGGCAGCAATGTTGTCATTTAACAGATGAGAAAAATGAGACTTAGAGAAGAAATCTGCCTAGGATCATACAGCTGGTAATAATAATCAACACTCTTTTAGCCATTGTTTTGCGCGTTTGCTATGTGCCAGGCATTTTCTAGAGGCTTTAAGTGACTAAACTAGTCCTTGCAAAAGCCATATGAGGTAGGGGCCATCATGATCCTCACTTTATAAATGGAGGAAATGGAAGCACAGAGCAATGAAGTCACTTGCCCAAGGGCACACAGCTAGTAACTAGAGGCCGAGGTTTGGAAGCCAGGTGGGCACGCTCTTCACTGGATGGGAGTCGAGCCTTCTGCCCTGCTGCTGAGGGTATGTGTTTTTGTGCCCCAGTAACTTACCTGTCGGCTGTGTCCTGGGCTGGATATGCTTGAAGGACTGGATTGTGACAAAGCTAGGCTGCTATTTTTCCCAACCTGAAAGACACCAGTGAAGCCCCACTAAGACCCACGAGCCGGCCTGGGCAAGGCCCACCAACGCCACAGGTTGCCAGGGGAAGGAGGGGGGCCCCACGGCATTGCCTCATTCCCGCACGTCGCCTGGGAACCGGTGTTTCCATCGTAGGTGGCACAGAAAATGGGAATGTTTCAGAGGGTGCCTCAGCGATGCCCGTCTCCTTCCCAGAGGAACAGTGGGATGGGGGGAGCTCTTGATTATGCTCCCCGGGTGGACAGACTGCACGTTTCAGGGACGAGGACGAAGGCATCTGGTTAGAGTCCCGGCCCCTCGTGGGAGCACATCACTCAGCAGAGGCCCGGGTTTTCCACCTCTGACCTTCGGTCCCAGACCTATCTTGTTGCTAGCCCCGACTCCCTTAGACCAGCTGCGGACAAAACGCCTGGGTCTTCTACTGGGTCAGTTTTCCTGGCCAGGAGACACAGTGTGCTGTTCTTCAGAACAATAGCACAATGGCGCTGCAAGTGGAGGGGAGGCCTGAGCGGGGCATGTGGGCGTGGCCGCTGCGCTCTTGCCCTTCCTTGGCTCCCGGTGGCCGGGTCCCCAGGGGAGCTGACCCTAGGTACCACCCTGTGTCCCTGTCTTGTTTACAAAGGCAGCTCTGGCCTTCACCCTATAAACACATGAAGTGGCCTTTGTGTACAGACATTTGCCCGACATTCACAGTCTTGCTTTCTGTTCATTTTAATAACTTCCGTGGAAACTTCTGTCCTTGTACCTATCAGTTACAACTAAATAGATCCCAAAGTGGTCCCCGAGGCACAGGTTTATCTTGGATTTCTCAAGCTCGTGCTTTGCCTTTCCCCGAGACTTGGACATCACTGGTGGTGGCGGCCCTGGAGAGAGCCTTTTCTTAATGGCCTGGTGACAAGCACCAAGGTATCCCCTGCATTAGAGAAGCAATGCTGACTGGACCTGAGGCAGCCATTAAATGCACCAGGTTATTTGATTCCCTGCCTTCCTGAGCGCTCGTCTGCTTGTTCCACTGCCAGCTGGGACCGATTCACCGTGTTTACCAAGCATTTCGTGTGGTCCTGCAGACCAAAGGGTCAACACAGCGACACTGACTCAGTACCTTGACAGCAAGGAGCCTGGACTCTAGAACCAAAATGCCAGAGTGTAAATCCCAGCCCTGTTATTTACTTGCTGTGTAGTTATTAATACTTACTTTGGGTACCTTGCTTACCTCCCTGCACCTTGGTTTACTCCTCTGTAGAATGGGAGTAATAGCAGCTAACTGTAAAATGAGTGCTTAGCACAGAGCCTATCACGTAAGTGTTAGCTGCTGGGACTTTACCTAAAATGGGGAGATGCCATGTAGTCTTGCTGCCCAAGGTGTAGCCTGCAAACCAGAGCCTCGGCACCGCCTGGGAGGCTGCTAGAAAGGCAGACTCCTGGTCCCCCCCAGGCCTGCTGACTCAGAGCCTGCGTTTTCACTGGACGCCCAGGGGATGTGTGTGTATATTCAAGGTTGAGATGCTCTGGCTCTGCCCTCCACTCTGAGACCTGGAGGTGGCACTGACCAGTAGTTTCGACTCCAGGTAGAGCCCTGTGGGCGCTGGCCCCCCGCCCCGAGGCCCCTGGAAGTGGGGAGCCAGATGGTGCCCCAGGCTCTAGCCAGAGGACCTGTGTCTCCCCCTCCTCTCACCTTGGCGGCGGGTTGCAGCTTGTCTGGCCCTTGGGTTCCAAACTTGCTGTTTCTCATGTGTGTACTTGTGATTTGTGAATCCCCCTCAGGATGTGCTCTTCGTGAGGTTATAACAAGTCTCATAAACGGTGACACAAAACATTAAAACATCTTTTTAACAACTGCCTCCCATCTCTCCAAAGTCCTCCTCCCTAGACGCGGCTGGGCTTGGGGTTTGGCCCACTTAATGCTGCGGCTGCGGCCGCAGTCTCTGCGCACACTGTCCCCACAGATACAGGCTGCCGGGCAGGCCAGCGCCCCCCGCTGCGCTCGGCTCTGCAGAGAACCCCAGGCCGGGCCCTTCCCTGCCTCTGCCCGCTGTCTATGTCCAAGAGTCTGGGGCGGGGGTGGCGGTGGGCTCTCCTAAGTAGCTCCCCCAGCCTGAGGAGGAAGACTAGACCCAGGGAGGAGAGCAGAGCTCGAGGGAAGGAGACACGTATCTTCTCAGACTGCACTATGTTTTCTCAGCTTCCCACCACACACCCTCCTGTTTGCACAATGGCACCGCACACTTCTTTGCCAGTTGGTGGGAGGTGCACCTTTAGGAAGGAAGGAGTTATGTTAGGAGGAGGTGGGGGCTGAGGCAGCCTGGTAAAGTGAGAGGGACAGTCACCCAGGAGCCAGGACACACAGGCCACCACACCCCGGGGGGACCCCAGGTCATCATTTAACCTGCCTGGGCCTCAGGCTCCTCCTAAGGGGATTCCCAGAGATCAGATCCAACGTCTCAGCAACAGAACTCTTTAATGACATTGTCCTGAGAACCTCAAAATATAAAATAGACGTGGAGTGGGGAACTCAGAATCTCTCTGTGCCTCAGTTCACTCATCAGTAAAGTGGTGATGACAATTGCACCAACTACACGGGGGTGTCGTGAGGAGGAAATGAGGTAATATTTGTAAAGTGCTTAGAACAGTGCCCAGCACGAAGTGAGAGTTGTAGCAAGTATTTGTTAAATAAACTGCTTTCAGAGCAGAGGGTGAAAGTTGCCGTCGGGGAAGGCGAGAAAAGGAGTCCCGCTTGTGTCACCTGTCTGAGCCACCTGGCTAAGCAGGGGCGCTGCCCAGCTCCCCCTGCCCCCCAGAGCTGGTGACGGCAGTGCCAGGAGGTCCCTTACCTGCCGAGAGGAGGTGCTGTTAACGGGCTCGGGCACCGGTGCAAGAAGGCTGGGCGGGTTCTTTTTGTGAACGCTATTCATACCAGGCATTTTAGTGATTTTACAGGCTTTGCTACTAGAACTCAAGTTCTTACGCTTTTTTCCTTCTGATTTGTCAAAAGAGAGGGGCAGAGAAGACACGGCATTGTGTGAGGCCAGAGAGAGGTCCCCTGCGTGGAGCGCAAGGGAGGGCACAGAGAGGGCACAGGAGTCACTGCTGCCTCCCACCGCGCCCACCTGCCTCACTATGTCCGCGGGGCTGCCGGGCAGCGAGGTCCGTCCTGAGGGCTCCAGTTTGGCACTGAGCGGGCTCAGCCCGTTGTTTGAGTTGTGCACAGACAGACTGTTATAGGGGAGGGCCGCCTGATAGGAGTTCAAAGCAGAACTGGCGTTCAAAACACAGTTCTTTTTGTGGGG